>NC_142444.1:55131893-55434924 GCF_059453495.1 Arachis ipaensis
TATTCATAGTTTATATCTATTGCATTTTGCATCTTTTGCATGGTATATATTTTATAGATAGAAGTTGTGATTGGATGTTGTGAATAGTATAGCACCTAGTTCAATTTTGTCCTAATTGTTCATGTTAGTTTTTGGATGTTGAAAATTAGGAATAGAACTAGGAAATTTTGAAAATTGCATCCATCACATCATACATACATATAGGAAATAATTTTGGTGAAAAAAAATAAGAATTTCTAAGAATTTTGTTTTTAGGGCGTTCTATGGAATTAATTTGGAAAATTGTTTTTTAAACTTATTTGAATGATTTTTATGGAACATAGAAGAGAGATAGAACAAAATACCTTGTGAGTTTTTGAGCTTTAAGGAGTGGTTACATATTTTAACCACTATTTTTGTTCATTGTGTGCTATGCTCCTTCTATGATTGTGATCTTGGTTTTGCTGGATTCTTTATTTCCAATAATTAATGTTTTGAATGCATTTAGCATGATTGAGGCCATTTTTGAAGCTAAGCTTACTAACCCATATAGCCTAACCCTCATATCTACCGTTGTGAGCCACTTTTGAGCTCTTTAATCCTCTTTGTTCTAATTGTAACCACATCAAAACCCTAACGTAAAACTATGAATTACCTTGAATTGCATCTTTGATTAGCTTAGGTTAAGGAGTACGTTTCATTTAAGTGTGGGGGAATCTTTGGAAGCATTGGTAGAAAAAATGAAAAAAATTGTTATTTTGGGTATTTGTTGAAATTTTGGAAAATGGATGCACATTCATGTATCAATTTGCTTTAACCATATGCATTTGTCATAGAAAAAGAAAAAGAAATAGAAAAGAAAAAAATGAAATGAAAGAAAAAAATATAGTAATAAGATGGGAACAAAAGTTATCCCAAAAGAAAAAAAATAATATATATATATATATATATATATATATATATATATATATATATATATATATATATATATATATATATATATATATATATAGAATAAGAAATGCATATGTGGATTTGAATGAAAAAGATGCATGAATGTGTATAAAAAGAGAAGAAATGATGGAAGGTTAGGAGTGCATATTTTTGTTATTGGATTGATATAGGTTGAGTTGGATACCTAAACTAATCAAAGATTCAATCTTAGTCCATTTGGCCATATCTATCCCACCTTGACCCTAACCCCATTACAACCCTTATCCTCATGATAATTGCATTCATGCATCACATGTTTGTTGATTGTTAGAAGAAAAGCAAATCCTTGAAAGCATGATTAGAGGAGATTCGAGTGATTAACCCCTAAGACACCGAGCAATTAGAGTGCATACACTCCTAGTGAGGGTTCAATTACTCAATTCTATGTTTCCACACCTCGTATCATGTATATTCTTGCAAGTTACTTCATTTTGGAACTTGAATCAATTCTTTGAATTTTGGTTGCATTGAATTACTTCTTTGCTTAGCCCTATATGTTCATATACTTACTTGAAAATTTTTTTGTTTGTTTTCACCAATTCCATAGAAAACTATAGTATAGATAGATATAGATAGTATATAGTATACTTGCATGCATATAGATAGTTGCATCCAATAAGTTGTCACCCTTTGATCATTCTCCTTGTTTGTGTTTAGCATGAGGACATGCTATTGTTTAAGTATGGGAGAATTGATGAGTCCATATTTGACGGTAAATTTTAGCTTAAATTGGATGGATTTCATCACATAAACTCACACTTAATCACCAAAATAGCATAATTTTGTGTTTTATCCCTAAATTGAACCTAAATGTGAAAACATGTATTTTTGTGCTTAAATTGAGCAATTTAATCCTACTTTTATTCCATTCGATGCCGTGATATGTTTGTTGAGTGATTTCAGGTCTTAGAGACAAGAATAGATTGGTAGAAGTGGAAGAAAACATGCAAAAAGGGAGAAAACATGAAGAAAACAAAGAAGAAACGCATTTCAGAGTGTGCCCATGCACACTTTCTGTGCCTACGTACAAGTACAGAAATCAGCAAGTGTACCTACGCACAACCCTGTGTGTACGCACAAGTCCCTGCGCGTGACTTCATTAAAAAGTCACGTGGCTCGCAAATTTGGGGCTTTCTTGGCCGAATTTTTGGAGTTGCTGAAGCCTATTGGAGTACTATATCAAGGGAAAGTGACCACATATCAAGGCATTAGGTTTTATTAGGTTTTAGATTAGTTTTCATTAGTTTAGGAGGCCTCCAAATATGCATTAGGAGTAGGAATAGCGTAGATAGCAAATTTTCTCCTAGGATTTTGTTAATTTCTATTGTAGCATTTTATAGTAAGTTTTGATCTTGGATTTTGCTCATCTAATTGTATGTTGATGAACGGAAAATTGATGGTATAGAATTTCACAAATAAAATATCGTTGCAAGTATAGTCTCTAAACCAACAATAATCCTTTCATACAAAAATTTGTTTATCACAAGTACAAACTCCTAATAAAACTAGTAACCGAAGTATTTAATCTTCGGGTCGTCTCTCAAAGGAATTGCAGGGTAGTGTTCTTGTTATTGGCTATGGACATATATATTTTGGGGTTTTGAATAAGAGACAAGAAAAGTAAGTGGCAAAGGAATTCAAATGATGAAAAGGTCTTGGCAAGGTTTGGAGGTCAAGGATCTATATCCTTATTACTAACCACAATATGATAATTTGCAAGGATCAATCCCATTAAATCATCCTCTAACAAGTAGAGGAAAGTCAAATGAGCTATATCAATCCAAGTCCATAAGTCCTAGCTATTCACTAATTGAATTAATGAGAGCTAGAGTCAATGGCTACCAACTATCAATCACTTGGACATTAGTAACTCAAGAATTTCTAAGTTACCTTCCCAAGCCAAGAACATAAAATTCTACTCTAACATCCTTCCAAGCATTTTGACAAACACTTGGAAGGTATAAAAGGAAAGCATAGTAAATTGACAACAAGAATGAAATCTAACAACAACTAATTGCAAAGAATTAACAACAACAAGCAAAGAAAGCACAACTAACATGAATTACCTCAAATTGCATGATAAGAAAATAAAAGGAACAAGAGTAGATCAACAACAAAGTATAGAGACAAAATAGAGAAAATTACAACAAGAGAATAGAAGAACAAGATGTAGCAACAAAGAATTGAAAGGTAGAAGTAGATGAAAGCATGAATTAAAGCCTGGATCTAAGAAATTCTAATCTAAACCTAATCCTAATTCTAGAGAGAAGAGAGAGCTTCTCTATCTAAAAACTACCCTAAAACTAAAACTAACTCCCCTAGTGTAAAGTGATGCATTTCCCTTCAATTCTTTGTCCTTTTAACCTTTTCCCGCCAAAATTCAGCTCCAAACTGGGCCAGGGACACTTCTGAATTCACCAGGCACGATTTCACTAAGGAAGTCACGTACGGACATCGACGCGTACGCGTACAGCATGCGTGCGCATCCCTGGAGTTTTACTATCCACGCATGCGCATTCATTGCGAGTGCGCGTGGATGAGTGCATCCCAAATCTTTGGCTTTCCATGATTTCTCTACTTTGCATGCTTTCCTTCTTCACTCCTTTGATCCATTCCTTGCCTTTTCAACCTGAAATCACTTAACAAACAAATCAAGGCATCTAGTGGAATCAAAGGTGAATTAAAATCATCAAATTAAAGGCCTAAAAGCATGTTCTCACACTTAAGCACAAAATGAGGGAGAATCACAAAACCATGCTATTATATTGAATAAATGTGAGAAAAGGTTGATAAAATGCTCTAATTTCAACACAAGATAAACTCTAAAAATGGAGTTTATCATATGTACTCTTTAATTTCTTCTTTAATTTCACTACTCTTGTCATATTTTGCTTTTAGTTCAAGTTACTTGTTAATATATACAATTTTGGTTTTTTGAAGTTTTGATTAATGCATTTAATGTTTTATGCTTTATCATTGTTTGGTTGCTTGTTTATTGTTGATATTGTGAATATTTTGGTTATAGTTTTCAGTTTCCTTTGCAATTTCTCATGTTTTACTTTTATGCCCACCAAGTGTTTGTGAAAATGCCACTTAGTAATTTTGAGTAGATTTTCACACCTTGGCTTGGGATTTGAGTTTCAAGGATACTAGAGTCATAATGTCTGACATTTAGTGGTAATTCTTGGGTAGTTAGTTGACTCTTGTTTCTATTGACGCAAATTTTTTACCAATTAATTTGGTAAGTTAGCTAGGACTTATGGATTAAGGTCAATTATGCTTACTTGACTTACTCCTCGATGTTAGGGGTAGACGAAGTGAGATTGACTCATCATAGTTGCCATAGTTGTGGTTATGATGATGATAAGATTCCTTGGATCCTTATTCCCAAGTCAAGACTCTTTATGCATTTATAGCATTTTCACTAAGTTTTGATCTTATATTCCTTTTACTCGCATCAATTTCCTTTTTGATCATATCCTAGTTCTTTTTTTTCTTAAGTTATTTCAACCTTTCGTTCTTTGATTGCAAAAAAACTCCTTTTTTCTCACAACCGAAAGCGTGACACTTTAATTGCATTCCTGGGGAGAACAACCCGAGGTTTAGTTACTCTCGATTATATTTGTATTTGAAAATTTAAACTTCGATGTTGGGAGTTAGTTGTTGATTTGGCCTATACTTGCAACGAGATTCTATTTTTGTGAAATTCTAGATCAACACTAATCCTCATCATCAATACTTCCTGAGGATAGAGTTGCCCCTATCTATGCAAATGGACCTGTGCTCACTAATGGATTTGTGAGTAGTGATAATAGTGCTACCTGTGGTTTAGGGGATATTAATATGGTTCCTGATGACGAGGAGGAGGAGGACCCTGACATGGAGTTCGAGTAGGAAGGGTTATTCTTTTCAGGAAGTGATTAGTTGATGGGTGAGCCTCACGATGACTTGTCTAATGGTGATGTTTGACGACAAATAGTCAGTTTTAAGAGCATTCTCTTGATGACACTCTAGCTTAGCATTGATTTTTGGTTAGTGATGCGGATTTTATAAAACCACAAACGATCGGTAAGTGCACTGAGTCGTGCCAAGTAATACCATAGGAGTGGGTTATTATTCCCACGAGGATTAACGGATTAAGTAAGTAATAGTTTCATGATTATTCTATTCAGACAAGCACAAACTTAGGATTTCAATAGCAAATAGCATGAAAACAGAGAATTAAACAAGAGTAAACTAAAATTGGTTTAGAAAGTAATATGATTAAAAGAGTTAAGATTTCAGAGATGTTGAGACTTCCAAAAAATACTTTTCACTTTCCACCTTGATCATGAAAAGATGTATCTATAGCAAATCATTAGTAATCAAACCATAATCCCTTGGTAATTCAATTTCTCTTTAACCTAATTAATCTCTAATCCCTTAGTCAATTATTTAAGAAAAAAGGTAAAGCACTTCGACTAATTTAAAGACCACACAATTCACAAGAATTATTCCTAGTTGATTCGATGTCACTTATCAAGTCTAGTTTTCAAACTTAAGAATTGTGAGAAGAAGTTTTCAAACTTAATTCAATTAAATAACTTTTTCAAGATATTAAAAGAATTCAAGTACGAGAAGAATTGTTTCCCAACACATTTAAATCCTTTGGATGAAGAACGAAAACTTTTTCTTAAAAAAGCATCAATGCATTAATCAAAGGTAGAAAAGCTATAATATTAGTCCATAGGAATCAATAGACCTCCTAACTTTAACCGAGGAGATTAGTGGCTCATGCTTTAAGAGGAAACTTAAAAATTCTCAATTGTAAAAACTGTCGAAGAAGAGAAGCTAGTCCAATCATGTGTGTGGCTTCTCTCCTATTTATACTAACCTTAAAAGCTACTTCAGAATTCAAACTAATTCAAAAAAAAACTAAAGCAAATCCAATCTAATTAATTAAGTTTTAATGACTCTTAGTTAACTAATGATCTTTCTTGTAATTAAAATTCAAAACTTGGAGCGTTGCTTAGTTGAAATCATGGGCTTGAAACTTCAATCTTGGGCTTGAAACTTCAATCTTAGGCCAATAAAACACTTGAAGTTGGAGAGATTAGTGAAGAATTAAGAAGGATTAGAGAAGTATTGAAGGTCCTCGAAGGTGGCCCATTTGTGCGTGGGACACATAGCCTTGGCCGTGCAACGTGTGGCCATGTTTTGGGGAGTGTAGCCTCTATTTTAAGCTAGTCGTCCCATGCATACATTCCCATGTCCCATGGCTAAGTTTTTGGCCTCAATATGCCCTCTGTTTGCTCCCAGGCATCCCATGGTTGGATCCCCACATCCCACGACTACTTCTATAGGCTCCAATTTACTCTCTCTATTTTTGCTCCCAAGTGTCCCACAGCTAGATTCCCACGTCCCACGGCTGGTGAAATCGTGCATAAGCATGCTAGATGCATATGCATAATGTTCCTTGTGGCGCTAGTCGTGCGTACGCATGTTAGATGCGTATGCATGATACCCTTTGATTGCTCCTAATTTGCTTCTGTTTCTCTCTTCACGTTGCATGGCTAGGTTCCTACATGCAACAACTAGCGTTATTATGCATATGCATGCTAGATGCATATGCACGAAGTGCTTAATGTCGCCAGTTGTGCATACACATGACACCCTCTCTTTGTATCTTTGATTTTTGTTTTGTGCTTTTGCTTCTCTTTTCCTCCTTGATCTTTCTTATTTTCAACACTTTTCTACACATACCAAAGCTCAAAGTAACTCCAAAAAATATTGATTAAAAGTATGAGAATCTTAATAAAAATAAGGAAATCACTAACTTTATTCAAAGAAATAATAACTAAAAACAACTAAAGATGCTCATGCATCAATTAGACTTCACTTGCGTTAGTACACCAGAGAGGCTAGGAGCTTCAGTGTTGCTAGACTAGCCTGAGAGTCAGTTTAGTGGCTTTTGTATGGGCCAGGCCCTGAGATGTCATGTATTAAATATGTATATATTTTCTATGTAGAGGTTGATAAGGGTGTACACTGACAAGATCTTTTGTATAACACTACATGACTTGTATATGATGTACATTAAAAGTTTAGATATCTATTTCTTATATTCTTTATATTCCTGTTCTTGTATGTTTTGTCAATTTTATTCTCTTAAATGTTTTAAAAAAATTACCCGTAAAAACGATAATGCTCTAACAAGGCACAGACTCATATACTAAATAGTAGTTATAAATTAAGGAAGCAAGTTGGTGACACTCGACTTTCTGGTATGATCATGACATATCAGAAATTAGGTCGTTACATCGCCCATGGAGTCGACTGGAGCTATCGCTGCAGCTGCTACCATTGTCGTCGCCACTGCTGAAGGCTCTGCAGTCACTATCGCAAAGAGGGAGGAAGATATGCGCGATTGAAGAGAAATGCAACAGAGGATGAGTCGTTCCTCTACCGCTGCTCGTCATTTCAAACTGCTCCACCACTAACGTGCTCTGTCATAGCACTACTATCAATTGAAGCTCGCTGTTGAGCTGCTGCACTATCTCTGCGCAGTTGCGCCGCCATAGGTGCTGACCAAAGAAACCACTGCTGTTGTTCTGCCTTGCCCTAGCTTTGCATTGTTTCTATTGGTTCTGTTCCTAGCGGTGAAGGTCATCGGAGCTGCTACTGCTCCATTTTTTCCTTCCTCTTAGATTAGTATTCTTGTTCTAGAACCCTCATCGCTAGTGTTCTGTTATTAGTTTGTTAAAGATTTTGAAGTGTTGATGTCGTAGGGTTGATTTACAATAATTGCATGATGTGATTGTTGTTGTCACTGCTGCGGGGAGTCATTGAAATTGCTAATACTGTCACTGTTGTGATTATAATTAAAAAATTGTCTTGATGTTGAGTTAATTTGAGGTAGGGACCTTTTCTTAAACCCATTTTATTTCATAGAATTGTTATAAATTGATATCGATGTGAAAAACATATTTTTAGTGATTGCATGAGTCTTATGAATTAAATTGAACTATTTTGTAGAAATAGAATGGAATGAAATGGATAATAGATTAAAATGAGATTAAATGTTCTAGGGTAAAGTATATTTTTTGTCCCTGAAGTTTGGTAAAAGTTTCAAAAATACCCTTAAATTTTATTTTGTTTCAATTTTGTCCCAGAAGTTTTCGATTTGCATCAAATATACTCCCGACGGCTAAATTTTCAAAAAATTTAAGACCAATCTAACAATAATGTATGAAAATAATGCTTGATTTTCTTGTGTTGAGGGTTGTTCTTATGAAATTGTTGTTGAATTGGTCTTAAATTTTTTGAAAAATTAGCCGCCAAGGATATATTTGATGCAAATCAAAAACTTTTGGGACAAAATCGAAACAAAATAAAACTTAGGGGTATTTTTGAAACTTTTGTCAAACTTCAGGGACAAAAAGTATACTTTACCCAATGTTCTAATAATAAAATTAATTAGTATCAATGCTTAAAGCCTCTTGGTGGGTGGATTAGGATTTGAACAACTTGTTTGCTACCCTAATGTTTGAAAATTTAGTAACTTAAAGACCTTAAAAGATAACAAGCCAATAAAGTTTATGTTGAGAATTGTTGGGTGTTTTGAAAGATTAAGAAAGGCTTGCGAGATGTTTGGTTTGGATGGAACCCTTGAAGGAGAGAAAAGTTCGATTTTTAGGGGAGGGTCTGCCAAAAATTTTATAAGAGTTTGAGTGAAATTGAATAATGAAAAATTATTGTTACTTGTGTAAAGGCTCTTGTCATGAAGTTTAATTCGATTAATTCTAAATTAAAAAATTTTGTTTGGGTAGTTTTAGCAAATTTAAAGTAATTGTCTAAGAATAAATGATTATGTTTCATTTAAGATTATGATTGGGGAAATAAAATAATTTTTTAGTCTTTTTGGTGAAAAGAATTTGAGAATTTTCAAATGGTGCAAAAAAATCTGCACTATGGCAAATTTTTAGTCCAACTTTGGAGAGCCATAACTTGGTGTTTGAGACTTGAAAATTTATTAAACTTATCTTAAAATAAAATTGGGGATGTCTATTTGACTGTCTTCGAAGAACGGAAGCAAAACAAATTTTGTACTAAAAGTTATGATCTTTTGAAGTTTGGAAGTTGAAAGTGTGATTTTGCAAAAAATGCACCAATGGCAGGTTCTGCGCGTACGCACCTAGCCTGCGTATGCATCATTCATGAAACCTCAAGGAACCGAGTCAGGTTTTGCGCATACGCACGAAGCCTACATACGCACCAATGTGCAGATTTTTCAAAAATGCCGATTTTGAACTATGAAGCCTTTCCGACGAGCTCGTAACCCTCTGTAACTTCCATATGGAATCTAATAACCATTTTAAAGACTTTGAATTGGGGGTGGGTATAATGAGTTTTATTGAATCTTTTCTCGATAAAAAAACTTGTTAAATGAAATATAAATATTGTGGAGATGGTAGTTTATCCCATCCACAGTGAGGACGGTGATTTTATCCCGCTCACGACTCAAGAATAATTATTCTTGTAATAAATATGACTATGATTGAAATGTGAGTAGTTATTTGCAAGGACGTGGG
This sequence comes from Arachis ipaensis, assembly GCF_059453495.1. Lineage (NCBI taxonomy): Eukaryota > Viridiplantae > Streptophyta > Magnoliopsida > Fabales > Fabaceae > Arachis > Arachis ipaensis. The sequence goes on from NC_142444.1 coordinate 55,141,436, forward strand.
TTTTGTCTCGTTTGTTCGGAGTTGCAGTGTGAATGTAGGGAAGGTGGTAGGGTACTCTCCCTCAATGTTATTTGTAAGGACCGCAACTAATCAACCGGTTAATTAAGTGATTAATTGCCCTAATTAGACTTCGAAAAGTTAGAGTGAGAATTTGAGGATTTAAAGGTCATTTTCGGACTCAATAGGTCTTTCTGAGTCAAAAAATGTGCTTTCTGCGAAAAACCGTGAAAAACCGCGAACCGACTGTTGAACCGGTTCAAGTCTATCCGGTACCACACGAGAAAAAGTAAAAATAGTCAAAAATTTAGAAAAATATTAGAAGTTGAAAACCGGACGTTAGTTATAAAGGTTTGGCCCGAAATTGGGCCAAACAGGCTAAAAATGCTAACGGGTTGGACCGGGCCCAAGTTGGGCTCAAGCCCAACATATATAAGCACTTAAGTGAACCCTTTTCACTCACAAAACACAACACACACTTCAAAAACTAGAAAGGGGAAGGCAGGAAGAAGAAGCACTATTCACCTCAATCATCCAGAGCTCATATCTTCAGCTAGAGAGCTCCGATCGCCGCACCGTTTGTGGCTACGCATTCCTTGTGAAGAGCTCTACAAAACTCATATAAGAAACTGGAGAGGTAACCACAAAATATTTTCTATTCTTCTCTCATTTCGATTCCTAGGACTTTGGAATTAAATAAGTTTTTGTGATTTTGGATGTTTAGGTTTGCTCTAAGCCTTACTTAGCCTTGGGTCTTGACATCCAAATCTGTTGGAAGAGGTAAGAACCATTAAACCCTTGTGAAATTATGTTTAATTGGAACCCTAGGTTGTTTTGGGGTGATTTATATGCATATAGTTTGACTGTTGTGGCCTTGGGAGCTTTTGGAACTAAATTGTGCTTATTGGAGTGGAAGTGAAAGCTTGGATTATGGTTGAAAGCTCTTTGGTGCTCATTTAGGGTTTTGGTGCATAAGGGAATCGGCCAAGGTATGGTTTCGGTTTCCTCTATGTAGTATATAATATTCATGGACACTTAGGCTAGTGACTTATAGGATTGGATGGAATTATATGGTTGTTGATGATAGTTGGTTAATGTTGTATGTTGGATAGATGTTGTATGTTGAGAAATGATGATATTGAGATATGATGATTTATGATTTTGAATGATTTCATATTGATGGATATTAATGTGATGTACGAATGAGCTTGAAAATGAGAAATTATAGAGATAAAGTGATATATTGGTGTTGATGTTGAAGATGATGAGGTGTGAAGGGAAATGTAGTAATGTTGGTGTATTATGGCTCAACAGGTTAATTTTGATAAAAGATGGAGTTTTTAAATGGTTAGGTATGATTTGGAATGTGTATGGTAAGAAATTGTGTAAATGGTAAATTTGGGATTTTGATAAACTTTGTTCAATCATAACTTCTGCCTCGGTTTTCGAAATTGATTGAAATTTGTTTAGAATTAAAGATCTTTGAAAACCCTTTAAATCGATATAAAGTTTGTGAAATTGGAATTTTGTAGAGGAAGTTATGGTCATTCAAAGTTGGTGTGAAAAAGCTGAAATTCTGCAAAGTTGCAGAATTTCATGTTTTCTGATATGTGCGGGCGCACACCCTCGTGCGGACGCACACCCTGCAAGAATATTGACCTGTGCAGACGCACACATCTGTGCGCACGCACAGGCAGAAAAGTGCACTCTATTTGCAGCTCTAGCACAGCTTGTATGCGCACATATCTAAGGAAGAATTTCAACCTGTGCGGACGCACAGGCCTGTGCGGACGCACACGTTGGGAATGCCAGTCTGTTGGGGGCACTAGCACAGGTCGTGCGAGTGAACAGACCATTTTGAGTTTTGATACCTGTGCGTGCACTTTTAAAAATTTCTTGGGCGTGCGCACGCACACACCCCTGTGCGGCCGCACACGCCCTATTTCTCAAATTTTACTTGTTTTTCAACTATTCTACCTTTCCAACAAGGTTGTAAGCTTCTCTAACACCATTTTAAAACTTTTGGGCCTAGTTTTAAGTATTAGAACATGGGATATAACTTAAGTGTTCTAGTACATGATTTTATGATAAATTAGAAAATGGAGGCCTAGGTATCTAGCATGCTGAGGATGGCTTGGTGTTATGTGTTGTATGGTAGAGGTATGAGACAAAAACTGAGGAACTATTGAGTTTGGAGCTGAGATGTGAATTCACAGTGGTTGTGGTGAGTCGAGGACTCTTATTGAGATGATAGATCCATATGCATACTGAAAATGTTTTCGGAAAATCACTAAAGTATTGTTTATACTGAGATTATGAGACGCTATGTGCCCGGCAGGTACGGTGGTTAATCCTGCCTGTCGAGGTAGCGGCGGCGTAAGGACGGTGGTTAATTTCGCTTACGTTGAGATGTGAGGTCTGAGGAAAGAGTATCCCGCTCGCATTCCTTCGGATCTATAGAGCGTACAGGCACAAAACCCTGGATAGTGATTCAAGCACTATATCTCGGGGGTTCCCATACAAGGATTCCAAAGGGCGACGTCTCCATGGAGATGTGTCAGGTTGGCAGTTGAACCGACAATATGATATCACAGCCAGTAGGGTAAGCATTCATCATATGCATTTTCTATGTTTGTATGCTTTGCTTATTTGTAATAGTTTGCCTAATTGATTAATATGCCTAATTGCTATCTGAATTATTTGCCTTATATGCTTCTACTTGTGAGTTACTTGTATTATATATTACTTGTGCTTTCTTCTGGGATTGAGGAGGTTCGGAAGGCGGTGGCGATGGGATCGCATGGAGGATCGGTTGGTGAAGGCTGTGGGACAGCAGTGTTAGTTAGAATAGAAATCTCCTAAGATAGACTACCCGGTTTATTTATGTTAAGATTTATACAGCTATGCTTCTCTGTCTTAGTATGCTTTAAGATTGAACTCTTGTGATGGATATGGAGCTTAGGATTGCCTTTGGCGTCCCAGAGTCTTATCTCCTACATCACTGGACACTGTTACCATACTGAGAACCTCTGGTTCTCATACTATATCTTTGTTGTATTTTTCAGATGCAGGTCGCAACCCACCTCGGTGAGTTGCTTTGGATGGTGACAGAAGCGAAAGATCTTGGATTCGTTTGGAGTCTTTTTGGTTTATTTTGTTTTTATGTCTCTCACTTTTGTATCTTATCCTTGCCTAGAGGCTTGTATTATGAGAGAAAAACTTGTATAAGCTGTTTTTAAACTGTCATATTTCTGTATACTTGTATATGGCTAGCCAGCTTAAACTCCGCAAGTCGTGGCTAGTTCCTTATAATATTACACTATTATACTACTATCTTTTGATATTTCTTATCCCTACCTTGCGCTTTAAGTTAGACGCTTCTTTAGTACGTTTTGCGCTTTTTAAATCCAAAACTTTGAGCTATATTCTTCATCAGGCTTCTAGTTTATATCATTCTTTCTATAAATATATTATGTATGAGCTTAGATCTGTCGTAATCTCTGATTAACCTTTGCTTTACGACGCGATGTAAAACTTGGGCTTTTTAGGGTGTTACATTTAGTGGTATCAGAGCGGTTTTTCCTCGTGAGCCTGAGGGATGGACCGATTGTGCTTCATTGCATACTCTGTGTGTCTTTTCTTTGATGCTATTAGGTTATCTATTTGATATTGCATAGCATGCTTGTTTGTGAGTGCCTTTTTGGGATAATTGAAGCACTATTCTTTTGATATTGAGACTGATCACCTTGATATCGATTGTTTGGTGTAGACAGAAACCCTACATGGCCACTCGCGGGCGAGGTCGAACACGTACCCGAGAAAGTAGGAATAAGCAACCAGCTGATAATCATGCCGAATTCATGGCGGCAATGGCAAATCTCACTAATGCTATGGAAGCTAATGATGCTGCGACTCTGCAAGCTGTGCAAAGGTTAGGTCAACCGGTGGGGAATCACAATGTGAACAGAGAAGGAAATGCCAATGATAATGCTGAGGGTAACAGAGATAACACGGGAGGAGTTCCGATGACCTTGGCGACGTTCCTCAAGGTTCATCCACCAACTTTCCGAGGATCCACTAACCCTACTGAAGCGGACCACTGGTTCCAGGCTATGGAGTGTGCTTTACAAGCGCAGCATGTTCCACTTAATCAATATGTAGAGTTTAACGCTTATCAGCTAGCGGGAGAGGCCCAGCCCTGGTGGCAAGCTGAGTGTCACTTGCTACAACTTCAGAACGCCGACATTCTGTGAGAAGTGTTCCAAACGGCCTTCTATAAGAAGTATTTCCCTGAGTCTACAAGGGAAGCAAATGAGATGAAACTGATACAGCTGAAGCAAGGTTCCATGTCGGTGGCAGATTACACCAACATGTTTGAGGAGCTCTGTAGGTTTTCTAGGGTATGTCAAGGTGCCCCGGAGACTTTTGAGAGCTGGAAGTGTATTAAGTACCAGAGGGGCTTAAAGGATAGCATTATGACTGTTGTGGCGCCTATGGAGATCCGTGTCTTCTCTGACTTGGTGAATAAGGCGAGAGTGGTGGAGAAGTATGCCAAGACTGTGGCGGCATCCAAGGACGCTCATGGAGGGAGTTCTAGTCGGGGGTGTGGCAAGTATGTCCATCCTAGAGGTCAAAGCTTCAAAAGAGAAAGATATGCACCTCAAGGTCAAGGAGATTTCAGGAAGAACACTCAGACTCAGTTTCATTATGTTAAAGGGAGAGGAAATCCGAGTAAGAATTTTCTGGATTTGGCTTGTGTACGTTGTGGACGTTTCCATCCTTATGACTCATGCAAAATTGGTTTAGGTGGTTGTTTCAATTGTGGGTTGCCTGGCCACATTGCGAGGGATTGCACTCATGGGAGGAACCAGAATGCGGGCCAGAGTCAGCATCAAGGTCGAGTCTTTACTGTGAATGCCAAGGATGCTTCTAAGGCGGATCTGTTGATGAGAGGTATATGTTTAATTGGTGATAAGTCCTTAGTTGCATTATATGATACTGGAGCTTCGCATTCGTTTATTTCATTCACTAAAATTGAGGAATTAGGCTTGAAAGTGTCAGAGTTACCTTATAATCTGCATGTACATACTCCGCATCAGACAGTTATGACTAGGTCAGGTTGTAGACAAGTAAGGTTCAAACTTGAGGATAGAAAATTTGTGCATGACTTGATCTGTTTGCCAATGATTAGATTGGAGATGATTTTGGGGTTTGATTGGTTATCAAAGAATCGGGTTTTGTTGGATTACTTTGAACGGACTATTCGGTTTATACTGGAAGGAGAGAATGGAGCAGTGGTAGCTACAAGGTATTACCTGAACTCTGTAATGGTGCATTGTAGTGGGAAGGAGTGTCAGGGTTATATTCTGTTGGTTGCTAATGTGTTGGGTGATGCCCAGAACTTGGATCAGATACCAGTGGTTAAGGAATTTCCGGAAGTATTCCCAGAAGATATCCGTGAGTTTTCACCTCAAAGGGAAATCGAGTTTGCGATTGAATTGGTGCTGGGAGCCGGACCAGTGTCGATTGCGCCGTATAGAATGGCTCCGATAGAGCTGGCAGAGTTAAAGACTCAGTTGGAAAGGCTTATGAACAAGAGGTTCATTCGACCGTGTGTATCACCGTGGGGAGCGCCAGTTTTATTGGTAAAGAAGAAGGATAGAGGAATGTGCTTGTGCGTGGATTATCGACAGTTGAACAAAGTGACAGTGAAGAACAAGTACCCGCTTCCAAGAATAGATGACTTGATGGATCAACTGCAAGGAGCTGGAGTGTTTTCCAAGATAGATTTGAGATCCAATTACCATCAGATAAGGGTGAAAGAGGATGATATCCCTAAGACTGCGTTCAGGACACGTTATGGACACTACGAGTTTGCGGTAATGTCCTTTGGGTTAACGAATGCACCTGCTGTTTTCATGGATTACATGAACAGAGTCTTTCATCCCTTTTTGGACAAATTCGTGGTGGTTTTCATAGATGACATCTTAGTTTACTCCAAGACGGCAAAGGAACATGAGGAGCATTTGAGGATTGTACCACAAATCCTGAAAGAGCGGAAATTGTATGCTAAGTTGTCGAAGTGTGAGTTTTGGAAGGAGGAAGTGAAGTTCTTAGGCCACGTGGTGAGCAAAGGGGGAATAGTCGTAGACCTTTCTATGGTAGAAGCGGTGATGGAATGAGAAAGACCGACGACGGTGATGGAAGTAAGAAGCTTCTTGGGTTTAGCCGGATATTACCGGAGGTTTATCGAAGGATTTTCCCAGATTGCGCTACTGATGACGAAATTAACGAGGAAAGAGGTGCCATTTGTGTGGACGTTGGAGTGCGAAGAGAGTTTTCAGACTTTGAAGCAGAAGTTAACTTCAGCACCTGTTTTAATCTTGTCAGAACCGCATGAACCATTTGAAGAATATTGTGACGCGTCACTGAAAGGTTTGGGTTGCGTGTTGATGCAACATCAGAATGTGGTGGCTTACACATCGTGTCAGCTGAGACCGCATGAGGTGAATTACCCCACTCATGACTTGGAATTAGCGGCGATCGTGTTTGCATTGAAGATTTGGAGGAACCACTTGTATGGAGTGAGGTTTAGCGTCTTTTATGATCATAAGAGTCTCAAGTACATCTTTGATCAGAAAGAGCTAAATATGCGTCAGAGGAGGTGGATGGAGTTGCTGAAAGAATATGATTTTGAGCTGAGTTATCATCCTGGAAAGGTGAATGTAGTAGCAGACACTTTGAGTCAGAAATCTTTAACAATAGCTTGGATGAGAATCAAGGAAGAGGAGCTAGTAAATAAGTTTGTTGATCTTAAGCTGGATATTGGTGAAGTTGCCGGAAGAGCTTGTTTGAACCAGCTACAAATCTCAAGCACGTTTAAATCAGATATACAAAGGGCTCAGCAAGATGAGCAGAAGCTTCAGCAATTGTTTCACCCAGTTGGTGATAAAAGGCGTGAAGAATTCAGTAAGGATGGTGAAGGATTATGAAGATACAAGGGAAGGATTTGTATACCGGATGTTGGAAGTTTGAGACAACATTTGTTGTCAGAAGCTCACAGCAATGGGTTTTCTATTCATCCCAGAGGCACAAAGATGTATTATGACTTAAAGAAGATGTTTTGGTGGCCTGGGATGAAGGGTGATGTAGCTACAGTGGTATCCAAATGTTTGACTTGCCAGAAAGTGAAGATAGAACATCAGAAATTATCGAGAATGTTACAGCCACTTGAGATTCCTCAGTGGAAGTGGGAAGGAATTGCAATAAATTTTGTGACCGGTTTACCAAGGACTAGGTCGGGATGTGATGCGATTTGGGTGATCGTGGATTGCTCAACCAAATTTGCTCATTTTCTACCTATTCGAGTAAACTGTTCTATCGAAGAGCTAGCAAGACTGTATATCAGGGAGATAGTAAGGTTGCATGGTGTGCCGTCGAGCATAGTATCAGACCGTGATTCCCGATTCACATCAAGGTTTTGGGGAGCTTTTCAAAAGGTTTTCGGTACGAGACTATGTCTTAGTACGGCGTATCATCCACAGACGGATGGACAGTCAGAAAGGACTATACAGACATTGGAGGATATGCTGAGAGCATGTGTTCTGGATCAACCTGGAAGTTGGGACCGTTACATGCCATTGGTGGAATTTGCGTACAACAACAGCTTTCATGCGAGCATTGGGATGGCTCCGTATGAAGCCATGTATGGACGGAAGTGCCAGTCTTCACTTTGTTAGTATGAATCTGGTGAAGCAAGTATTCTGGGTCCTGAGGTAATAGCAGAGACTACTGAGAATATTAAGAAGATTCGTGCAAGGATTCTAACTGCCCAGAGTCGACAGAAAAGTTATGCGGATCAAAGGAGGAAACCATTAGATTTTGAAGTGGGAGAGCACGTATTCATTAGGGTTACACTGACAACTGGGATTGGAAGGGCGATTAAGACTAAGAAGCTGAACCCAAGATATATAGGACCATTTGAGATTTTGAAGAGATTTGGACCGGTGGCATATCAAGTCGCTTTACCATCTTATCTGTCTAACTTACATGACGTATTCCATGTGTCACAACTTCATAAGTACACATCGGATGCGGCTCATGTGTTGGAGCCTGAGTTAGTCGAGTTGAGGGAGAACTTGATTTTCCAAGTGACGCCAGTGAGAATCGACGACACTAGTGTAAAGAAGCTCCGAGGAAAGGAAGTTCAGTTGGTTAAAGTAGCTTGGAAGCGAGCTGGAGTAGAAGAGCATACTTGGGAGTTGGAGTCCGAGATGCGAAAGGATTATCCCAAGCTATTCTCAGGTAATTCAAATTTTGATGGAAAAATTTCTTATTTGATGGGTAGAATGTAAGGACCGCAACTAATCAACCAGTTGATTAAGTGATTAATTGCCCTAATTAGACTTCGAAAAGTTAGAGTGAGAATTTGAGGATTTAAAGGTGATTTTCGGACTCAGTAGGTCTTTCTGAGTCAGAAAATGTGCTTTCTGCAAAAAATCGTGAAAAACCACGAATCGGCAGTTGAACCGGTTGAACTAGTTCAAGTCTGCCCAGTACCACACGAGAAAAAGTAAAAATAGTCAAAAACTTTAGAAAAATATTAGAAGTTGAAAACCGGGCGTTAATTTTAAAGGTTTGGCCCGAAGTTGAGCCAAACAGGCTAAAAATGCTAACGGGTTGGACCGGGTCCAAGTTGGGCCCAAGCCCAATATATATAAGCACTTAGGTGAACCCTTTTCACTCACAAAACACAACACACACTTCAGAAAATAGAAAGGGGAAGAGAGGAAGAAGAAGCACTATTCACCTCAATCTTTCGGAGCTCATATCTTGAGCTAAAGAGCTCCGATCGCCGCACCATTTGTGGCTACACGTTCCTCGTGAAGAGCTCTACAAAACCCATACAAGAAAATGGAGAGGTAACCACAAAATCTTTTCTATTCTTCTCTCCAAAATTTCGGTTCCTAGGGCTTTGGGGTTAAATGAATTTTTGTGATTTTGGATGTTTAGGTTTGCTCTAAGCCTTACTTAGCCTTGGGTCTTGACATCCAAATATTTTGGAAGAGGTAAGAACCATTAAACCCTTGTGAAATTATGTTTAATTGGAGCCCTAGGTTGTTTTGGGGTGATTTATATGCATAAAGTTTGATTGTTGTGGGCTTGGGAGCTTTTGGAACTAAATTGTGCTTATTGGAGTGGAAGTGAAAGCTTGGATTGTGGTTAAAAGCGCTTTGTGCTCATTTAGGGTTTTGGTACATAAGGGAATCAGCCAAGGTATGGTTTCGGTTTCCTCTATGTAGTATATATTATTCATGGACACTTAGGCTAGGGACTTATAGGATTGGATGGAATTATATAGTTGTTGATGATAGTTGATTGATGTTGTATGTTGGATAGATGTTGTATGTTGAGAAATGATGATATTGAGATATGATCATTTATGATTTTGAATGCTTGCATATTGATGGATATTAATGTGATGCATGAACGAGCTTGAAAATGAGAAATTATAGAGATAAAGTGATATATTGGTGTTGATGTTGAAGATGATGAGGTGTGAAAGAAAATGTGGTAATGTTGGTGTATTATGGCTCAACAGGTTAATTTTGATGAAAGATGGAGTTTTTAAATGGTTAGGTATGATTTGGAATGTGTATGGTAAGAAATTGTGTAAATGGTGAAGTTTGGTAAATTTGGGATTTTAATGAACTTTGTTTGATCATAACTTATGCCTCAGTTTTCGAATTTGATTGAAATTTTTTTAGAATTAAAGATCTTTGAAAACCCTTTAAATCGATATAAAGTTTGTGAAAATTGGAATTTTGTAGAGGAAGTTATGGTCATTCATAGTTGGTGTGAAAAAGCTGAAATTCTGCAAAGTTGCAGAATTTCATGTTTTCTGATATGTGCGGGCGCACACCCTCGTGCGGACACACACCCTGCAAGAATTTTGACCTGTGCGGATGCACACATCTGTGCGCACGCACAGGCAGGGAAGTGCGCTTTGTTTGCAGCGTTAGCACAGCTTGTGCGCGCACATATCTAAGGAAGAATTTCAACCTGTGCGGACGCACACGTTGGGAAAGCCAGTCTGTTGGGACGCTGGCACAGGTCGTGCGAGTGGACAGACTATTTTGAGTTTTGACACCTGTGCGTACGTACACACCCCTGTGCGTACGCACACTTTTAAAAATTTATGGGCGTGCGCACGCACACACCCCTGTGCGGCCGCACACGCCCTATTTCTCAAATTTTACTTGTTTTTCAACTATTCTACCTTTCCAACAAGGTTGTAAGCTTCTCTAACACCATTTTAAGACTTTTGGGCCTAGTTTTGAGTATTAGAACATGGGATATAACTTAAGGGTTCTAGTACATGATTTTATGATAAATTAGAAAGCGGAGGCCTAGGTTTCTGGCCTGTTGAGGATAGCTTGGTGTTATGTGTTGTATGGTAGAGGTATGAGACGAGAATTGAGAAACTATTGAGTTTGGAGCTGAGATGTGAATTTACAGTGGTTGTGGTGAGTCGAGGACTCTGATTGAGATGATAGATCCATATGTATACTGAAAATGTTTTATGAAAACCATTGAAGTATTGTTTATACTGAGATTATGTGACGCTATGCGCCCGGCAGGGACGGTGGTTAATCCCGCTTACGTTGGGATGTGAGGTCTGAGGCAAGAGTATCCCGCTCGCATCCCTTCGGATCTATAGAGCGTACAGGCGCAAAACCCTAGATAGTGATCCGAGCACTATATCTCGGGGGTTCCCATACAAGGATTCCGTAGGGCGACGTCTCCATGGAGATGTGTCGGATTGGAAGTTGAACCGACAATATGATATCACAGCCAGTAGGGCAGGCATTTATCATATGTATTTTCTATCTGTTTGTATGCTTTGCTTACTTGTAATGGTTTGCCTAATTGATTAATATGCCTAATTGCTATCTGATTTATTTGCCTTATATGCTTCTACTTGTGAGTTACTTGTATAGTATATTACTTGTGCTTTCTTCTGGGATTGAGGAGGTTTGGAAGGCGGTGGCGATGGGATCGCATGGAAGATCAGTTGGTGAAGGCTGTGGGACAGTGGTGTTAGTTAGAATAGAAATCTCCTAAGATAGACTACCCGGTTTATTTATGTTAACGTTTATACAGCTATGCTTATCTGTCTTAGTATGCTTTAAGATTGAACTCTTGTGATGGATATGGAGCTTAGGATTGCCTTTGGCGTCTCGGGGTCTTATATCTTACATCACTGGGCACTGTTACCATACTGAGAATCTCCGGTTCTCATACCATATCTTTGTTGTGTTTTTCAGATGCAGGTCGCAACCCACCTCGGTGAGTTGCTTTGGATGGTGACAGAAGCAGAGGATCTTGGATTCATTTAGAGTCTTTTTGGTTTATTTTGTTTTTATGTCTCTCACTTTTGTATCTTATCCTTGCCTAGAGGCTTGTATTATGAGAGAAAAACTTGTATAAGCTGTTTTTAAACTGTCATGTTTCTGTATACTTGTATATGGCTAGCCGGCTTAAACTCCGCAAGTCGTAGCTAGTTCCTTATGATATTACACTATTATACTACTATCTTTTGATATTTCTTATCCGTACCTTGCGCTTTAAGTTAAATGCTTCTTTAGTACATTTTGCGCTTTTCAAATCCAAACCTCTGAGCTATATTCTTCATCGGTCTTCTAGTTTATATCATTCTTTCTATAAATATATTATGTATGAGCTTAGATCTGTCGTAATCTCTGATTAACCTTTGCTTTACGACGTGAGGTAAAACTTGGGCTAATAAGGGTGTTACATTATTCCCCCACATTCTCTCTCTAGTTCTAAGGTGAAAAGGCACTTTCCTTTGTTTTATATGCCACGGCCTCACAAGAAAAGGTGGTAGGATACTCTCTCTCGATTTATTCTCCCTGCCTTCCTAGTGATACCTCCAGGAGAAGGTGGAATGACACACTCCCTCGATTATATTTCTCTTGGGGATGCATAACAGAGAGACCATATATGAGTTACCTACTGGATGTGTTGGGTTCTGGTAATGTATCCGACACGTGAGCTCATAGTCAATAGGACAGGCATGCATTATACTGCAGTTGTTTATATTTGTTTGTCTATTTATTGGTACTTGTGTAATTAAAATGTGTATAATTTTTGTTTAACTGTTTGATTATTTGTGATTGGGATTATTGATTCGAAATTACGGTGAAGTGTTGTAGTTTTAAAAGATTGACTAAAAGATTGACAAAATGGTAAATTTTAAAAGGAACAGAAAATGAGTGATATGCCCCATGATTGAAATTAAGAAAGATAACCGACAGAAAAATTAAATTGGTTAATTTTGTGAAAAAAATAGTTTATAGAAAAGGATAGTATTGAAGAGTGAGTTTTGAAAGAGTTAGAAAATAAGGAATTTTCCAAAAAAAGATTTATAAGACAAGCAATGATCATTGTCATAAAACAAATTTTTTTTATATTTTTTTTGACAATTTTAAAATTCTTCTACTGAGACCTTCGAGTTAAGTTCTTACCCCTCTAATCCTATATTTTTTAAGAAACAGACGAAAAAGCCTATGAAAAATTTACTAAGTATTTAAATGTGCATTAATTTATTTATAAAGCAAATTTGTTTTATTATTTTAGATGTTTTTTCTCATCTTTATTATCGTTATTTATATTTTGTGAGAAAGGATAGTGTACTAGATGCCTCCAGTACGGGTTGAGAGATGGATCGGGGACTTACGGGTTGAGGCAGATGCCGGATTATTTGATTGGAGCGATGTGGGTGGTACCTGCAAAGACACTTCGACGCTCAAGTCAGAATAGATCTAAGAGGTAGAAAATGTGAGGAATGAATGAATACCTGGAGGGATCTGGGTCCTCTATTTATAGGTGATGGTAGCTATCTTATCTTATCTTGTTTGGTTAAGATAAGGGAGGCATTTGAATTTGAAAGTCGGTTAGGAGTTCTTATCGGGCCGGTTTCGGACCCTTCGAGTAGCGGAGCGAGTTTGAACCCGGGTGACCGAGTTTGGGGCTCGTTTCGGGTGCCGGATCCGTGGGCTGGATCCGTAACAGTTGCCCCCACAGCGAAAGGGTGATCGAGGTCGGTCTCTGTCGCTGAGAGGTATGGCTTTGGTTGCTTAGTCGTCTCATCGGGACGTTCGATGGATATTGTTTTTCGTGCGGGTCGGCGTCCCGGCAGTGGGTTTCCTGCTTTGGGGCTTGGTTTGTCTTCCGTGCCGTTTGTTTGGTGTGAACCTTTCGTTTTCCTACGCCCGTTTAATTTTTCAAGGCGTGCTTTTTGGTTTTTCGAAGGAGCATTTATTGCAAGGGAAATTTTCTGTTTTTGCCCTTCTGCATTTTGTTTTATTACTTGGGGGTATTCTCGTCTTTTTTCTTTAGGTTTAAAGACCGTTTTGGTTCCCATTTTCCTTTCCCTTGTTGCTTTTCCTGGTTCTAAGCTTTCGAGAGTACTTTCCCTCTACTCTGGTGTTGTTCTGTTTTTCCTGGTTGTGTTCCTGCTCTTCTGTTCCAACATTTTCCAGGCTTTTGCTTCGCATTACCAGGTTAGCCTTCTTTTTCCTTTGTTTGTTTTGCAGTCATTCTATTCTTGTCTGCTTTGCATTTCTATGTTTTTTCTATGTGGATTGGGGTTGTCTTTTTTTTGTGTGGTGGTAGGTTTCGTAGGGGGGATGAGCACCGTTGTGTAGTTAGTAGTGGGTAGTGGTATCTGCTTTAGTTTTCCCTTGCCGCTTTCTCCCGTGTGGTTTGGGCTGATGGTGGTGCTCATCGCTGTTTTAGGTATGGCGCGTCAGAGGGCCGAGGGTGTGGGGGCTCCGGTGGTACCTGCGGGTGGCGTTCCTTCCCTTTACTCTTGGGTAACCAGTGTTGTGTGGGGGACACCGTCGCGGATAACGGAGGTGGACCTCCAACGTCTTCAGGATGAGGGGGCTGTTTGCGGGGGTGGCGACGCCAAACGCCATTATGAGTTTTCTGTTTTGGGGGTTGACGAGAGGGTCTGTTATACTAACTTGGATTCGCCGACCGTTCCGGATTTGTTATGGGTGTACGAGGCAATGTTCACCCGTCTTGGAGTGCGGCTGCCTTTTTCTCCCTTCGTTCAACAGTTGTTGAGCCGATGTTCCGTGGCGCCGTCCTAGCTGCATCCGAACAGTTGGGCGGCGATCTAGACTTTTGAGCTCGTGTACGAGTTTCTGGAGCTTCCGGTGTCCGTAAATATTTTCCTTTTCCTCTTCTTGTGCACCCTTCCGTCCAAGGAGGGGAAGCACAAGAAGGGGTATATGTCGTTTAGGGCTCAGCCTCATCGTCGGGTATTCGGCTTGTATGAAGATTCTTTCCATGGGTTTAAGTGTGGGTATTTCAAGGTCCGTCCTGCAAGGGGACATCATCCGTTCTGGCTGACGTTGGAGGGTGAACGGCGGTTTCCCACATATTGGAATTTTGGGGCGGGACCGTCCGTTCTCACCCGGGTGACGCAGGAGTTTTTGACTGCGAAAGACCGGGATGTTGCCCTTGTCTTGTGGCAGTTATTTGGGGAGCGTCCTCTTAATCCCAAGGATGTGATGGGTGATCCAGTTGCTTGTCGGGCTTATGTCGGTGTGTGATCTGTGCCCTTTTTTTTTGGTTCCATGTTGGGTACTTATGCTTTTTCCTTATTTTGATTTTGTAGTTGAGATGGTTGGGGGCTTGACGACTCTGGCTAGGTTGAAGGCTCAGCTGTCTCAGGGGACTCCTTCTGGCAGTACTCCGTCCACTCCGACCTCACGACGTACTGATGATACGAGAACTGTCTCTGAGGATTTGGCATTGACTGAAGGTGGCACCCAAGGGTCAAGTCGGGGTGTGGAGGTTGATGATGATGTGGTGGAGGTGTCACCGGAGGGTGCTTCTCGGAAGCGAAAGCGGTCAGAGGATGTTGATAGTGAGAATTTGGTGGAGGGGGAGCGTGTGGTCCCGTTGGTTATGGATCGTCGTTTTCACGCTCCGGCCTTCATTGATGAGCACCTTATGCTTGGCACGGAGAATTTCTTCTGTGAATGTGATGTGACTTTCCAGGCGAAGTCCCTTTACCGTTCCCTTCTTCGTTCCGCTGTGATTGTCCGGAAGGCCGAGCCTGTGATGGCTCAGGTAGGCCTTTTGGACAAAAAATTTCGTCAATCTCAGGCCGATGTGGCGAGGTTGAAGGGGTTACTTGCAGATGCTGAGTTGGCGAGGGAGCAGGCAGTGAAGTCATCCGAGGAGTCTGGTGCCGAGATCCTCCGCCTTTCCGAGGTTGAGACTTCTCTTTTGTCTCAGCTTGGGGAAAAGCGGAGGAAGGCTTCGGATGCCGAGTCCTGGGCAGCCGTGCTTTTGGCCGATGTTAGTACTTTGAAGGATGAGGTGGCTGGTTTGAAGGCGAAGGTTGTGGGTTTAAAAGAGGAGAAGGCTGTGTTGCTTGCTGATGTGAAGGAATCCATTGCTACTATCGAGGAGATGATGAAAGCTCAGGCTTTGGTGCTGGCGCCTGGAGCAGACGTGTCTGTGATGGGAGCTTTCAAGACTGTCCGTGATGGCCAGATCGTCAACCTTGATTAGTTTGTGATTATGATCTCTTGTTTTGGATTGTAGTATTTTGTTTTTATGTTTTTGGCCGTGTGGCCGTATGACTGTGGATTCGTGGCTTTGACTAAACTTCGTTTTTATGCCGTTTTGGCTGTTCGGGCCTTTTGTATATTCCATTTTTAAGCCGTTTTGTTTTCTGGTTTTTATTCGCTCCCTTTGTTTGGGATGGGCGGACTATCGTGGGGTCAATTTCTCGTGGATATCTGTATCTCGGGCCAGGGGGTGATCAGTCCCCCAGTTGTGGCCGTGTTTTTATTCCATATTTAGGGGGGAAAAAGAAAAAGAAAAAAGATATAAAATAGCTCAATGCAGTTTTATTGATGTTTGGGCCTCGTTAAAACCCTCCGTTTAAGGCGGAAAAGAGTACCCGGGATTGACACTTGTGCGAAATTAAAATTGAAATTGAAAACAAATAAAGAGGGAAAACACGGTAAGGGATGACCTAGGGGGTCAGTTTATGTGTAGTATCGTCGTAAGTTGGCGGCGTTCTACGTCCTCGGGATCTCGACGCCGTTAAGTCGTTCGAGCTTGTATGCTCCCTTTTCGATTGCAACCTTGATTCTGTACGGGCCTTCCCAATTGGGGGTGAGTTTTCCTTCCCCTGGGGTTGGGGTACCGATGTCGTTTTGTCGTAGGATGAGGTCGTCGGGTGCGAATTCTCGTCAGATGACGCCGTGGTTGTACCTTAGGCTGATTCTTTGTTTTAGGGCTAGCTCTTTGATATAGGCTATGCTTCTTATTTTGTCGGTGAGGTCTCGTTCTGCTTCCTTGTTGTTACCCCTGATCGTTTTCTTGGGCTTGGGTCTCTTATCTCCACTGGGATGACAGCTTCCACGCCGTATGTTAATCGAAAGGGCGTTTCTCCGGTGGCTGTTTGGGGGGTTATTCGATACGACCATAAGACTGATCCGAGTTCGTCGGCCCACAGTCCTTTGGCTTCATCGAGCCGTTTCTTGAGTCCTTTGACGATTATTTTGTTCGCAGATTCCACCTGTCTGTTAGTTTGGGTGTGCTCTATCGAACTGAAACGGTGGGATACATGTAGCCCTTCTAGGAATTCTCTAAATTTCTTGTCGGTGAATTGGGTTCCGTTGTCCGAGATTACGATCTCGGGGATCCCGAACCGTGTTATGATCTGTCGCCAGAAGAATTTTCGGCATTGGGTTGTCGTGATGGGGGCCAGAGGTTTGGCCTCGATCCATTTAGTATAATAATCTATGGCGACGATGAGATATCGGAGTTGACCAGGTGCCGTGGGAAAGGGCCCGACGAGGTCGATCCCCCAGGTTCCGAATGGCCGTTCTGCCGATATGATGCTGAGCTGGTGCGGGGCGGCCTGGTGGACATTGGCGTGCTTTTGGCATTTGCTGCAATTTTTTACCAGCTGCATGGAGTCCCAGATAACCGTGGGCCAGAAGTATCCAGCCCGGATGACTTTTTGGGCCAAGGTTTTACCTCCGATGTGGTGGCCACAACAGCCTTCATGGACTTTGCGGAGTATGTACTTCGTGTCCCCGGGTTTGACTCATTTGAGCAAGGGTTGCGAGAATCCGCGTTTGTATAGTTGTCCTGCGATGACTGTGTAATTGGCAGCTTCTCTTTTTGTCCATTTTCCTCTTTGGGGTCTTCTGGTAGTGTTCCGTTGAGGAGATATTGCAGGATAGGGTAGGTCCATGATCCCAGGCTGGAGAGTGTCAGATAGGCATTAGTCGTGGTCGATATAGATGGTGTTCTAACGACTTCCTGAATTAACGACTTGTTGCCGTGTCCTGGTTTAGTGCTGGCTAGATTAGAGAGGAGGTCTGTCCTGGCATTTCGTTCCCTGGGGACGTGCTGTATGGTTACGCGATTGAATTCTTCTTTTAGTTTGTTTACCTTGGCAAGGTATTGTTAGAGTAGGGGATCTCGCGTTTGGTAGTCTCCGTTGATTTGAGAGCTCACAACTTGTGAGTCGGTATTTACTTCCAGGATCTTTGCTCCGACTTCCTTGGCTAGGGCTAGGCCTGCCAGAAGGGCCTCATATTCTGCTTGATTGTTTGAAACTGGGAACTCGTATCACACTGACTATTTGATTATGACCCCATTTTGGCTTTCGAGTATGACTCCGGCTCCTCCGGAGGTGATGTTTGATGAGCCGTCAACGTATAGTTTCCATGACTCGGGGGTGGAGTTCCCCGGAGTCATTTCGGCGATGAAGTCGGCCATGGCCTGTGCTTTGATTGTATTTTGGGGTTCGAACTTTATTTGGAATTGGGATAGCTCGATGGACCATGCTAGCATTCTTCCTGCTAGGTCGGGTTTTTGTAGTACCTGCTTGACCGCTTGGTCAGTTTGGACTGTGATGGGATGGGCTTGGAAATACTGTCACAAGCGCCAGGATGCCGTGAGGAGCGAGAGATCTAGCTTTTCTAGGCGTGAGTAGCGAGTTTCCGTGTCTTGTAGGACTTTGCTTATAAAGTAAATGGGTTTTTGTTCTTTCTTCTCGTTTTCGCGGATGAGTGCTGCTGCGAGTGCTTCTTCCGTTATGGAAAGGTATAGGTAAAGAGTCTCCCCTGTTTGGGGTTTGGCGAGAACCGGTGGTTCCGCTAAGACTTTTTTGAAGTGTTGGAATGCTTCTTCGCATTCTGCTTCCCATTTAAAGGGGGCTTCTTTCTTCATCAGTTTGAAGAAGGGGATTGCTTTTTGTGCCGATTCTCCGAGGAAACGGGACAGCGCAGTGAGCTGGCCGGTGAGCTTTTGAATGTCATTGAGGTTTTTTGGGCTTGTCATTTCGAGGACGGCACGACATTTTCTGGGTTAGCTTTAACTCCGCGTTGTGTGATCATAAAGCCGAGGAACTTTCCTGCCTCCATTCCAAAGGCGTATTTTGCCGGGTTGAGGCGCATTTGGTGTTTTCGTATGGTGTTCATTATGAGCTTGAGGTCGCTGATGAGTTGCTCGCCGGATTCGGTCTTGGCGAGCATGTTGTCTATGTAGACTTCTAATTTGGTCCGGACAGGTTCTGGAATATCTTGTTGATGAGCCTTTGGTAGGTGGCTCCGGCGTTCTTCAGGCCGAAGGGCATGACTATGTAGCAGTATGTCCCGTCGGGGGTGATGAATGCCGTTTTTTCCTCGTCAGGTCGGTGCATAGGTATTTGATTATAGCCAGAGTATGCGTCCATGAAGCTGAGGTACCGATGGCCGGATGCGGCGTCTACTAGTCCGTCGATGTTTGATAGGGGAAAGGCGTCCTTTGGACAGGCTTTGTTGAGGTCCGTGTAGTCGACGCACATTCGCCACTTCCCGTTGGACTTTTTTACTAGCACGACGTTCGCCAACCATGTCGTGTAGGATAGTTCCCTGATGAAGTTTGCTTCGAGTAGGGTTTTAACTTGCCTCTTGACCTCGGCTGCTCGGTCTGGGGACATTTTTCGTCTCCTCTGTGTCACGGGTTTGGCTTTGGGGTCTACGGCTAGCCGATGGGACATTAGGTCGGGGTCTATTCCAGGCATGTCGGCTGGTGTAAATGCAAATAGGTCTCTGTTTTGTTTCAGAAGTTGGGAAAGGTCTTCTTTAAGGTCATACGGGAGGTTCCTGTTGATGGAGGTGTATTCGTCTTTGCTTTGCCCCACTTGTAATTTTTCCATGTCGCCTTCTGGTTCTGGCCTAGGTTGGCCGTCTTGTCGTGTGTCCAGGTCGGCTAAGAATATACTGGCCGCGTCGCGAGTCTTCTTCCATAGAGCTAGGCTGGTGTTGTCACATTCTGCTGCGACTTCCCGGTCTCCATGGGTGGTACCGATGGAGCCGTCTTCCGTTGTGAACTTCATGAAGAGGTATTTGGTAAAGATGACGGCAGAGAAGTCATTGATTATTTTTCTTCCGAGGATGACGTTGTAGGCGGTGGAATCTTTGAGGAGTACGAATTCGGATAAAACTGTCTTCCTTTGGTTTCCCGTCCCAATGGTGAGGGGGAGGGCGATGGAATCGTCCGGTTTGAGGAAGTTGTCTCCGAGTCCCGTGACGTCGTTGCGGTGTGTTTGGAGATTGTCGTTGCGGAGCCCGAGCTTGTCAAAGGCTCCTCGGAAGAGGATGTTGGAGTCTGCGCCGGTGTCCACTAGTATTCTCCGTACCAGTCTTGTTTCGATTCTTGCTGAGATAACGAAAGGGGTGTCTTCGGCCGAGGTGCCGTGCTGGCAGTCCTCGGGTAGGAACGTTATCGTGTTGTTGGCAGTGGTGGTTGGAGTTTGGTTCCTGACAGCCAGGACTTTGAAGTCCTTTTTTAGTGTTGATTTTGACTTGCCCGATACGTCTTTGCCTGTGATAACGTTTACTATTATGGTTGGGTCGTCCTCTGGGTTTTCCCTAGGGGGTTGTTTTTGTGTTCTTGGGTTGCGTCCTTCTCTTTCTGGTGACCTGTCTCTTTCTGCGCGTTTTGGTTCTCTGATGATTTTCGCGAACTCTGGGAGCTTGCTGTCTCTTATGGCTTGTTCGAGGGCGTCTTTTAGGTCAAAACAGTCTTGTGTCCTGTGCCCGTAGCCACAGTGGTAGTCGTAGTATAGGGTTTTGTGGCCGCCCGTTCTTTCTTTGAGTTGTCGGGCTTTTGGGATGATACCTCGATCTGCTATTTGGTGGTATATCTCGGTAATTGGGGCTGTCAGGGGTGTGTAGTTAGAGAATTTGCCAATTCTGGGTGGTCGGTTTGTGTTTGTTGGCTTGGGATGGTCCCACTGATTTTCTCTGGGTGGTGGGTTATGTCGGGGAGTCGGGTTGCCGTGTTGGGGGTTGTTGTGTTGCCGTTTATTGGCAGCGACGACCTGGCTGACTTCCTCGTCGTTTATGTATTATCTGGCGACGTTCTGGATCTCGTGCATGGTCCATATCGGTTTGGTAGTCAGGTGCATACGGAAGTCTTCGTTCATGAGCCTGTTGGTTAGGCAGAGGCTTGTGACGAAATCTGTGAGCCCGTCGACCATTAAGCATTCATCATTGAAGCGGTCGAGGTATTTTCTCGTGGACTCGTCCTGTTTCAGCGTGACCCCTAATAGGCTGATGGGGTGTTTGGTTTTAGTGATTCTGGTTATAAATTGGGCCATGAACTTTCGTGAAATGTTGTGAAAACTGGTTATGGATCCGTTGGGGAGGGCGTTGAACCATTTGATTGTCGGTCCGGCTAGGGTTACCGGAAAAGCTCTGCATCAGACCGCGTCGGCGGCACCTTCTAGGTTCATCCTGGCCTCGAAGGCCGTTAGGTGTTCTTGGGGATCCTTGGTTCCGTTGTACTTCATGTCTGTGGGTTTATCGAACCCTTTGGGGAGTTTTGCTCTTAAGATTCTTTCGGTGAAAGGAGTAGCCCCCATTATTGTGTGGTCGTTTCTTGTGCGCTTGGTCTCTCGGTGTCGTCGGTCTTCGCCTGAATCGTGTTGATGACCTAGATCTCGGGAGGCGATGCGATTGTACCTTTTACTGTGTCGCCGTTCTGGTGATTTTTCGCGCCTAGAGTCGCGCGAGATGCTTCGATTGTCTCTTCCGTCGTGTTGCCAGGTTGGCGATCTACTGCAGTGAGATCTTGATCTGGAGGTTGTGTGACTTCCGTTTTCGGTGTTGTGTTTTTCCTTGGCAACTCTGCCTTCGAGTTCCTGAACTCGGAGGCAGAGGTCTTAGATTATTTGGGCTGCTTTGTCCCCGGTGTTTTCGAGGTGTCGTGGTCCCGTGACGACGGGTCTGTTTTCTCTATTTTGTGCTGGGGTAGCATGGTGGATGATGCTTGCTATCCTTCCGTGGGGTGTGGCCTCCTGGTGTTCGGGGGTTGAATTTCTTGTTCGGGAGTTATCTTGGTGGCTAATGGAATGCTCTTCGAGTACATCCGCGATTTCGGCTCAATCCGTGTAAGTTCCCCACAGACGGCGCCAATGTACTGGATGCCTCCGGTACGAGTTGAGAGATGGATCGGGGACTTACGGGTCGAGGCGGGTGCCGGATTATTTGACTGGAGCGATGGGGTGGTACCTGCAAAGACACTCCGACGCTCAAGTCAGAATGGATCTAAGAGGTAGAAAATGTGAGGAATGAATGAATACCTAGAGGGATCTGGGTCTTCTATTTATAGGTGATGGTAGCTATCTTATCTTATCTTGTTTGGTTAAGATAAGAGAGGCATTTGAATTCGAAAGTCGGTTAGGAGTTCTTATCGGACCGGTTTCGAGCCCTTTGAGTAGCGGAGCGGGTTTGAACCCGGGTGACCGAATTTGGGGCTCGTTTTGGGTGCCAGATCTGTGGGCTGGATCCGTAACAGATAGAAATTGTGATTTTATAATATATATTTATATGTTATTTATATAAATTATTCTTGTAAATATAAAAGTATAATAATTTATATATGTATATACGTATAAAAAAAATCTTACCAATTTTTTAAAATGAAGTCAGTAAAAATTTTTAGTTATTATAATTATATATAATTAGATGATCGTAATGTTTTCACTATCAAAATGATACAATAAAAAATAGGGAAAAGCTCTACATACAAGCGATTAGGGCTTGTAAGCATTACAAGTTAATTAACCCCTAACCCCCCCAAAACACGCTGCAAGTGCTACGTCCCTTACACGCGCTATATATCTTCTTCTTTCCAAATTTGCTCGTTCTTCTTCTCGCGCATCTTCCCCTGCTTTTTCGATCGTTCTTTTCTCCTCCTTCCTCACTGGTTTGTTCTTCATCATTGACGTTAGTTCCTCTCTCTGTAACTCCATCTTCGTTTTCTTTTCGATTTTCTGGTTTCTAAAATTAAAGTTTGAACTCGTTTTGAAGATAATGAATGATTCAACCTCAGGATGTGAGGAATTACATTACGAGAGAAGTGCGAGAAGCGTGGGTGTGCTTAAAGACTTATTTGATAGGAATTGGAATGATTTTCTGCTGAATTTTGGTCTTGTGGACAACAAGTGGCTTTCAGGTAATGTTTGTTTAAAATCTGCAGTAGAGGTGTAAATTTAATTTTTTTTTCTGGTGTATTTATAGTCTGTGTTTGGGTGTATTCTGCAGATCTCTATGAAGACCGTCATATATGGATTTCAATCTATCTGGATCACCACTTCTGGGCAGGGATGAGAAGCACACAAAGGAGCGAGAGCGATTTATATATGATTACTCTGAATTTTGTTGCAGTTATTTGTATAGCATTGTGTAACTGAATAATTCGTGAACATTGACTGTGAAACTAACGCGTGAACATAAATCTGTGGATTGAATCTAACGTATTAGTTTTGATTAATTATCTGCAATTTATAGCAGACGCTCGGGTATAGATCAGACTTTTTTGGGTGTATTTTTGGGGGAAGTGTGGGTGTATTTACAGTTTATGGCTTTTTTTGTTATTTTAGTTGAGTTGTTGTTCGGGTGTATTAGATCAGAATGATTGGGTGTATTTTTTGTTTTTGACATGGTGTATTCTGCAGCCTCTCTCTGTTGATGACCAGTTTGTTAAATTTTATTGAAAAGGATGTGAGGAATTACATTACGAGAGAAGTGCGAGAAGCGTGGGTGTGCTTAAAGACTTATTTGATAGGAATTGGAATGATTTTCTGCTGAATTTTGGTCTTGTGGACAACAAGTGACTTTCAGGTAATGTTTGTTTAAAATCTGCAGCAGAGGTGTAAATTTAATTTTCTTTCGGGTGTATTTATAGTCTGTGTTTGGGTGTATTCTGCAGATCTCTATGAAGACCGTCATATATGGATTCCAATCTATCTGGATCACCACTTCTGGGCAGGGATGAGAAGCACACAAAGGAGCAAGAGCATGCATTCTTTTAGGTGTAAAAGCAGTGTTCTTTTGGGTGTATTTCTGAATTTTCTTGTATTTCACATTTTACATATATATACATATATATACTTCAGAATATTGTTTTTATGTTATAAAATACTATTTGTTTTTTTTTACAACGGTTTAAGGGTTTTAGGTATTAGGATTTAGGGTTTTAGGGTTTACGGTTTAGGTTTTAGGGTTTACAGGTTAGGGGTTAAGGTTTAGGTTTTAAGTGTTTAAGGTTCAGGGTTTTAGGGATAAAGCATCAGGGGGATAGATTTTTGGGTGTATATTCAACTTTCTTTGGGTGTAAAAAATGGCAGGTTATGAGTGTATATTTGGTTTGATGTTTTCCTTCATATTATAGTACCTGTAATTCATACATTTTGAATACAGCAGAGAGAGTTTAATTATTGAAAGAAATTTTACAATAAACTGGATTATAATTGAAAAATTTTTACAGCATGTGTTCAATTTGTTACAGGACTATATAATATTTACATTAATCAGTGTCAATATCCTTAGAATCTATCTGACAATTTGGTGATGCACCCTTAGCGGCGGGATGTGCATCAGGCCACCAAATCCCAAATCCCTAACAATTGTTTTCTTCTCCTCGCTCATGTTTCTGAATTTCTCACTTAACAAATGTGTTGCACACTTAAGGTCTTTGATTTGCTGTAAACAAAGCAAAATTATAGTCAGATATATTTCTATTATATAAAACTGATTTCATCTAAGACATATATTTGTTCTTACATTTTTTTCAGCTTGGTTTCTGCCTGCCATTTTTTCTGAAATTAAAAATACACCCATAGATATCAGTAAGATACACCTATAGATATGAGTCAGATACACCCATAGATATCAGTCAGATATCACTCAAACATGGATTAATATACAAGGTCAAGCAACATTACAAGGTCAAGCAATATACACCCATGGACAAGCAAATATTAGAACAGTTGCAACTGTTGACTATATTACAGTATATCAGTTCAGAAATATACACCCAACAAATTATGCTATATACACCCAACAAAATACTCAATATACACCCACCAAATCACGCAATATACTCCCAAAAATCAGTTACCAGAAGAACTAGAACAACAAGAACAGTAACACCTAGAACAACTAAGAAGAACAGAATAACCTAGAAGCAAGAATAACAATAAAACCTAGAACAAGTAGAACATTAAAAACTGTAAAATGAGACCTAGAACAAGAAGAACAGTAAAACCTAGAAGAACGTAGAAGAATAATAAAACCTAGTTCTTCGTTTTTGAAATGTGGAAAATATACAATATGAGTAAAATAGTAACGTAACGTACCTTGAGTATTATAACTTCGTTTTTTCTGGAGATTGTTGATCGAGAGTTCTATGTTGTGTTGATGGAGAGTTCTAATCTTCGCGACGAGTCCTATCTCTGCAGTTTGGAATGTTGCTCGAAAACGGACGGTTTGTGTTTTCTTCGAAGGACTTGGAGAAGTGGAAGAGTGCGCCATTAAGGAGCGCTATTTTACGAAGAGCAATCGTTGAGTGGGGCGCGTGTAGTTTACGTTCCATTCAAAGAGAGATGAGTGCGCGTGTGAATGAAGTGTGGACTGGAAACTTGTAAAACTTGTAGAGCCTCTTTGCTTGTATGTGTAGCAGACCCCTAAAAAATATAACATTCTAGTAATAAAAAATAAATAAAAATGTTATACTTAATACGTAGCTTCAACACCTAATACCTAAAGAAAAGAACACCCTTCGGCACAATATAATCTCCCCACCATGTAGCTATAGGACCTGATTAGTAGAAAAAATCGATTTTTTTTTTCATGGTCCATGACCACGTGTCACTGTTTCCACTATTCCTCTCAAATCTCTATTTTCTATCTTCCTGGACTAATTTCTAATTAGAAATTATAGAAGTGATCCACTAGTGCTTCTCCGAAACTTTTTTTTTTCTCTTTTTTTTTTTCCTACCCAGTTTGCTAAATTATTTCTCCTTTCTCCCTCCAAAATCGCTTGGATCTCTTCTCAAGCACAATTTTTTTTTCCACCAACTATTCAATTTCTCTCTCACTTTCCTTCATTTTCCGTCCTCAGATCACCGTCACCGTATTTTATATCAATTCACACTGCTAATTGACTAATTGATTTGATTCCAATTTCCAACGCCACAAAGATCTAGGGTTTCCGCTGAATCCCGCAGCTCCTCAACCGCATTCAATCATCCAATCGTTTACACGTTCTTCGATTCAAACCCATTGAAATTCAGCTCGCTACAGTCTCGAAAGAATTGTAAAAGAAGAATTTTGATTGAAAGAGTCGGTGTGATTTTGATCTATCTTTGTGGTGTGACAGTTTTGTGTTCTGGTGAATGAGAGATGAGCATGGAGGTGGTCGTCGATGCGGCGTCGTTGGACGTCGAGCTGTTGCAGCTACCGGAGCTTTCCGGATTGGCACTCAAGTCTAACCTCAATTTCGTCGAGAAGCTCTTCGACCAGTGGCTTTCTCTTCCAGACAGCAATCGACTGGTATGCGCCTTTATCAGTTTCCGAATTGGCGTCTTTGCTGCATTGCCGGGTTTCTTGAATCAGTCTCTTAGCTTTTGTTCTGTCCCTTTTTTTTGGGTTATATGTGTTATATATTTTCATGAATGGCGTGAAGAATGAATGATCTGATTTAATAGTTCTTTACTCATGGTTGTTTGGTTGGCGAAGGATTGTGAGAAAGATGAGGTGCTTGAGTGATTGGGATTAACCAAAAAGGGGAATGATGTTGCCACTTGACCGCTTCAGCCTAAAAATTTCTGCCATTAAAGATAAACCAAAGGTTTTTATAGCGTTGCACAGATCCTACCCTGTGAGAATCATATCATTTTTTATATGCTTGTTTGTTCCTATTGACGTGGTAGGATTTACCATCTCCTAAGCTATATGAGTAAGCTCATGTTGGTAATCCAAATATACAATACAAACTACTAATTGACAATGATACACTTGACAACCTTTTAGTTCTTGAAAGATTTTGTGACATCAATTTAATCCTTAAAAATACATGTGACGTCAGTTTGGTCCATAAAAGATTTGTGACATCTTCATTCCCTGAAAGATACATGTAACATCTTGAGTCCTTGATAGATATATGTGACGTCAAATAAGTGATAAGTATCATGCATCTTTCAAGGATAAAATTGATGTCCAATGTATATTTTAAGGGCCAAATGAATGTCACATATATCTTTGAGGGACTAAGTTGATGCCCACAAATTTCTTCTAGGGACTAAACCGGTATCTTGCTTATCTTTTTAAGATTAAATTGATGTTGCAAATCTTTCTGGGGCTGAATTGCTATTTTAGTCTATGGTTTAAGTATTTCTCCTTGAAGACTCTACACAATATAACTAGTGTAGGTTTTATATTGGAATCACATCTGGGTTGCTAAATGTGTAGGTAACATCACTGCTCAATGAAGCAAAGTCAGGTGCTCCTTTGAACGTCACTGGAAATTGCTCTAGTCCAAATGCTTCAAGTAATTCGTTGCCTTCCATGTTCCCTGCTGGCACTGCTCCGCCTCTTTCACCAAGAAGTTCATCTGGTTCCCCTCGCATAGTGAAACAAAGAGCTGGCCCTTCCAATTTGAGCTCTCCTTTGAAAGTTGTCAGTGAGCCAGTTAAAGAAGTGATACCTCAGGTCTGGCAAATCTAATACATTTTCTTAAGTAAAATTTATTAGAAACAGAGGAAGCGAGAGTACATCTAAAAGAGGATAGGATTTGGATCATGTGAAGTGAGCATGCTTGTAAAGTGAAGTGGGATCTAACTACCATTGGATCGTTTACTAGAACCTATACACAATGGAAGTTATTGATTCAAGGATAGTCAATCCTTTGCTTTTCTGTGCTAGAAGAATGGTCACTTTAAATGATCTAAATTCCAGAGGATATGATGTCCTCCTAAAATGAAAACGTCACATGGAATAATAAGGGAAAAAAAGCAGGCCAAGTTGCCCTATCCCATTTCTTATGCAACATGGCAACTTTCTGCAACAACCATTATCAGAACCACAAATAGAGGCCATACATACAGTCTTATCCCATAGTCCCCTAGCAAATTGATGGACAGACAGACACCTTTAAATAAAGGAGCATTGCATTCAAGCCAAACCCTAAAGGATTGCATAAACTACACATTGCCACAATACTCGGGCCTCATTATTGTTATAAAGCCTGTTACTTATTTGTATGAAGCTGTTCCAAAGTTGGGAAATACCCAATGCTTCCCAAAACCCTGCGAATACACAGCAAGTAATATAATTAGTCATTTAAAGATGCACTGTTGAGTTCTGTTAATATTTTAGTTGGTGCTACATTTCTGTTGCATGTGATTGGCTCATTTATTATTTTCTTTTTTCCTTCTGTGTTTATGCTTGTAACCTAAATATATGCTTGCAGTTCTACTTTCAACATGGACGTCCTCCTCCAAATGAACTGAAAGAACAATGCATGTTAAGAATTGATCAGTTATTCCATGATCACTTGGATGGCCTGCAGATGCATGGTGAGATATCATGTTTATAAGTAGAAGATAGCCTGAAGGGAGCAGTGTTGTAACTGGGAAAAACCGAAAAAGTTTTGAAATAAGTTTGACATTCTGGTTTCCTAAGTAATCACACTCACCTCTCTTGAAGTTGAGCAAAAATTAACATATTTGTTATACTTGCCATGCCAGAATTCAAATTACTTACCAAGGAAGTATGCAAGCTGCCATCTTTCTTTTCAACTTCACTTTTCAGAAAGATTGACAACGGAACTGGTGTTGTGACAAGGTGTGTATTTCATTAATCTGGAAACACTAGTTGTGGCTGTAAATTTTGTTGTGCAATGTTTGGTGAATCTTGTTTGAGCTGTTGGTCACTTCATTGATTGTTGTCTAGATCCTGAGTAGCTTTAGAATCATTGGGTCATTCAGAAAGATTATTCATAATTGTGCTCTAGATTATTGCATTATTTCTTTTTGTAAAATCATTTGTGGGACTTTCTTTCACTGGTATATCAAACGGAGAGTTCAACCATTTGCTTGCTTCTTGACTACATTATCCAATCCCCAGTTTTCTTTTCAAAAGATGAAATTGTTCCCTATGTATTGAGATTTGCATTTGAAATTGTGTTAGGGACTTGGGTATTATGGGTGCTCAAAGTCCCACATCGAGTAGTATGGGATGCTTGATGTTGTATATAAGGAGAGTGGTTCTTCCCCTTTAAGAAAGCTAGCTTTTAAGGTGTGGTTTCCCACTTTCCTTAGATACTATAAGAACCACTCTCCTTATATACAACATCAAGCATCCCATACTCTCGATGTGAGACTTTGAGCACCCATAATACACAAGTCCCTAACAAATTGTTATTGAAGTATTGTCAAAATTTCCATCAACATATGAAGATTGAATTATGATTTCTTTCTCCATATCTTTGATTGCTGATTGCTTTTGTTTCTAGTACTAAATTGGGTCATATAGAACTTGTTTCTTTTTCCTAAATCATCTCCTGCTTAATATTCAGGATTTTTTATCCTTTATTTATATATATTATGTACAATGCATTATGCATCTGACATCGCACTGTCAAGGGCTGAGCCAGAGGAACCAAAATTAAGGAGACACCAAGGGGAAGAGATGAAAAAGTCAACAATGAGATCATACACTAAAAAGTTAATACAGTATTTATCTGAAAAGTGCTAGTCATTATTTTTGTCACTAAACAAGAAATCTACTTGTCAAACTGTCATTTATAGTGGGGCAGTATGTTTTGTGGTGTCCTGCTCATGTGTTAAGAATGCTTCCTGCAGAATCTTTTCTCCTTTCGCAAACATAAATCTTCATGTTTTGGCACCAGATCCTGTGCTGATTAAATTTGTCTGAAATTTTGCCTTATTGAAGTATTAAATATGGGTTGGATTCTCTCCTTGCTCTTCACGTAGGGAGTTATTGGTGAATTACTGGTTTTCGTTTATTATTATTTTGTAGTATGTCCTAGTACTTGTTTAATTCCTTGATTTGATATTCCTGTAGGGAAGCATTTATTGATTATTGGATTAATGGCAACTTGTTGACAATGGATATAGCAACTCAAATATTCACAATTTTAAAGCAACCACATCTGAAGTACCTTACTCAGGTTTTTGATTCTATATATTTTTGTCTACTTATCATTTCATTTAGTATCATTTACCTCCTCCATACAGTGATCAGTCTTTAAATATTTATCAGAATATGTTATTTGTTCGTTCCATGTATAATGCTTGAATATTTTTTTATGATCCACACTTTGTTTCCTTCACTAAAACATCTTTAAACATGTCAGGATGATTTTAAGCCTGTACTACGTGAGCTTTTAGCAACACATCCAGGGCTGGAGTTCCTACAAAGCACACCGGAGTTTCAAGAGAGATATGGTTTGTATTATTTTTGCATACTTTGTTCCTGAAAAACATAATTTTCACATGGAAATCTATTTCACTTGCTATTCATTAATATCATTATTCATCAAGAGAAATGTCAAGGATGTGATCTCTCTGATTCTAGATGGTATTTTGTGGCACATTCGTCATTTCTGACAATTAGATCATTGGATGTCCCCTAAGGGGGGCATATTCTAGCTTGGAAATGAAAATTGGAGACCATATGTTGCAAAACATCACATGCTTTAGGGTCTAGGGCCCCCAGAGAAAATGATGGGGAAATTAAAGATGATGTAAATGATACTATCATAGTATTCAAGCTAACTGGAAAAATGGAGCACTCCATGTCATGTGTCATTTGCGGAAAAAAGTCCTAAAGTTTAACTACAATTTAGACCACACTACCACAATAATAAGACCAGCAACTACTAAAGTTTAAGGACAGATTTTACAGTTTCACTACAGTCTACAGTAATAAGACTGGCAGAGGTGTATGGAAAGAATGCCAGGATGGTGAACAACCAACAAAAGATAAGATCAGTATAGTAGATTTGAGAATGTTGCATTAGATGAGTGTACAGATTAGACAAGATAGGGTTAAGAATGATGCTATTTCTGAAAATTTGGGGAAGGTAATTTGGTCATGCGGAGAAGGCTTCTAGAAGTCCTAGTAAAGAGAGTAGAACACTTGAAGGGTACTTAATTGCTATAGGTTGAGGGAGACCAAGAAAAACAAATAGGAAATCATCAAAAAATGTTCTAATTTTGATGATTCAACTAAATAAATGCTACAAGATAAGATAGGATACTATAAGTATAATGTTGTTTGATTGATATGATCGTTGAATTTCTAGTTGTTAAGGCTAAATAAGAGTCTGGTTGTGTGTTTAGAAATAAGAGGAAACAGCTTTCAATATAGAGGAATAATATTTGGTGTAATGTGTAGATGACTCAGAGCAATGGTGAGAGTGGATTTGGAAGTGAATCTTCAGTCTACAGCTGTTGGACAATTGATTGGTGGTGATCTCCTTGTTTGTGTTTATAAAACTATTATTGTTAGAGAGGGAGAGAGTTCGTATATTAGGTGCTATTATGATTATCTGGTCTGGTTTGTTTGTTTTTCTTTTTGTTTTCATCAACTAAAAGCTGTGGGCATTATCGTGCTGTATAGATATACCAAATGATCCTCTGTTCATCCCGCAAAAACTTATGTCCTCTTGAATTACTTGACTTAATCTATGTTTGTGTGTATTGGATATCCAAACATTTGCTTTTCTCCCACAATATCAGTCCAATTCTGCAAAATTTTAATTTGAGTTTTTCAATGAATTGCTCACTAACTAATAAATTTATGTAATGTGATAAATGCATGTGCATGTATTTTTCACTTTTTCCTATATTTTGATATTTTAGTTTCACTAATAAGTGCTATTATAGAATTATAATGTTAACTTATTTTATTAAAACAGTAATAATGTCTGTTGGCTGGACTTCTATTGAAGTTGATTTGTAGAAATTAATGCATTCACGAGTCTTGCTATTGGGGTTTAACTTTCTCGATTTTGTTGTGTTTGATATTCTTAACTTCTTGTGTTTCCATTGCCCAGCTGAAACTGTAATATACAGAATATATTATTACATTAATAGATCTGGAAATGGCCGTCTTACCCTGAGGGAGTTGAAGCGTGGAAACATAATTGATGCGATGCTACATGCAGATGAAGAGGAGGACATCAACAAGGTTTTGAGGTAGGTATACTGAATGAAGTATCAGTTACCATTAGCTACAGAAATGCTTTTTTCTGCCAAAGCACATTATTCTGTTCAACAATTTCTAATATTTTTTGGCAGATACTTCTCGTACGAGCATTTTTATGTTATATACTGCAAGTTTTGGGAGCTGGATACAGATCATGATTTCTTGATAGACAAAGAGAATCTTATCAGATATGGCAACCATGCACTTACCTATCGAATTGTTGATAGAATATTTTCTCAGGTTTGTGTAGATCCATTTTGCTTGTCTCAAGTGTTTTTGTAAGTGTATGAAGCATTGATACTTCATTGAGCTGTCATTTTCACATGGTAGACACATTACGGGCACCAACACTCAAATGACACTTGTCCAACATGCATGTCTTCTGTGTCTTAACAAAAGAATTAAAAAAAAGCTTCTCTAAACATGCTTGGGTACACCGAAATACCGTCACATGTTGGTGTGTTCAACCTTATTCTTGGCCTATACTTAAAATGAGTTCAGAAACAATTATGTATTCTTGATTATTAATTCAAAGAATTACCTAAAATACTTTATATAATTAAAAGAGGCATAAAAACATTAAAAAAATTATTAGTTTGTAGTTTAAAATATCAACAAAATATCAAGATATTTTTATAATCTATCCAATTCTCTTTTATATATTTTATATATATGCCTTGTCCGAAGGGAAGCCTAGGAGCAACAAAATATCAACAAATGAGTTTATCACATAGGCTACGTCCATTACACGCTTTGGATGCGACCCTTTCTCAAACCCTGCATAATGTAGAATGATTGTACTTCGGGCTTCCCTTTTATATGTATGTCGTGTCTCCTTGTCTAACAAAAATTTGAAATTAGTGTGTCAGTTGTCCCATGTTAGTGCTTCATAGGTCACAGGCCTGTGCTCTCTGTCAAAAGGAAATCTTTGGCTCACTGTCTGAGTTTGTGTGTCTCTGCTTTTGTTAACATGATTGATCACATCATTTATGTAAGATGCAGATTTTGACCTCCTTCAATTATCTCAGGTTGCAAGAAAGTTTACCAGCAAGGTTGAGGGAAAGATGGGATATGAAGATTTTGTTTACTTCATACTGGCAGAAGAGGATAAACCATCTGAGCCAAGCCTTGAATATTGGTATTTTTTTTTTCCATTTACCATTAATTTTAATTCTTATTTTCTTCTGAAAGAAGTCATCAGATTAGTTGCAGAGCAGCTGCACTAGACTGATGAAAATTTTGGCCAGTGTTGTCTGGGGAAAAAAATGCACGACATTTGATAGTTAAATGCTTCTTTCTCTTCGATTTATTAGTTAAATGCTTTACACTTAACCGTGTGCTGGACAAAACTCTAGATATGTGACCACTTGTGGATGACTTGTTTCTACTTATGTGTCTGAGAGTCACTATGAGCTGACTTGAATATGTCCTAATTAGGTTCAAGTGCATAGATTTGGATGGAAATGGAGTTCTTACACGGAATGAATTGCAATTTTTTTATGAGGAGCAATTGCATCGAATGGAATGTATGGCCCAAGAGCCTGTGCAATTTGAGGATATATTGTGCCAGATGATTGATATGATTAAACCTGAGGTATTGCCTTTCCATCTTTCTTCTATCAATTTTATTGTCTTATTGTCTTGTGTAATCTCTTTATTTATTAACTGGGTCAAGATATAAAATTATCCGTATACCTCTATCCAAAAGCTTAAGCTTGTGGGAGAGTTCAAAACATACTATCAAAATTTCTATATTCAGAAGGTCTAGAGTTTATTGCATCTTCTAGATAAGAAATTAAATTTCATGACTAGGTGGAATGAGCCTGTGCACTTTCCATGCTTAAAGCCCAATAAAGGCTCTTGTATGTGGAGGTGTGTTAAAATATAAAACCATTCAAATTTTATGACAAGCTGGTAAAGTGAGTGCTAATATAGTGAGTAATTTATAAATTGAATTTTGTGCTAGAACATGCCATATCCCAAACTTGGTTTACTTTGTCACCCCTTATCCTGCCTATCTTTGATTGATATGTTTATATATACACTGCTTTTACTGCATACTTTTCTGACATCTTTTCTAAATTTGAATTTCAACCTGCAGAATGAACACTTTATAACTCTGCGCGACCTGAAAGGTGGTAAACTCTCAGGCAGTATTTTCAATATTCTGTTCAATCTAAACAAGTTCATGGCCTTGGAAACCCGGGATGCATTTTTAATTCGTCAGGTACATATAATATAGTTTATTGCATTGTTTAGTTTTTATGCTTGACCACTGTTAATGATTTTGGTAATTGGTATGTGCTTCTCTATAAATAGGAGCGCGAGAATCCGACATTAACAGAGTGGGATCGATTTGCTCATAGAGAATATATTAGGCTTTCAATGGAAGAAGACGTTGAAGATGCCTCTAATGGAAGTGCAGAAGTCTGGGATGAATCACTTGAGGCTCCCTTCTAGGATTTTATATGTAAGTGCATAAGTTGAAATTTGATTCTTTCGAGCCTGGTAAGTGCTCAGCAAGTCCAAATTATGTCACCTAATTCTTTTACAAGATGAATTCAGAGGTCAAATGTTTCTTTCTATGCAGTATTATCTATACCATTTCCTTTCATCATTTCTTAAAAAGGTGGACACTTTAATGATGATGCCTTCACATGAAGATTACATTCTGAGCCATTAGATGGATCAATATATTTGACTGAACCACCAAACAATTTACAATGTGATCTTCATGTGAAGGTATCATCATTGAAGTATCCACCTTTTAGAAAATATCCAGTCCATCTATGCTGTATTTTAATTTTCTCCATGTCTATCTCTTTTTTTTTATTATATATTAATATAGGGGATGAAAAGAAATTAATGCCCCAGATTTAATCGACTGGCCGTTGCTCAGAGACATTGGACTAAGTATCATCTCAAACTTTTGCTACCTTAAATGGGAAATTCCAAGGTTTTTATTCTGGCATGTGTTTTTTTGGATGGGCAAGCTGCAACAATATTCAGATCTTTCTGGCGGGAGTGATGTACATTGGGGCCATTGGTCATGGAAATTTTGTTGCTTTGTGTACAAATATATCCATGCAAAGTGCTGAGAAGTGACTAGCCCGGTGCTTGAATTATATTGAAATTGATATATCGTTTTCAGTATGCTTGTTATTTGGGGTCACCTAAGTTGTTCCAAGGAAAATTAATTGAAAGATTTTCACTTTTGGACCTTTTTAGTTGTTTTGCTTCAGTGGTCGAGTCACTTTGCCCTCGGATCTCTCTCCAAGAGTACATTTTAGTTTTTTGTCTTCTTTTGTTCCCATCTTGTTAAGCCCATTAAAGAATTTAACAGTAATGATACAATAATTGTATTTTTCCCCCTACACAATTAGATATCCTTCTAAGAGCTTTTCCTTTCAATACTTGACCGCAGAGATTAACACTATTGTTTCAGTTGTATTATTTGGACAGTTAAACGGTATTCGCGAATATGCAGTTCAATCTAACAGTAGGAGAGAAAAGAAAAGTTTGAATGTTGAAGTGGCGATTATATTAAAATTTAAGGTTCATAAAAGTGGGTGTTATAAGGAAATATAAAAGTTAGGTGTTTGAGGGTATATATCTTTTTTGGGCATTACCAATTTGGTGGCTTTGTACATTGGATTTTTCCCTCCTTGTTTTTGTTTAGTGTTATTAGTAATATTATTTTATCAATAGAAGATATTGCATCTTTTTTTCTTTATAACCTGAATATATACGTGCATGTGTGTGAGCGATGCTTCGTACGGGATTTAGAATTCCCACAGCTTAACCGGCAAGTGTACCGAGTCATCTAAGTAATACTTTAGGTAAGTGAGGGTTAATCCCACGAGAATTGTCGGACTGAGCAACAATGATTATCCAATTGGCTTAATTAGGCGAACAAAAAGGGGTTTTTGATGGTTGAAAACGCATAAAGCAATAATCAAAGCGTAAAGAAAGCAAATAAAAGGTTTGGTGTGAAAATAGTGAGAGAAAAACAGTTAAGGCTTTAGAGATGTTTGCTTTTCTTCGGATTAAAAGTTCTTACCAACTATTTTAACAATGCCAAAAACTTGGTGTGGAATTCAAAGTTCCCACAGCTTAATCAGCAAGTGCACCGGGTCATCCAAGTAATAGCTTAGGTGAGTGAGGATCGATCCCACGAGGATGTCAGACTGAGCAATAATGATTATCCAATTGGCTTAGGCAAACAGAAAAGGTTATTTGTTGGTTGAATTCGCATAAAACAGTGAATAAGAGAGTAAAGAAAGCAATAAAAGGTTTGATGTAAAAACAGTGATAGAAAACAGTTAAGGTTTCAGAGATGTTTACTTTTCTGGATTAAAAGTTCTTACCAACTATTTTAACAATGCATGATTCATTAACCGCCACTTTCGTGGTCACTTAATTCCGATTAGAGGGTTAAGTTCAAAAACTAGTTTATGGCCACAAAAATCCTAATTACCTAAAGCTAATAGGATTATATGTCACATATCCTAATTAGTTCATGTAATTAGCAATTTAGGATGAATTTGTTTTCAAGCTGTTATTCAAGTAAGATAACTCTCTCGAGAATCATAAGAACTCATGTAGAATAAGGGTCATACTCTCGTTCCACCCAGATTCATAAAATTAAGAGTAAAAACAATCATTGAAACTGAACCAGTACATTAATTAAAATAGAAAAACAATAGTATTAATCCATAGAAATAAACAGAGCTCCTAACAGTAACCAAGGAGGTTTAGTTGCTCATGACTTACAGAAAAAATTAGGGTTCTCAAAAATGAAACGTCCAAAAGAGAGAAGATCCCAGATACAAGAGATATTTTTCCTTTTATACTAACCTAATTTGATTCGGAAAATAAAATAAAATAATAAATCATAAAACTAAAAGATATTGTTTGTAAATAAAAATTACAAAAGAAAATAAAATATATCAAATACTAAATGCTAAATCCACTAGCGATACTCCAAAGAGAGAGTGAATTCTGTCAGCACTGCTGGCGCTAAACGTCAGATGGGCGTTTAGCGCCCTAAAGGGGGTAGCACGTTGCTGGCTTGTGTCCCTTGCTGGCGCTAAGCGCCAGCGCCCGGGGGGTGCTGCGATCCATTTTATGGGAAACTGTAAATGTCTAAATCCTAATCTCTTAGTGATTCAGTCTCCTCTAACCTTCATTAACCACCACTCTCGTGATCACTCAATTCCGATTAGATGATTAAGTTCAAAACTAGTTGATAGCCACAAAAATCCAAATTACCCAAAACTAACAAGATTATATGTCACATATCCCAATTAATTCATGCAATTATCAATTTAGGAGGAATTTATTTTCAAGCTGTTGTTCAAGCGAGATAACTCTCTCTCGAGAATCACAAGAACTCATGTAGAATAAGAGTCATACTCTCGTTTCACCCAGATTCATAAGATTAAGAACGAAAACAATCCTTGAAACTGAATCAGTACATTAATTAAAACAGAAAAGCAATAGTCTTAATCCATAGAAGATAAACAGAGCTCCTAACCTTAACCGAGGAGGTTTAGTGGCTCATGACTTACAAAGAAAACTAGGGTTCTGAAAAGTGAAACGTACGGAAGAGAGAAGATCCTAGATGCAAGAGATCTTTTCCCTTTTATACTAACCTAATTTGATTCAGAAAAATAAAATAATAAATCCTAAGACTAAAAGATATTGTTTGTAAATAAAAATTACAAAAGAAAATAAAATATAACTAATAAATGCTAAATCCACTTGGGAAGCCCAAAGAGAGAGTGAATTCGGTCAGCACTGCTGGCGCTAAGCGCCAGATGGGCATTTAGCGCCCTAGAGGGGGTAGCACGTTGCTGGCTTGTGTCCCTTGCTGGCGCTAAACGCCAGTTGGGCGTTTAGTGCCCAGGGGGGTGCTGCAAGCTTTTTTTTTCTTTTTGCTCCAAACTCTGCCAAATTGCTTCGAATTTCACCTGAAATAAAAAAACACTAAAACAACTCAAAGTAGTATCCAAAGAAGATTTTCGCACTAAAATACTATGAGATTAAATAAAATCTAATAAAAAATAACTAAAAATGAAAGAAAAAGGGTACAAAATGCTCACGCATCAATGCTCTCCTAATGCAAAAGAATTCCTTGGAGAATTGTGATATGCCGAGTTAGATCACCATTTGATTGGCCAAGTGCAATAGATTTAGATGAACACTTAATGAGCTGATAAAATCCTTAATTTACCCTTTGTTCACAAACTCTAATACCATCCTCTCTTACCCCCAACTCCCACCATCACCAACCTCTTACCCTATCTCAATTCTTCCATCACTCTAACTTCTCACCAAACAATTTCATCATCATCATCATCGTTTTATTCTTACCAACAATAAGAATGAATATTTTTATAGACAAGAAACAAAAGAGACAAAGACTTTGGATTTGGCTACATTGTTCGAATTCAAACTCTTGGTTAAACAATTTTCTGCGAAATTTTCCAAAGACTTCCCCGGCAAATCAAACACTGTGATGGTGAAACTCGAAAATTATCCGTCGCTATCGCGATACTCGGAAGTAGGCATGGACGCCCCTGATGGCAAGGTTCTGAGTAGTGCTAAGGAAGATTTGTAACTTCGTGCTTCTCTTGGGGGTTCTCTTTGTTTCCGTCAAAATACGTTCTCTAAGATTGGGATCTGGTATTTATGTTCTTCTCGTCTTTGTTGTGGTGGTGTTCTTCTTCTCGTCTATAGCGGTGTTTTCTTTTTTCTTCTTTTTGATTGTTGCTTTAATGTGTTTTTGTTTTAATTATATTTGATTGTTGTTATTTCTATTTTTTTATGGTTACATTGTCGCTGCTTTTGTTTTTCTTCTTCCTCACCTCCTTGTTCTTGGGATTTTCTTGTGATTATGGATAAAAAAATTTTGGTTCATTCATTTAATTTTGGTTGGCAAGTTGATAGTGATGGTGGCATGCCAAGGGGTTGATGATAATGATGATCCTCCATTTTCATCTGTGAAGAAGAAGAAGGAATACAGACAAAAAGAGAGGGAAAGAGAGAGAGTGACAATAGAACCAAGGGTAAATTAGAAATTTTGTTAAATTTTTTTTGCCAACTCAGTGTTTTCCGTCAATAAAAATGGAGTTAAACGACGGATGGTCACTTTTGTCAAATTTAAAAATTGTTTAGGGATCATTTTGTCACTAACGTCTGTTAGGTACCATTTTGTCAGCGTCTGAATCTTTTGAATATTAAGTTGGTATTTTCCTCATTTCTTAAATGTTACCCCCTCTATGAGATGGTTGTCATATCTTGTGAAATTCCACCCATCACTATTTTGATAATCGATGAGCGGATATTTTATACCCTTTTTAGGTTCATTTTCTTAGTGTTTTCAATACATTTTATTAAGTTTTAGTATGTTTTAGTGCAAAATTCACATTTTGGATGTTACTTTGAGCTTTTGTGTTTTTCTTATGATTTTAGGTGATTTTTGGGTGAAAATGGCAAGTTTTGGCAAAGTCTGATTCAGAGGCAAAGAAAAGGATAGCAGATGCTATCAAATCCTAACCTTCGTGCATTCAAACGAGCATTTCTGGAGCTACAGAGGTCCAGTTGATGCACTCTCAACGGCGTTGGAAAGCTAATTTCCAGGCTTTCCAACAATGCCCAAAACGGGCGTTGAATGCCCAACTTACTCCCTTTCTTGCATTCAACGCCCAAATAGGACCAACCTCCCAAGTTGAATGCCCAAACTGGCATTCAATGCCAGCCAGGGAGCAGAAACCAAAATTGAACGCCAAGCATCAGCCTAAACACTCACCAAGTGGGCCCCCAAAGCGGATTTTAGTACTTTTTAGCTTATTTTATTTTTCTTTTGTAATTTTTAATTAAAACATAATATCTCTTAGGTTTAGTCTTAGAATTTTTATTATAAATAAGGGACTTCCTTCATCTGAGGATCATGCCTCCCAAGAGGGAAGAAGCACAGACACATTACATCATGCATAAATTTTCTTTGTATATTATGAGCAACTAAACCTCCTAGGTTAAGGATAGGAGCTCTGCTCATTCCTATGGATTAATATTATTACTTTTCCCCTTTAATACATGTTTGATTTCATTCTATGATGTATTGTCGTTCTTTATCTATATGAATCTGGAGTGGAATGAAAGTATGACCCCTTATTCTACATGAGTTCTTTACGAGTCCTGACCCGGATAGTATTGAGCTACAGCTTGAGAGTACATCACAGGTTTCAACAAGTTATTTGGGCTAATTGAGATACGTGACATGAAATCTCGTTAGTGATAGATAATTGAGGTCCCTGTGGCGCTAAGGTTAGAATCATAGAGCTTCATTCTCCGATCCGAAAGATCCGACCTTGTCTGTGGCGTTTTGAGTAGGATCATCAGAGATTGAATTGCATGAGCTTCACCCTCTTCCAGATTGAACTATCACGACTGGTGTTTGGTTTGGACAGAGGAGATTAATGACCACGACCCATGGCTTAATCACTTACAGCCTTGCCATTGAATGAATCACTCATCATTAAAGTAGTGAGGAAGAAGTGTTAATCCAGAAGAACAAGCATCTCCGATACCTTAACTGATTTCCTATCATTGTTTCTACATCTTTTTGTTATTGTTTTGTTTATGCGCCTACAACAACAACAATCAACTTTTCATTCGCCAGACAAAGATCTGCAGGATAACCATAGCTTGCTCAATCCGGCAATCCTTGTGGGATTCGACCCTCACTCACTTTAGGTATTACTTGGATGACCCGGTGCACTTACCGGTTCAGTTGTGCGAGTTCTAATTTCGCACACCAAGTTTTTGGTGCCATTGCTGGGGATTGTTTGTGATTGACAAACTACCGGTTATCTTGCTGCTTAGATTAGGTACCTTTTACTAGTTTTCCTTTTTATTTGTGTTTCTTGGTTAAAATTTTCGAACTGTCTTTATTTCTTTTCTTAAAATTTTTCAAAAATTGTCTTAGTCATCTTTTTCTTTTGTTTGAATCTTGTGTTAATTTTTAAGTTTGGTGTCTTTTGGTTTTTGTTGATTTTCCTTCTTCTTGATTTTTGAAAATTGTCTTGTTTGCTTTCTTGAATTTTTGAATTCTATCTTGTTTTACCTTTTGTCTCTTTCTTGGTATTCGAATCTTTTGGTCCTTTCCTTTTGTTTGATTTCAAAATTTTTAAGTTTGGTGTCTTTTAGTGTTTCTCTATTCAATTTTTCGAAATTTAGTGTCTTTGATTTCAAAATTTTTATGTTTGGTGTCCATCTAGTGTTTGCCTTTTCTTTTTAATTTCTCGAAAAAAATAATAAATAATATTTTCGAAAATTTTTCTAGTTGGTTTCAAATTTTAAAAGTTTAGTATTTTGTTTGTTTTTCTTTCTTTTAAATTTGAATTTTAAAATCTTAATTTTTTTTTGTTTTAAAAAAAAATCTTATCTTATCTTATTTCTCTCTCTCTCTCTTGACTTTTTCAAATTTTGAATTTCAAAATCTTTCTTTGATTTTTTCTTTTTAATTTCAAAATTTTTCAAAATCAAATCTTCTATCTTAAATTTCTAAAATCTTATCTTATCTTATTTGATTTTCTTTCCAAATTTAAATTTTAAAATCTTTGATTGACTCTTTCTTTTTAATTTTCAAAAAATCTCAAAATCAAATATTTTATATTATTTTCAAATCTTGTTTGTTAATTATTTGTTTTATCTTGTTTTAATTTTAAAGTTTGGTGTTCTTTTGGTCTTTCTTTCTTGAATTTCAAATTCTTTAAATTTTCAAATCTTATTTTATCTTCTTTCTTTCTCTTGACTTTTTTTTCCAATTTTTGAAATTCAAAATCTTTAATTGAATTTTTCTTTTTCATTTTTGAAATTTATAATTATTATTTTTATTTATTTATTTATTTATTTTCGAGTTAAAAAAAATTCTTTTGGGTATCTTGATGGAGAAGATTTATGCCGGTTTAGAATTTCTCAAAACAAGAATCACTTCGTTGATAGCATAGTCCAAACCGGCAATGGAATCCCAACATCAAAGTTTAAAATAAATTGTCACAATCAACACAAAATAACCGCGAGTTTTAATTCTCGGGTCGTCTTCCCTAGGAGTTGCAATTGAGTGCTTAATTGTTGGCTATGAGGGAATGGGGTTGAGATTGCAAGATGCAAAAAATGCGAATGACAAGAAATTAAATAAGCAAATAATAACTAAATATCAAAAGCAACTAGACTCAAGCAATTAATCAAAAGGAATGGAAAATTCAAGTGCTAAGGAACCTCTTGGCAAGGATTGAGAGTCAAGGTTACCTATTCTAGCCATTGACCACAAACATATGATGATTATGAAGAGTGAATCCTACTTAGTCAACCCTAATATCGAGGATAAGTCAAATAGGCATAATTAATCTCAATCCATAAGTCCTAGTCAACTCACTAATTAACTTAGTGAAAGACTAGCGTTAATGGAAACCAAATTAATTAACTACCCTAATATATCAATCAAGAATGGACATTAATAACTCAAGGTCACCAAAGTCCTCAATTCCAAGCCAAGAGTGAGGAAAACCTAAGCTAAAACTAAACCAAGCATTTTATCAAACACTTGGTGTGCATGAAAATAAAAACATATTAAATTGCAATAATAATAAATTCTAAAGCTACCAAAAGCAAGGAAATAATAATAACAACTCAATTAAATAACAATAAACAAAGAAACATGAAATTACATTAATAGAAATTCAGATTAACAAGAGTTCATTACAATAAAATAACCAAATAAAAGGAATAAGAAGTAAAACTAAAAGAAGTAAGATGTTAGAAGAAGAAATAGTAAAGAAACTAAATCAAGACAAGAATTAAAGCATCAATGACGAACGGTTTTCCTATCGGTAAAGAACTTTCACAAATATATAATCGCGTTGTAGATATAGCTTCTAAACCAACAGAAAATCCTTTCGTACAAACGTTTTGGTTGTCACAAGTAACAAACCCAATAAAATTTATAAACCAAAGTATTCAAACCTCGGGTCATCTTCTCAAGGAATTACAGGTAAGTGTTCTTATTATTAGTTATGGAAAACAGTGTTTTGGGTTTCAAAAGGTTTGAACAAGGAAAATAAATTGCAGGAATTAATAAATTAATAACTAATAAAACTCTCGACAAGGTATGAAAATTTGGAAGTCCTATCCTAGTTATCCTTATCGATGGTGATGAAAATTGGGTTTTAATCCCACTTAGTTAACCTTTACTAAAGCAAGGGAAAGTCAAGTGGACTAATTAGTTTGATCCTCGAGTCCTAGCCAACTCCTAAGGAAAGACTAGAGTTATTGGAATTCAATTCAATTAGCAAAAATAACAATTATCAATCACGATGAGTTTGATAACTCAAGAGTCTCCAGTTAATCAATTTAAGCCAAGAATATAAAAAGCAAAATAAGAATCATAAATCTGAAATACCTCAATTTATATTAAATAAAGAAAATCCTAACATAAATGGTTCATAAGCCAATATGGCAACATAAATAATTAACAAACAAAAGCATTAAAGTATCTGAAAGTAGAAGAGAAATATAAAGTAAAAGGAATATTAAACCTGAGAGAAAGTTGAAATCCTAAATCCTTTAAGAGGAATCCTAATCCTAAAACCTAAGAGAGAGCAGAGAACTTCTCTCTCTAAAAACTACATCTAAATTATGAAAAGTGAATAATGGAAGACTTTTTTTTTGAATGAATGGATTCCCCCACTTTATAAC
Source organism: Arachis ipaensis (assembly GCF_059453495.1). Classification (NCBI taxonomy): domain Eukaryota; kingdom Viridiplantae; phylum Streptophyta; class Magnoliopsida; order Fabales; family Fabaceae; genus Arachis; species Arachis ipaensis. The sequence continues at coordinate 55,184,833 of NC_142444.1, forward strand.
CTTTAATCTATGTTTTCTGGACTTGGTTCTGGGCCAAAAGGGTTTCAGAAATCGTTGGGGGCATTTTCTGCAGTTTCTGCACGTGGCGTCTGTCACGCGTCCGCGTCATCTGGGAGTTTTCCTTATCACGCGTTCGCTTCGGTCACGCGTACGCGTCATTTGCGTTCTGTTCAAGGCACGCGTCCACGTCAGTAACGCATTCGCGTCGATGCCTTTTCGCGCTAGGCACGCGGCCGCTTCGTCCATGCGTTCGCGTCGCTGCCCTTTTCTTCAAAACTCCATTTTTTTGTGCTTTCCTTCCATCTTTGGATGTTTCCTTTCTGTCCTCTAAGCCATTCCTGCCTTAGGATATCTGAAAATACTTAACACACAAATCACGGCATCGAATGGTAATAAAAAGGTAATTAAAATTAATATTTTTAAAGCATAGGAAAAATGTTTTTTCACATATATAACATAATAAGGAAGGGAAAGTAAAACCATACAATTTACATGAATAAGTAGGTGAAGGATTGAATAAATCACTTAAATTGAGCACAAAATATATCATAAAATATGGGTTTATCAACCTCCCCACACTTAAACAATAGCATGTCCTCATGCTAAATCCAAGAGAAAGGGTAAAGTTAGAGTGGTAGAATCTCATGCAATGCATTCTATTCTAAATGCAAACTACCTAAATGAGTCATGCAATTCTAGTTATTATTCACTTGTATATAAAGCTCACATGTGGCTAAATTAATTCATATCCTCAAGGAATCATATATGCATGGCAAGACCCTAGATAATGTTAAAGAACTTTTACAATTGAGATGGGTAAAAGTATTTCACAAACTTGCAAGACAATTAACAATTAAGCAGAGATATATGGTGATGAGCTATTGAACCCTCACTGGATTTTGTGTTTACTCTCTAGTCACTCAGTGTTTATTGGGTTAATCACTCTATTCTTTTTCTATCCTTGCTTTCTAAAACCTTGTTCTTCATCTAACCAATCAACAACTATGGAATATAGACTTACAAAAATCATGAGGTCTTTTTCAAGGTTGTAATGGGGCCAAGGTAAAGGTAAGGGTATATGTATAAGGCTAAGTGAGCTAACAAAGTGAATCCTTGATTAGTCTAAGATCTCACCTAACATACATACTTCATATAATTTAAAGTTCCTTTATCTATTGACCCAAATTTTTCCACTTTTGTGTTACATGCTCATGTATCAAATTTTATTTTATTTTTTTGAATTTTGTCCCATGTGCATTGGTTCTTTTTATTTTGCATTGGGGTATTTTTTTTGTATCCCCTTAGTTGAGTACTGAAAATATAAAATTATTTTTTTTAAGAATCATGGTAATTTAGTTATTTTGATTTCACATGAGCATGCTTCCCAAATTTTTGAAATAACTTATTCATTTTAAATTCCTACTTTGTTTCTATCATCCCATGTTCCCATAAAATTTGTCACACTTAAATTGTACACAATATCTATCTTAAGCTAACCAAGGATTCAACTTGGGATTTTTATTTTATTTTTCTGCTTAAGACTAGTAATGTGGTTATAGAACAAGATGGGATTAAAAGGTTCAATGGGGCTAACAAGGGTGATGTAAAAGGTAGGCTAATTTGGGATAAGTGAGGAAAAATTCAATTGATGGCCTCAATTGGTATGTATCTATATTCTATACTGGACATATAGATTAAAACAAAGTAAAGAACATCAGAATGAAAAAGAAGGGCAAAACACACAGGAATAAAATTTATGGTTTGAATGCAACTATACAATTAAGCTCAAAACTCACAGGCTGTGTGTTCTCTAGCTCAAAAATCATATATCAGTTATGTATGTCATGCAAGTAGAATTCAAGAGTTCCTATTATTCTCAATGTAAATCTTAGGGTGGCCCTTAAAATTTTAGTGTTTCTCCTTGAAGAAATGTTGTTAACTAACTAACATGTAATGCTATATACACAAGGTGTGTGGATTGTTTTAATTTACTAAAGTTTCTAGTTTACTCCTTTTTATTTTCAATTAAACCAAACTATTATATGCTAAAAGGGTAAACTAAACTAATTAATCCACATATTCTATAACTAATAAGTTTAGAATTGCAAACTAAACTAAATGTCTAAGATATAAACTAAAGTGAAAAATGCGGAAATAAAGTAAAAATACAGCAAAAGAACAATGTGCAAGTACTGAAAAATAAAAATGAAAATAAAAATACAGAAAAATAAACAAAATAATATAGAAGAGTCTGTAGTGGTTCACCAAAAAGATAAGCCAGGGATGGCGACCTCCCCACGCTTAAAATATAGCATCGTCCTCGATGCTCACTCAAGCTGGGTGTGAAGAAGTGTCATCACCGAAAGGATGGGCTGCTGGAGTTTTTGTGGTGGGCTGAATATCTGCAGACTGGATAAGTGTAGGAGGATCTGTCTGCTGCAGTGGAGGCGCTGACTGTAGAGGGATCTCCGGATCTGCGGCCTGTAGCTGGTGGTGCTCCACATGATGTGGCGCAGCCTGCTCTGGTCCTGCCTGCTCAGCCTGGGCATGTGTCTCTGCCTCATGATCGCTCGCCTCCGCCTCAGATGTATCAGAAGGGGTGTCAGGCTCGGAGGGGATGTCATTGCCGGATCGGATCATCAACTTGAGGTGCTCATAGCGCCGCTTGTTGCGACGCTCCATACGATCTAGGCGGGCGAAGAATCGATGCACCAAATGATAAATGGGCTTAGGAGCAGGTGGATGTGCAGTGGATGAGGCTGGTACATCAGTGGAGGCAGAAGGGGCAGCTGAAGATGTGGCTGCCTCACCAGAAGCGGTGAGGAATGTGGGTCTGTGGCCTAAAGCCTGAAACTTCCTGCTATGAGGGATAATCTTCTTACAATCTGCAGCAGGTGGCTTCTCATCAGCAAGCACCCAAGGCACGTCAGCTCGACGGCCGAGCTGGGTGATCAGATAAGGGAAAGGAAGAGTGCCTCTGACATGGACCCTGGCCATGTAATACCAGATGAAACGTGAAAGATACAGGTCCTTACCCTCCATCACACACCAGATGAGGGTGATCATAGCAGCGGGCAGCTCTGTCTCATGAGTGCTCGGCATCACATAGTTGCTCAGAATCTGGTGCCAGAGCCGAGCCTCATCATTCAGATATATCAGCTTGATTCCCTTAGGCATCATTGTGTTCTTACCCATGACCCATGGGACAATAGGATCAAGGGCTATTCTCTGCTTGACAGCATCCCAATCAAATCTCATAAAGCGCATATCCTCTTCAACCTTTTGGTAACCGTCAGGCTGATCTGATTTAGGCTGAAGGTGGAGGATATCCTCAATAACTTCCTCAGTGACCATAATCTGTTTCCCTCTGAGGTGCACTACATCCAGGGAGGTCTTGAAATAATTGCAGTAAAACTCTCTGACCCAGGAAGCATTGACCTCGGTCAAGTTTCTCTCCAAGAAGAACCAGCCTCTCTGTTTTATCTGTTCGGAGGTGTACTGCTGTAGTTCTTCTGAAATTTTTAGAGTTCTTTCCAGGTACAGGTTCCTGAAAGTGGCAAACACTGGATACTTTAGCTCACAGTATCTGTTTGCAAATTTAACTGGATCAGTGGCAGTGAGGAGCTGGTCAGCCTTCTCTTGCGGGGTAAAGTGCTTTTCCCGCCAGGAGTCGTCATGCAAAATGTCGAGGATGGACATAGAGGATTCGCCTCTTTTTCTTTTGCCAGTGGTTGCTTTGCCTTTTCCTTTGCGCTGAGGGTCAGACATCCTGAAAAGCAGAAAGTTCAGGATATAATTGAAGAACAAAAGCAGGAAAATAAGTAGGCAAATAGGATTTATTAATGTAAGCATAAAGGCAAACGAGCAGTAGAACAATGAAATGAGTTGAATATATGTGAATTTGGGACTATAATTGAGGTAAAAAAATCTGAGATGAAAAATCACAATCCAAAATATATTATAAGTAGAATTCATGTTAATTAGAAAAAACAAAGATCATGCCTTGAGTTAGAAAGTTAAAGTAGTTAGTGAAAAAGCAAAAAGAGAAGTTAGAAAGTTAAAAGTGGGTAATAGGTGAAAAGAAAGTTAGAAAGTGAAAGCAGTGAGTTAGTAAAAAGGAAGTTAAAGTAGGGGGCATGATAATGGTATCTTAGTTAACAATAAATTTCACAAGTTTAAAGAATAATCAACTCATCGTCAAGCAAGGATATCAGGTTATTGATGATAATTCATATAGATACTGGAGTAGCTAAAATTAAAATGAAATCATCAATAATGCAAGTTATTAACCAGGGAATCGAAAGGAATAAGAATGCGAGCCGTGCATTCATGAATTGGTTTGGTTATAGCTAAGTAATGCAAAATGCAAGGTTGCCAAAACCAATACATGAATGAAAATGAAACAATTTGCAGAAAATTGGGCAGCGTTCCGGCTAAAATTGGATGTTCCCGGGTAATAAACAGCAGGAAAAATCAGTTCATATAGATATAAATAAAGCTGCAAATAGACACAAATAACATGAACATGAAAGCGCAGTGTAACAGCAGCAAGAAACATGGAAGGACAATATATGAACAATATGAATATCACAGCAAAATCAGAATTGTGAAATAGATAGAACAAGTAACAAGAACGGCGCAATTATCAGGCCTAAATCCACTAATCACATCCTAGATACCTAACCACCCAAAATCCACTACAAACATGCATCTCTAACTAACCTATTCTGAACAGAAATTGAAAAACTAACTAAGGAATCGAAAAGAGGAATCACAGTATGGCAGAACCTGATGTGTAGAAGTACAAATGTATGGAACAGAGATGAGGGCAGAGAGATGGTGGTGATGACGCGGCGGCGCCGGGAGGGAGCACGGCGGCGCGGTGGTGGGGCAGGGGCGAGGTGTTGGGTTAGGGTTGGGCATGGGGTGAAGGAAGGAAGAAGGGGGGCGTGGGTGGTGATGCTGTAGTGGTGGTCAGCGGTGGGAGGCGGCGGTCTGAGGTTGGCTGCGGTGGGGGGCAATGGCGGAGGGGAGTAGAGGGGGGGGGGGAAGAGAAGAAGGGGAGAAAGGAGAGAGGGGGGTGTCGCGGTGGTCGGAGGTGGCGTGGTGGTCGGAGGTGGGCTGCTGGGGCGGTGGTGAGTGCAGAGAAGGAAGGGGTGAGAGGAGGGTTGGGGGTGAATGGCGACGCGATGGGGTTAGGGTTCGCGTGACTTGGGGTTAGTGGATTCAAATCCATGCGAACGCGTGGGGCACGCGGTCGCGTGACAAGGGAAATGGGTTTGACGTGGTCACGTGATCGACGCAGTCGCGTGGGTTAGGTAAAAGATGGGTGACGCGAACGCGTGAGGCATGCAAACGCGTCGCTGTAAATTGTGCTAAACGTACACTTCCAGCGTCGTTTCAGCGCAACTCTCTGTTTCCATTTAGGGGGCCATTATATCCATGCGACGCGGATGCATCGCTCACGCTTTTGCGTGGGATGAGTTTTTTTACAAGTGATGCGTTCGCGTCAGGGACGCAAACGCGTGGGCCGTTTTGTGCTAAACGCACACCAGCCGCACGATTCCAGGATCCCAAACTTTGCTTTTAAATCCGCCTTCGTCTTGATCTATATTCTTTCATCCGGGCAGTTTAGAAATTGTATTCTCACCAAGATGACCAAACGCCTTCCGAGACCCATTTAATTGAACTTGATACCAATCCTTGCACTTCGAATTGAAGCGTGGAACCTTATTGAATCTTGCACACCAGCTCTGAGTACGAGCCATTTCCCTCTTACTCTTAAAGCCGCAGAGAGCTCTAAGCTGGCCATCTGTTTCAAGCAAACCATATTCAAGTGGAAAAGTAAAAATAAAGGTTAATGATTGTACCCACTTGAAGCTTGGATTAGGTGGTAATGGCCTTGGGATAGGTGTTTCCAGTGGTTCTGTAAGCTTTACTCCCTTGTATTCTTCTGTAAATTCCTCCACTTCCTTGCAAAATTCTTCAACTGCAACTGCGTCATGTTCAAAGTCTTCTATGTCTTCCTCGTCACTCAAGTCATACGTTGGAGGTTGAGAGAAATCTACCTCGACATCATCTTCGTATTCACTTGGATAAGGTTTTTCAGGCTCAAGGAGTTCAGTTGCAGATGTGAGTTCGTGATTAGGAGAGCTTGATTCATGATCATCACTGCCTATGGAATCAACTTCTTGGTCTGTTCCGTCCAATTTTTCACAAGGTATATGCTTTGGAGGTTGTGCACTATCCTCCTTGGCATCAATTTCGAACTTCTCAGCAGAATGCTTTACAGTTATCGATTCCTATGGAGGTTCATCATCTCCTAAATCTTTAACCACTTCTTCTTCTACAATTATTATGGCTTCCTCCACTTGTTCCAATATAGAGCCATGCTCCTCATTGTCCATCGAAGTTTCTAGTGTCTCCTTCATGCTACGCTCTTCTTTTGATTCTCCACATGTAGCCATGGGAGTACTCTGAGTGCTCAGATGTTGGGAAGCTAATTTATTGACTACCTCGGTTAAGGCAGTGGTGAGTTCCAGCACGTCCCTTTGCATCTTCACTTGTCCTTGAAGAAGAACATGAAGTTTGTCATCCATTGGAGATTGGGGTGGATATGAGGGTTCATTGGTTGGGAGAGAGGGTTCATAATAAGAATGTGGGGGTTCTTGGGAGCAATTGGATTGGGATTGTGGTGGATAAGGGTTGGTGCACGAAATTGTGATCTCAGGCAACGGCGCCAGAAACTCTGTACGCACGTCTTAATAAATCATTTTTCATTCACAACTTCGATACAACTAACCAGCAAGTGCACTGGGTCGTCCAAGTAATAAACCTTACGTGAGTAAGGGTCGATCCCACGGAGATTGTTGGTATGAAGCAAGCTATGGTCATCTTGTAAATCTCAGTCAGGCGGATATCAAAGGTTATGGAGTTTTCGAAATTAATAATAAATAGACAGAAAATAAAGATAGAAATACTTATGTATATCATTGGCGAGAATTTCAGATAAGTGTATGGAGATGCGTTCGTTCCTCTGAACTTCTGCTTTCCTGCTGTCTTCATCCAATCAATCTTACTCCTTTCCATGGCTGGCTTTATGTAAGGGCATCACCGTTGTCAATGGCTACATCCCATCCTCTTGTGAAAATGGTCCAAATGCTCTGTCATAGCACGGCTAATCATCTTGAGGTTCTCGATCATACTGGAATAGGATTCACCCTCCTTTTGCGTTTGTCACTACGCCCAGCACTCGCGAGTTTGAAGTTCTTCACAGTCATTCAATCCCTGAATCCTACTCGGAATACCACAGACAAGGTTTAGACTTTCCTGATTCTCATGAATGCCGCCATCAATCTAGCTTACACCACGAAGATTCTGATTAAGAGATCTAAGAGATACTCCTTTAATCTAAGGTAGAACGGAAGTGGTTGTCAGGCACGCGTTTATAGGGAATGATGATGATTGTCACATTCATCACATTCAGGTTGAAGTGCGAATGAATATCTTAGAAGCGGAATAAGTTGAATTGAATAGAAAAACAGTAGTACTTTGTCTTAATCTTTGAGGAACAGCAGAGCTCCACACCTTAATCTATGGAGTGTAGAAACTCTACCGTTGAAAAATACATAAGTGATGAAGGTCCAGGCATAGCCGAATGGTCATCCCCCAAAACGTGATCACAGGATCAAAAGATAATCCAAAGATGTCTAATACAATAGTAAAAAGTCCTATTTATAATAAACTAGCTACTAGGGTTTACAGAAGTAAGTAATTGATGCATAAATCTACTTCTGAGGCCCACTTGGTGTGTGCTTGGGCTGAGCTTAAATGTTACACATGCAGAGGTTCTTTCTGGAGTTGAACGCCAGGTTGTAACGTATTTCTGGCGTTCAACTCTGGTTTGTGACTTGTTTCTGGCGTTTAACTCCAGACAGCCGCATAGAACTGGCGTTCAACACCCTTTTACGTCGTCTAAACTCGTTCAAAGTATGAACTATTATACATTTCTGGAAAGACCCGGATGTCTACTTTCCAACGCAATTGGAAGCGCGCCATTCTGAGTTTCGTAGCTCCAGAAAATTCACTTTGAGTGCAGGGAGGTCAGAATCCAACAGCATCAACAGTCCTTCTTCAACCTCTGAATCTGATTTTTTGCTCAAGTCCCTCAATTTCAGCCAGAAAATACCTGAAATCACAGAAAAATACAAAAACTCATAGTAAAGTCCAGAAATGTGATTTTAACATAAAAACTAATGAAAACATCCCTAAAAGTAACTAGATTCTACTAAAAACATACTAAAAACAATGCCAAAAAGCGTATAAATTATCCGCTCATCACAACACCAAACTTAAATTGTTGCTTGTCCCCAAGCAACTGAACTTCAAATAGGATAAAAAGAAGAGAATATACTATAAATTCCAAACTATCAATGAAACATAGCTCCAATCAGATGAGCGGGACTTGTAGCTTTTTGCCTCTTGAATAGTTTTGGCATCTCACTTTATCCATTGAAGTTCAGAATGATTGGCTTCTATAGGAACTCAGAGTTCAGATAGTGTTATTGATTCTCCTAGTTCAGTATGATGATTCTTGAACACAGCTATTTTATGAGTCTTGGCCGTGGCCCTAAGCACTTTGTTTTCCAGTATTACCACCGGATACATAAATGCCACAGACACATAATTGGGTGAACCTTTTCAGATTGTGACTCAGCTTTACTAAAGTTCCCAATTAGAGGTGTCCAGGGTTCTTAAGCACACTATTTTTTTTGCTTTGGACCTTGACTTTAACCGCTCAGTCTCAAGTTTTCACTTGACACCTTCACGCCACAAGCACATGGTTAGGGACAGCTTGGTTTAGCCGCTTAGGCCAGGATTTTAATCCTTTAGGCCCTCCTATCCACTGATGCTCAAAGCCTTGGGATCCTTTTTATTTGCCCTTGCCTTTTGGTTTTAAGGGTTATTGGCTTTTTGCTATTGCCTCTTAGTTTTAAGAGCTTTTGGCTTTTTCTGCTTGCTTTTTCTTTTTCTTTCTATTTTTTTTCGCTATTTTTTTTCTCTTTTTTTTCTGCAAGCTTTGTTCTTTGCTGCTTTTTCTTGCTTCAAGAATCATTTTTATGATTTTTCAGATTATCAAATAACATGTCTCCTTGTCATCATTCTTTCAAGAGCCAACATATTTAACATTCTTAAACAACAACTTCAAAAGACATATGCACTGTTCAAGCATTCATTCAGAAAACAAGAAGCATTGTCACCACATCAATATAATTAAACTAAGTTCAAGGATAAATTCGAAACTCATGTACTTCTTGTTCTTTTGAATTAAAACAGTTTTCATTTAAGAGAGGTGATGGATTCATATTCACTACTTTAAAGCATAGTTATTAAATACTAATGATCATGTAATGAAGACACAAACATAGATAAGCACTTAACATAGAGAAAACGAAAAACAGAGAAAGTAAGAACAAGGAATGAGTCCACCTTAGTGATGGTGGCGTTTCCTTCTTGAGGAACCAGTGATGTCCTTGAGCTCTTCTATATCTCTTCCTTGTCTTTGTTGCTCCTCCCTCATTGCTTTTTGATCTTCTCTAATTTCATGAAAGATGATGGAGTGCTCTTGATGTTCCACCCTTAATTGTCCCATGTTGGAACTTAATTCTCCTAGGAAGGTATTGATTTGCTCCCAAAAATTCTGTGGAGGAAAGTGCATCCCTTGAGGTATCTCAGGGGTTTCTTGATGATGAGCTTTTTCTTGTGACTGTTGAGATCCATGAATGTGCTCTCTTGTTTGCTCCATCCTTTTCTTAGTGATGGGCTTGTGAGATGAATCTTTCCATCTCCCATGGCTCAGAGGTGGAAGCAATTGTCTTCCCTTTCCTCTTCTTGAGGTTTCTCTGGCCTTAGGTGCCATTAATGGTAATGAAAAAACAAAAAGCTTATGCTTTTACCACACCAAACTTAGAATATTGCTCGCCCTCGAGCAAAAGAAGAAAGAATAGAAGAAGAGGAAGAAGAAGAAGATATGGAGGAGATGGATGGATGTGTGTATTCGGCCATATGGGTGGGATTGGGTGGGAAAGAGATATTGAATTTTGAAGGTAGGTGGGTGTATGGATGTGAGTGGTAAATGGAAAACAGAAGGGATGGCCATGAATGGAGAGAGAGAGGGTGAGGTAGGTGGTGTTTATGAGGTAGGTTTATGGGGAAGAGTGGATGGATGTGAGTGGTGAAGTGGTGATAGGGAAGAGAGATTGAGGTGATTGGTGAAGAGTTTTGGGGAAGAGCGTTTATGGGATTGTGTGAAAGAGGGGTGAGAAGAAGTGAGTGGAGGTAGGTGGGGATCCTGTGGGGTCCACAGATCCTGAGGTGTTCAAGGATTTACAATCTTGCACCATATTAGGCATGCAAAATGCCCTTGCACACAACTCTGGGTGTTCAGCGCCAGAGTGGTGCTTGTTCTGGGCGTTGCACGCGCATTTGTTGCCCATTTCTGGCGTTGAACGCCAGAACCATGCGTGTTCTGGGCGTTCAGCGCCAGCTCTTCTCCAGGGTGCAATTCTGGCGTTCAAACGCCCAGATGCTGCCCATTTTGGGCGTTCAGCGCCAGAACCATGCTCTGTTCTGGCGTTGAACGCCAGCCAGATGCTTCTTACTGCCGTTTAAACGCCAGTAAGGTCTTCCTCCAGGGTGTGATTTTTCTTCTGCTGTTTTTTTGATTCCGTTTTCAATTTTTATATTTATTTTGTGACTCCACATGATCATGAACCTATAAAGACATATAACTAAGAAAAATATAGTTAGATAAATAAAAATTGGGTTACCTCCCAACAAGCGCTTCTTTAATGTCAATAGCTTGACAGTGGGCTCTCATGGAGCCTCACAGATGTTCAGAGCATTGTTGAGACTCTCCAACACCAAACTTAGAGTTTGGATATGGGAGTTCAACACTAAACTTAGAGTTTGGTTATGGCCTCCCAACACCAAACTGAGAGTTTGACTGTGGGGGCTCTGGTTGACTCTACAATGAGAGAAGCTTACTGTGCTTCCTCTCCATGGGTACAGAGAGAGATCCTTGAGTTTTAAACACAAGGTTGTCCTCATTTACTTGAAGGATCAATTCTCCTCTGTCCACATCAATCACAGCTCTTGCTATGGCTAGGAAGGGTCTTCCAAGGATGATGAATTCATCCTCATTCTTCCCAGTATCTAGGACTATGAAATCAGCAGGGATGTAAAGGCCTTCAACCTTTACTAACATGTCCTCTACTTGTCCATAAGCCTGTTTTCTTGAATTGTCTGCCATCTCTAATGAGATTTTAGTGGCTTGCACCCCATAGATTCCCAGTTTCTCTATTACGGAGAGGGGCATGAGGTTTATCCCTGAACCAAGGTCACACAGAGCCTTCTCAAAGGTCATAGTGCCTATGGTACAAGGTATCAAGAACTTTCCAGGATCCTGTTTTTTCTGAGGCAATCTCAGTTGATCCAGATCACTTAGTTCATTGGTGAACAAGTGAGGTTCATCTTCCCAAGTCTCAATACCAAATAATTTGGCATTCAGCTTCATGATTGCACCAAGAAACTTGGCAGCTTGCTCTTTAGTAACATCCTCATTCTCTTCAGAAGAGGAATACTCATCAGAGCTCATGAATGGCATAAGGAGGTTTAATGGAATCTCTATGGTCTCTAGATGAGTCTCAGATTCCTTTGGTTCCTCAAAGGGAAACTCCTTATTGATCACTGGACGTCCCAGGAGGTCTTCCTCCTTGGGATTCACGTCCTCTCCTTCCTTCACAGGTTCGGCCATGGTGATTAATTCAATGGCCTTGCACTCTCCTTTTGGATTTTCTTCTGTATTCCTTGGGAGAGTACTAGGAGGGATTTCAGTGATCCTTTTACTCAGCTGGCCCACTTGTGCCTCCAAATTTCTAATGGATGACCTTGTTTCATTCATGAAACTCACAGTGGCCTTAGATAGATCAGAGACTAATTTTGCTAAATTAGAGGTATTTTGTTCAGAGTTCTCTGTCTGTTGCTGAGTGGATGATGGAAAAGGTTTACTATTGTTAAACCTATTTCTTCCACCATTATTAAAGCCTTGTTGAGGCTTTTGATCCTTCCATGAGAAATTTTGATGATTTCTCCATGATGGGTTATAGGTGTTTCCATAAGGTTCACCCATATAATTTACCTCTGCTATTGCAGGGTTCTCAGGATCATAAGCTTCTTCTTCAGAAGATGCCTCTTGAGTACTGTTGGATGCAGCTTGCATTTCATTCAGACTCTGAGAAATCATATTGACTTGCTGAGTCAATATTTTATTCTGAGCTAATATAGCATTTAGAGTATCAATTTCAAGAACTCCCTTCTTCATAGGCGTCCCATTACTCACAGGATTCCTCTCAGAAGTGTACATGAACTGGTTATTAGCAACCATGTCAATGAGTTCTTGAGCTTCTGTAGGCGTTTTCTTTAGGTGAATGGATCCACCTGCAGAAGTGTCCAATGACATCTTTGATAGCTCAGATAAACCATCATAGAATATATCCAGGATGGTCTATTCTGAAAGCATGTCAGAAGGACACTTTTTGGTCAGTTGCTTGTATCTCTCCCAAGCTTCATAGAGGGATTCACCTTTCTTCTGTTTGAAGGTCTGAACATCCACTCTAAGCTTGCTCAGCTTTTGAGGAGGAAAGAACTTGGCTAAGAAAGCCTTGACCAGCTTATCCCAAGAGTTCAGGCTATCCTTAGGTTGAGAGTCCAACCATACTCTAGCTCTGTCTCTTACAGCAAAAGGGAAAAGCATGAGCCTGTAGACTTCAGGATCTACTCCATTAGTCTTAACAGTATCACATATCTGTAAGAATTCAGTTAAGAACTGAAAAGGATCTTCAGATGGAAGTCCATGAAACTTGCAGTTCTGCTGCATCAGAGAAACTAATTGAGGTTTCAGCTCAAAGTTGTTTGCTCCAATGGCAGGAATGGAGATGCTTCTTCCATGTAAATTGGAATTAGGTGCAGTAAAGTCACCAAGCATTCTCCTTGTATTATTGTTGTTGGGTTCGGCTGCCATCTCCTTTACTTGTTCGAAATTTTCAATAAGGTTGTCTCTGGATTGTTGTAATTTAGCTTCTCTTAGTTTCCTCTTCAAAGTCCTTTCAGGTTCTGGATCAGCTTCAACAAGAATGCCTTTTTCCTTGTTTCTGCTCATAAGAAAGAGAAGATAACAAGAAAAGAAGAGGAATCCTCTATGTCACAGTAAAGAGGTTCCTTATTGTTAGTAGAAGAAGAAAAGGAATAGGGGTGAAGAATAATGAAGAATCCAAACACAAGGGTAAGGATAGGAGCAGTGATGTGAGATGAAGAGAAGTGTTAGTAGATGAATAAATAATTAGAAGGAGATGAGGGAGAAGGATTTTCGAAAATTATTTTTGAAAAAGGGTTAGTGATTTTCGAAATTTTAAAATCAAAAGTTAAAATAATTAGTTAATTTAAAAAGAAATTTTGAAAAAGAGGAGAGATATTTTCGAAAATTAGAGAGAGAGAGTTAGTTAGGTAGTTTTGAAAAAGATAAGAAACAAACAAAAAGTTAGTTAGTTAGTTGAAACAAATTTTGAAAAGATAAGAAGTTAGGAAGTTAGAAAAGATATTTTGAAATCAAATTTTTGAAAAAGATAAGATAAGAAGATATTTTTGAAAAGATATGATTGAGATTAGTTTTTGAAAAAGATTTGATTTTTTTTTTAAAAATCACAATTAATGACTTGATTCACAAGAAATCACAAGATATGATTCTAGAACTCAAAGTTTGAATCTTTCTTAACAAGCAAGTAACAAGCTTGAAATATTTGAATCAAAACATTAATTGATGATGTTATTTTCGAAAATTATGAGGTAAAGATAAGAAAAAGATTTTTGAAAAATATTTTAAAAATTTTCGAAAATAACTAAGAAAAATAAAAAATATTTGATTTTTGAAAAAGATTTTGAAAAAGATAGGATTTTTAAATTGAAAATTTTGATTTGACTCATAAAAACAACTAGATTTTAAAAAGTTTTGAAAAAGTCAACTCAAATTTTCGAAATTTATGAGTGAAAAAGGGAAAGATATTTTTTTTTTATTTTTGAATTTTTTTATGATGAGAGAGAAAAACAACAAAATGATGCAATGCATGAAAATTTTTAGATCAAAACAATGAATGCATGCAAGAATGCTATGAATGTTAAGATGAACACCAAGAACACTTTGAATGTCAAGATGAACACCAAGAACATATTTTTGAAAATTTTTATATGCAAAGAAAACATGCAAGACACCAAACTTAGAAATCTTTCATGTTTAGACTCTATGAATGCAAGAATGCATATGAAAAACAAGAAAAGATGCAAAACAAGAAAACATCAAGATCAAACAGGAAGACTTACTAAGAACAACTTGAAGATCATGAAGAACACTATGAATGCATGAATTTTTGAAAAATGCAAGATGAATATGCAATTGACACCAAACTTATAACATGACACATGACTCAAACAAGAAACACAAAAAAATATTTTTTTTTGATTTTTATGATTTTCTAATTTTTTTTGTATTTTTTGAAAATTGATTGAAAAAGAAAAATAAGGATTCTAAAATTTTTAATATGAATTCCAAGAATCTTATGCTCTTTAGTCTAAAGCTCCAATCAAAGGGTCAGGCATGGCTTAATAGCCAGCCAAGCTTTAGCATGAATATAGTGTAATTCATTCAATTTTAGGCCAAAGCCTCAGTCCAAAAGAATTTAGACATAGCTTTATAGCCAGCCATGCTTCATGAAACACTAGAATTCATTCTTAAAAATTCTGAAGAAAAATATATTTTTGAAAACATTTTTTTTTAAATTTTTTTCGAAAACAAAGGAGAAAATTTTTTGAAAACAAAACAAAAAGAAAATCACCTAATCTGAGCAATAGGATGAACCGTCAGTTGTCCAAACTCGAACAATACCCGGCAACGGTGCCAAAAACTTGGTGCACGAAATTGTGATCTCAGGCAACGGCACCAGAAACTCTGTACGCACGTCTTAATAAATCGTTTTTCATTCAAAACTTCGATACAACTAACCAGCAAGTGCACTGGGTCGTCCAAGTAATAAACCTTACGTGAGTAAGGGTCGATCCCACGGAGATTGTTGGTATGAAGCAAGCTATGGTCATCTTGTAAATCTCAGTCAGGCGGATATCAAAGGTTATGGAGTTTTCGAAATTAATAATAAATAGACAGAAAATAAAGATAGAAATACTTATGTATATCATTGGCGAGAATTTCAGATAATTGTATAGAGATGCGTTCGTTCCTCTGAACTTCTGCTTTCCTGCTGTCTTCATCCAATCAATCTTACTCCTTTCCATGGCTGGCTTTATGTAAGGGCATCACCGTTGTCAATGGCTACATCCCATCCTCTTGTGAAAATGGTCCAAATGCTCTGTCACAGCACGGCTAATCATCTTGAGGTTCTCGATCATACTGGAATAGGATTCACCCTCCTTTTGCGTCTGTCACTACGCCCAGCACTCGCGAGTTTGAAGTTCGTCACAGTCATTCAATCCCTGAATCCTACTCGGAATACCACAGACAAGGTTTAGACTTTCCGGATTCTCATGAATGCCGCCATCAATCTAGCTTACACCACGGAGATTCTGATTAAGAGATCTAAGAGATACTCATTCAATCTAAGGTAGAACGGAAGTGGTTGTCAGGCACGCGTTTATAGGGAATGATGATAATTGACACGTTCATCACATTCAGGTTGAAGTGCGAATGAATATCTTAGAAGCGGAATAAGTTGAATTGAATAGAAAAACAGTAGTACTTTGCATTAATCTTTGAGGAATAGCAGAGCTCCACACCTTAATCTATGGAGTGTAGAAACTCTACCGTTGAAAAATACATAAGTGATGAAGGTCCAGGAATGGCCGAATGGCCAGCCCCCAAAACGTGATCACAGGATCAAAAGATAATCCAAAGATGTCTAATACAATAGTAAAAAGTCCTATTTATAATAAACTAGCTACTAGGGTTTACAGAAGTAAGTAATTGATGCATAAATCCACTTCCGGGGCCCACTTGGTGTGTGCTTGGGCTGAGCTTGAATGTTACACGTGCAGAGGCTCTTTCTGAAGTTGAACGCCAGGTTGTAACGTATTTCCGGCGTTCAACTCTGGTTTGTGACTTGTTTCTGGCGTTTACTCCAGACAGCAGCATAGAACTGGCGTTCAACGCCCTTTTACGTCATCTAAACGCGTTCAAAGTATGGACTATTATACATTGCTGGAAAGTCCTGAATGTCTACTTTCCAACACAATTGAAAGCGCGCCATTTTGAGTTCTGTAGCTCCAGAAAATCCCCTTTGAGTGCAGGGAGGTCAGAATCCAACAGCATTAGCAGTCCTTCTTCAACCTCTGAATCTGATTTTTTGCTCAAGTCCCTCAATTTCAGTCAGAAAATACCTGAAATCACAGAAAAACACACAAACTCATAGTAAAGTCCAGAAATGTGATTTTAACATAAAAACTAATGAAAACATCCCTAAAAGTAACTAGATTCTACTAAAAACATACTAAAAATAATGCCAAAAAGCGTATAAATTATCCGCTCATCAAGGGTCATACGGTGGTGAATGGTTAAAAGGAACTTGTGAGTTTAGTGGTTCAAAGCTATGTTGAGAGGATGATCTATAAACACTGGGTGGGGCTTGTTGGTATATACAAGGGGTTCCACCATATCTATCAGCTTGGTATGCATTGTTGAGTGGTCTTTGCCCATGATATCTTGGAGGGTGTTGTTGCCTAAAGGGTTGATCAGATCCTCTTGGCTCCATCCGTCTTTGATTGCTTAGACCTTGATGCATATTCCTGTTATAGCTTCCACTCCTTTCAACAAATTTAGAACCAAACTCAAAGCGAGAGGGGTGAGAATTCATAATAGCTAATAAGAATTAAAAATAACAACAGAAACAAATAAAAAAGAAAAAAATATTTACAATAACCAATAATAAGGCACATGTTTGCAATTCCCCGGCAACGTCGCCATTTTGACGAACGGTTTTCCTATCGGTAAAGAACTTTCACAAATATATAATCGCGTTGTAGATATAGCTTCTAAACCAATAGAAAATCCTTTCGTACAAACGTTTTGGTTGTCACAAGTAACAAACCCAATAAAATTTATAAACCAAAGTATTCAAACCTCGAGTCGTCTTCTCAAGGAATTGCAGGGAAGTGTTCTTATTATTAGTTATGGAAAATAGTGTTTTGGGTTTCAAAAGGTTTGAACAAGGAAAATAAATTGCAGGAATTAATAAATTAATAACTAATAAAACTCTCGGCAAGGTATGAAAATTTGGAAGTCCTATCTTAGTTATCCTTATCGATGGTGATAAGAATTGGGTTTTAATCCCACTTAGTTAACCTTTACTAAAGCAAGGGAAGTCAAGTGGACTAATTAGTTTGATCCTTGAGTCCTAGCCAACTCCTAAGGAAAGACTAGAGTTATTGGAATTCAATTCAATTAGCAAAAATAACAATTATCAATCACGATGAGTTTGATAACTCAAGAGTCTCCAGTTAATCAATTTAAGCCAAGAATATAAAAAGCTAAATATGAATCATAAATATGAAATACCTCAATTTATATTAAATAAAGAAAATCCTAACATAAATGGTTCATAAGCCAATATGGCAACATAAGTAATTAACAAACAAAAGCATTAAAGTATCTGAAAGTAGAAGAGAAATATAAAGTAAAAGGAATATTGAACTTGAGAGGAAGTTGAAATCCTAAATCTTTTAAGAGGAATCCTAATCCTAAAACCTAAGAGAGAGGAGAGAACCTCTCTCTCTAAAAACTACATCTAAATTATGAAAAGTGAATAATGGAAGACTTTTTTTTTGAATGAATGGATTCCCCCACTTTATAACCTTTAATCTGTGTTTTCTGGACTTGGATCTGGGCCAAAAGGGTTTCAGAAATCGCTGGGGGCATTTTCTGCAGTTTCTGCACGTGGCGTCTGTCACGCGTCCGCGTGGGTCACGCGGTCGCGTCATCTGGGAGTTTTCCTTATCACGCGTTCGCTTCGGTCACGCGTACGCGTCATTTGCGTTCTGCTCAAGGCACGCATCCGCGTCAGTCACGCGTTCGCGTCGATGCCTTTTCGCGCTAGGCACGCGGCCGCTTCGTCCATGCGTTCGTGTCGCTGCCCTTTTCTTCAAAACTCCATTTTTTTGTGCTTTCCTTCCATTTTTGGATGTTTTCTTTCTGTCCTCTAAGCCATTCTTGCCTTAGGAGATCTGAAAATACTTAACACACAAATCATGGCATCGAATGGTAATAAAAAGGTAATTAAAATTAATATTTTTAATGCATAGGAAACATGTTTTTTCACATATATCACATAATAAGGAAGGGAAAGTAAAACCATGCAATTTACATGAATAAGTGGGTGAAGGATTGAATAAATCACTTAAATTGAACACAAAATATGTCATAAAATATGGGTTTATCAATCAATCTAAGAGAAAATTAATTAAATCTATCCTAATTCTAGAGAGAAGAGAGGGTTTCTCTCTCTAAAATAACCTAAAACATGTTACTAAAGCTAAACCTAATTGCCCTCCCCTTGCCTCCTCTTGAATTAGGATTGAAATAGCTTCAGAAATGAGTTGGATTGGGTTCTGGAGGCCCAAAATTTGCTGCCAGCGAATTGCATTAAATGAGGTCACGTGCTGGTACCTGGGCGTACGCACACTTGCTAATTTTTCCACTTGTGCATACGCACAGAAGGTTGTGCGCACGCACACTTGCTGACTCTTACTTGTGCGTACGCAGTTACGCACACATTACTTGTGCGTATGCACACTTGCTGAAAAGCTCCAAACTCCATTTCTTCATGAATTCTCCACTTTTAGATTCTTTTTCTTCATCCCTTCAATCCAATCTTTGCTTTACAAGCCTGAAATCACTCATCAAACATATCAAGGAATCAAATGGAATTAAAGTAAATAAAATGGTTAAGTACTGTTTTCGTCCCTAAGGTCTAGGGTAAAAATCAAATTCATCCTCGACCTTTTTTTGTTATTAAAATCATCCCCAACGTTACAAAACGTTCTAAAATCGTCCTTTTGTCCATAAATAAAATTTTTCGGACAATTTTATCCTTAAACAAAAATTAAAAAAAGGTAACCAGACACAGATTCCTTTTCTCTTCCTTTCTCATTCACAATAACTCAACTATGCAAAACCCAACTACATAGCAGAATTCCTCATTCAAAATAACCAAACACACATTCCTCATCTTCCCCACACTTATGTAAAACCAAGTCCTCCACTTTCACTCCCTTCGTATCATTACAGTGCCACCCAGTTCGAGTTCCATAGAAAAACAAGGTTCCATGCAAGTTCCAACCTTGTTTTTGTCACAAAAGACTTACACCCAAAATCAATTGAAGCCCAATTGAACCAGCTATGCATCAATGGTCCCTTAATTGATGCTGTTGCAATTCTTGACTCACTTGCTCGGCAAGGTTCCAAGGTGAGACTGATCATGTACGTTAACCTTCTACAATCCTGCATTGACAGGGATTGCATATGGGTGGGTAGGGAATTGCATGCTAGGATAGGAATTGTGACAAATTTGGACCCTTTTGTGGAGACCAAGTTGGTGAGCATGTATGCGAAATGTGGGTTTTTGGAGGAGGCATGTAAGGTGTTCGATGAAATGCGTGAGAGGAACTTGTTCACTTGGTCTGCTACGATTGGTGCGTGCTTGAGAGAGTGTGATTGAGAGGAAGTTGTGGGGCTGTTCTATGACATGCTGCAAGATGGGTTCTTGCCGAATAAGTTTCTAATTCCAAAGATTCATTTGCCGGATGAGATTTGTTTCCTTCTTTCTTTCTTTTTCTTTCTTCTTCCTCTCTGTTTCCCTTTTCTTTTGTTCTGGGTCTTTTGGTTTCTTTTTTTATGTTTTTCTATTTTAGGTGGGAGGGGTGGGCCCTGGAGTAAGGGATAGGGTGGAGTGGGTGGTTTATTTTTTTAATATTTTTTATTTTTATTTAAGGGTAAAATTGTCCAAAAAATTTTATTTATGAATAAAAGGACAATTTTATAAGGTTTTATAACGTTGGGGATAATTTTAATAATAAAAAAAGGTCGGAGACGAATTTGATTTTCACCCCAGACCTTAGGGATGAAAACAGTACTTAACCCTAAATAAAATTTAGCAATGAAGGGCCTAAAAAAC
The DNA here is from genome assembly GCF_059453495.1 of Arachis ipaensis. Classification (NCBI taxonomy): domain Eukaryota; kingdom Viridiplantae; phylum Streptophyta; class Magnoliopsida; order Fabales; family Fabaceae; genus Arachis; species Arachis ipaensis. Next base: position 55,205,118 of record NC_142444.1, read on the forward strand.
ATGTTTTCACTTTTAAGCACAATTTAGGGAGAATTTACAAAACCATGCTATTTCATTGAATAAATGGAAGGAAAGTTGATGAAATCCACCCAATTAGAGCAAATAAATATCATGAAATGTAGATTCATCATATTTTACTGGGAGTTCTCTAGACTTTGACATAGAGACTCCCCACTTTTCTTTGTTTGTTGACTGTGCAGGAACACTAGAATCACTATGTATCTAGATGGAGGTGCACAACCCAGAAGAACCCTGGGGTCTTATACAGCCCCCACTCCTGACTTCTATGGAAGGAGTATTTGTATACCACCTATTGGAGCAGCCAATTTTGAGCTCAACCTACAGTTGATTACTTTAGTGCAGCAAAGCTGCCAGTATCATGGACTTCCACAAGAAGAACCCACAGAATTCCTTTTCCTGTAGATTTCTGACACAGTACGAGCTGATGGAGTAGACCTAGACCAGGATGTCTATAGGCTGCTGCTCTTTCCGTTTGCTGTAAAAGGGCAAGCAAAGAGGTGGTTGGATACTTAACCCAAATCGAGCTTGAAAACATGGGATAAGTTGGTGGAAAAGTTCTTGAACTAGTACTACCCCCCAAGGAAGCTAACCCAGCTAAGGCTAGACATTCAAAGCTTCAGACAAGAAGAGAATGAGTCTCTTTATGATGCTTCGGGGAGATACAGAATGATGCTATGGAAATGCCCCATGGAAATGTTTTCAGAATGGGTAAAGCTGGACATTTTCTATTACAGACTCACAGACATAGCTAAGATGTCCCTAGATCATTCTACTGGTGGTTCAATACACATGAAAAAGACAATTGACAAAGCTCAAGAACTCATTGAGACAGTCGCCAGCAACCAGCATCTATACTCATCTGGTAAGACTTCAATGAAAAGAGAGATCAAGACAGTGTCCACTGAATCTAACCCTTCGGAACAAAGTAAATCATTAACCTAGCAGCTGCAATCCCTCACACAGTAGTTGCTAAGTTTGCAAGAAGTGTTGCAAGAGACCTGAGCCTCCAACAAGAATATAGAAGCACGGTTGAACCAAGCTAAACAGCATTTGTCTGAATAGATAAGAGAAGAGCGCCAAGCCATCCAATTGGGGAGTGGAAGGACCCTGAACAACCAGCCCCAGAACAGTAAGAAGTAGGGGGAAGAGAAAATGGCTAAAGATGAACAAGCTGCAACTTAGAGCACCATCAAGAGCGCTGAACGCCCAGAAAGGGATAATAGGGGTGTCCAACGCCCAGAAGGGAGCAACCCTGGCGTTGAACGCCAAAAAAGAATCACCAAGGGCATTCAATGCCCAGAAAGGGGGGGGGGGACAACAGACACATCAATTCTGGAGACACCTCCCATAGACAGTTTGACAACCCTTCCTCAGTCCCTAGGGGTACTCACCCTGCACCACTCATGGCCTTTGAGTACAAGGCCACGTTACCATACCCTCAAAGACCCCAAAAAGCAGAAAAGGATAAGCAATTCTCCAAGTTCTTAGAAGTTTTCAAGAAGCTGGAGATCAAAATTTTCTTTGCAGAGGCTCTTGAACAAATACTTTCATATGCTAAGTTCATGAAGGAAATACTGAATAACAAGAAGGACTAGAAGGTAGTAGAGACAGTGGTGCTTCCTAAGGAGTGCAGTGCAATCATTCAGAGGAATCCTCCAGAGAAACTGAAGAGGCCTCTCACTCTTCCCAGTGACATAGTGCCTACCCCAAGCGTAGAGTGCAAGGCCATCATAATGGATGTTGAATCCGTACCAGAGGAGGAAGTGCAAGCTGCTAAAGGGTCAGATGAGAGAGAAGCCCCAGAAAAGGCTGAGGTTACACTGTCACATGCCTCCTCTATGACACCTATTCAAGAGCTTGAAGCACCACACCTTCAAAAGCCCCAAAAAGAGACCAAGGATGAGCACTGCTCACAGTTCTTGGAAGTCTTTAAGAAGCTACAAATAAATATTCCTTTTGCTGAGGTTTTGAAGCAAAAGCCTCTCTCTACTGGAAAAAACTTCATTGATGCTAAGAGAGAAAAATTGGTGTTGAGGTTACGTAAGGATTAGATGGTTTTCAAGGTCTTTAAACCTCCACTACCCCCTGGTAAGGGAGGTACTTGCATGCAGGGTACAATAATGAAGCCTCCCACCTTGGTGGAAACTCATACAGTTTTCCCAGCCATCAAACCTAACTTTGGTGTTGGGTGTTGATGACCGGAATTTACTCCCCATATAAAATGATGAATCCGTTCTTTTGGCAAGCGCACCAAAAATATGGTCAAGTTGTGCTGTCAGTTGTGCTATGGCAGCCTCCAATTTTGCAAAATTACTGCTGATATCACATGGTTGCATAGTTGAGGACGATATATCTTGATGGTGGTTGTTGTGTAGTTGTTGGGTGGAGTGGTATGATGCATTTTGTGAGTTGTGGTAGGGTGTATTTTGTGAGTTTTGATAGGGTTTGTTGTTGCCTGATTGATGGTTGGAGTTGTGGTTGTTGTATTGGTTAGATTGGTATAGTTTGTGATCTTGGCTGTGGTTTTGTTGGTTTCTCCACCCAAAATTTGGGTGGTTCTTCCAACCTGGGTTGTATGTCTTAGCGTTAGGATCATATGGTGGTCTAGAGGGATTGTTCACATAGTTAGCTTGCTTCCATTCACATTCAACTTCTGGTGTATCTCCTTCTTATGGAGGGGCTTAGGCTTGGATAGCTGAGACTTGGTTCTTCTCTATCTTCTTGGTTAAGGCTGCTAGTTGTGCAGTGATCACCTTGTTTTGAGCTAACAAGGCATCTATAGAATTGAGCTCCATCACTTCTCTCTTTTGAGTTCTTTCTGAGGCATAGAAGTACTCATTTTTGGCTACAATCTCTATGACATCTATGGCCTCTTCAATGGTCTTCTTCTTGTTAAGTGAGTCCCCTGAAGAATAATCTATTGCCTGTTTTGACTCATATGATAGCCCCTCATAGAAGATGTGCAGTTGCACCCACTCATTGAACATATCCGGAGGGCATTTCCTTGTCAAGTCTTTAAATCACTCCCAGGCCTCATAAAGGGTTTCACCATCTTGCTGTCTGAAGGTTTGCACCTCAGCTCTCAATCTATTGACTCTCAAATTTGTTCACAACATCATCCCAAGTTATCAAGATCTCCTTGGGAAATGCATCCAACCACTTTGCTGCCTTATCTCTGAGAGAAAAGGGAAACAAAAGTAGTTTGTAGGTGTCAGGATGTACACCATTTGACTTTACAGTGTCACAAATCCTCAAGAATCTAGTCAGATGTTGGTTGGGGTCTTCTTGGGCACTCCCTCCAAATGAGCAATTATTCTGGACAAATGTGATGAGTTGAGGCTTCAACTCAAAGTTGTTAGCATGAATTGTTGGCTTTAGAATGCTACTGCCAAAGTTTCCTGGATTTGGGTTGATGTAAGAGCCTAGAACTCTCCTCTCTTGCCCAACATGATTGCCAGCATCTTCTCCAACATGGTTATGCACCTCTTCCTCCATAGTAACTCCAGATCTTCCTCCACTACTTCCTCTCCAACTATTCCTTTTCCTCTTGCTTCCCTCCTTAATCTAAGAAAGATCTTCTCAGGTTCACTATCAAAAGAGGATGAAGTGTCTCCTCTTCTACCTGTCATACATCCAACAAACAGTAATAGAAGACAAGTAAAGGAATCACTCTTGTTAAAACTAGTGGTTAGTTTGGCTGATGCAATTAATCAAACAGTTAATAGAGCAGTAAAAAAATGGAAGTATAAACAATGAACAGCTGAAATGATCAAACGAAAAAAAAAATTAAAGAACTGAAATTAAAGTAATTAACAAGGTAATTAAAAGTGCTTAATCTAGGTACACATCAATTTAATCATTGTCAAATTCAAACCAATCCCCAGCAACGGCGCCATAAAACTTGATGACTAGAATTCACTCCCATATAAAATGATGAATCCGTTTTTTTGGCAAGTACACCAAAAATATCATCAAGTAATAACCCACTAGGAGTGGGGTCGAATCCACAGAGATTGGTAGATTTGAGCAATTTTAATGAATGGGTGAATTAGTCAAGCTGAGCAATATAAATTATGATTGCAGAATTTTAAATGAGCAGAATTGTAAATGACTCAAAAGTAAAGAGAAGCAGTAAAGTGTAGAAAAGTAAATGGCAAGAATGTAGAGTGCTGAAACATAAATGACTGAATTATAAATGGGAATGGGGAATAACAGAATGTAGAGCAAGCTATAAAGAATATAGAAGATAAGAATAGGGGAAATTCATTGGGGTTAGGAGATATTGTTCTCTTTGGATTAAATCCAGCTCATTTCATCTTCAATCATACAACTCATTGACCTCTTGGCAATCATGATTGATTGAACCCCAATCCCTTGGTGATTCAATCTCTCAAATCTTGATAATCAGCCAATTCCTTAGTCTAATTGCTCATGAAGAGAGATATGCTTGGTCCCTGATTATACCACACATCCTCATAGATCCAAATAGTGGGTGGATTAGATGTCACCATATCCAATCACCAAAACCCAGATCTACTCAATTGTGAGAAGGGATTTCAAGCATGGTTTCATGTTTTCTTTTCCAAGGTTCCCATGAAACCCATTTTGCATTCAACCTCTTTCCCAAGATGATTGAACACTAGCATTAAAACGAAACTCCTTCTAGCAAATCAAAGAGAAGATGAAGACAAGAAGAAATTCACTATCATTAATCCATCAAGTACAACAGAGCTCCCTCTCCCAATGAGAGAGAATTTAGCTACTCATAGCTTAGAGAAAAATACAAGAGATAGAAGAGATGAAGTGAAAAGTAAAAGTTAACTACACTACTTGCTAATGAACCAACTACTCACCAACCCCTTTCTCAGTACTTTCAGAGGTTATTTATACTACTCCTATCACTAGAATTAAGAAAATACAAAAGAGAAAAGAAAATTACAGCTGGAGGAAAAGAAAAACTTAATAAACGTGACTCCTCAAGCTTGGCATGTGGTTGGCGTTTGAGTGGCGTGCCACGCCTAGCCACTAAATTTGGCTTGGCGCGCCACGCCCAGCTTCTCAAGTGGCACGCCCTTTGAACTAACTTCCCTGGCATGCCACGCCTTCGAGCCCAAGTGGCACGCCGAGGGTGTGCCATGCCTTTGATCCCAAGTGCCACGCCCAGGCTTTTTCTTCTTCTTCTCCTCTCTGGAAAATTGAACTGGCGTGGCATGCCCACTGTGTGCTTCATCTTACTCTCTGGAATCTTGAACTGGCGTGGCACGCCCAGGGTCTGGCGTGCCACACCCATTGTGTGTGCACCATTTTCTTCTCTGGAAAATGTAACTAGCGTGGCACGCCCAGGGTCTGGCGTGCCACGCCCATTGTGTGTGTTTGGTTCCTTAGTTGGCGTGCCACGCCAAAATTCAAGTGGCACGCCCAATCTTCTTCTTGTTGAGTGATAAGGCTGGCGTGCCATGCCTTCGACACCAAGTGGCATGCCCAAGTGAGGAATGATAGTTGGTGTGCCACGCCTTCGATACCAAGTGGCACGCCCAAGTGTTTGGCCCTTCACCTCCTCCTTTGAAAACTTGTACTAGCGTGCCACGCCCTGATGTTCAAGTGGCATGCCCATATTGGTGTGTCTCCTTCAAGCTTGGCATGCCATGCCTAGGTCCTCAAGTGGCACGCCCAAGTGTTGGGTTAGAGTTGGCGTGCCACGCCTTCGATACCAAGTGGCACGCCCATTGTGTATCCTCTTCTGGCGTGCCACACCCACAAGTTCAAGTGGCATGCCCATGGTGTACAATGGAATTGGCGTGCCACACCCCCTTTGTAGCCTTCAACTTTGCTCTCTGGAAAATGTAACTGGCATGCCACACCTGGCTCCTGGTGCGCCACGCCCATGTTAAAGCTTTGAGAACCTTTTATGGAAAATACAACTGGCGTGTCACGCCTGGCTCCTGGTGTGCCATGTCCATACACTTTCATGGCGTTTGTTCCAAGTGGCACGCCCAGCTCCACACGCCCAGCCTTATTTGTTGTTTTCTTCCCTTTTTGTTGCTCTTTTCACCCGAAATTTAGCACAAATTCATTTCAAAGCAATGTCCCATAATATTTATCATTTAGTTCATGAATTTTAATGATTTAATGAGATTATGCTCTTTTATGGTCCTTTTTAGATAAGAAAAAAGGGTAGATAATGCAAGTTATCACAACACCAAACTTAAGCTTTGCTTGTCCTCAAGCAAATCAATATGAGTTATTCTTAAATGGGCTGAGACTTGACCTCAAAAGAAATGCATTCATAACCAAGAGTATGGATTAAGTGTTAACACATGCATGAATCCTATTGTTTTCATATCACAAAGAATTCTTAGACTCTTGAGGATTCTTTCAAGTGTTTGCCTTAGGAGCCTTTTCTATTGATTGTCACCTTGAAGTAGCAAGAATGGTTCCTTTTTCTTTTCATTTTTCTTTTCAATTGATCACGACTCTAAGTGTTTTGTCTCAAGACGACCTTTTAGGTTAGGCTTTCAACTAGCACTCCCAAACCAGGTGGTTTTAGGGTACTAGGTGTTGAAATACCCCTAAGAATTTACTTGCCCAGGTCTCTCTTCTTGACACATATTCACCACAGGCATCTACTAGGATCCTTTGAGCTTTTTACTTCTTTCTTTTATCCTAGTAGTTGATGCTCAGAGCCTTGGGTCTTTTTGCTTACTACTTCTTGGTTCTATGGATATTCAAAGGGCATCCTTAGCATCTACTTGTCATATCCTCTAGGCCTAATTGTTCATTATGACTTATTTTCTTTCAGATTCATTCAAGGTATTATACTTAGCTCCTTACCTCTTAGTCCTAAATTTTCTTACTTGGTCTTAGTCTCTTTACTCTTGTTTTTGCCACAACTCACCATTGACTCACATGGAAACAAACTACTTTTTATTTGATGTTAATGAAACTTGAACAACATTGCATTTTCTTTCTTTAAATGAAAGCATAAATGACTCATAAAACACTTTAAACATAAGGGAATTAAAGCAACAACTACTGCAACTACTATCAAATACTAACAGAAATTCAGAATTTGAAAAAAAAAACTTGAGATTATCAACCATGGGACTCAACAACCTTTGATTCTTGGAACAGCTTCAATTCATTGGCCCTTTTCCTTTGTCTTTCTTCTTGGAAGAGGAGTCATCGCCATCATTCTTGGAAGGTCCTTATTGTGCTTTGGCATTCTTGGGCTTCCAAAAACCCAGCCTTCTCATGTAGGTCCTCTCATATTCTTTGTGCTTGGCCAATATCTCCTCTTGCCTAGCACTTAGCTCCTCCATTCCTTGCATGAATGTGGGGTATCCATGGTTCAAGACAGCCACAGCATTACACAAATGATTTAGTTTTGCTTGTGTGTTGATGTCATACTGCCTCCTTAAAGTAGTTCTAGCATCATAAAGATGCCTAAACTCAGCAAGGTTCCTCTGCTGCCATTTGCCCTGCTCCATGATTTTATTGAGGCAGCCTTGCATTTCTCCCCAGTTGAATTGGCCTTGCTATTCTTTCATGTACTCCATGCTTCCTTGGAGTTGTTGTATGCTCTCTCGCACTTGGTCCCAGATTTGTTGTTGTGCCTTGAGTTGGTTGACATCTTCTCTCAGGTGGTGTATATCTCCCTTCATTTGGTAAATGTATCCTTGTATTTTTCCCCAGTTAAAGCCTTCAGGAAATTGTGGGTATGGTGGTGGTGGAAGTGGTAGGTATTGTGGTTGATCTTCAGCCTCTTCTTCTTGTTGTGGTTGCCGTTGTGGCTTATGAGCACGAGCTCTGTGCTCCCTTTCTCTCTGAAGTGGGTTGACAGCCACCACTTTGGCCATCTTTTTAGTAGTTATAGGCTTCTCTTGTTCCACCAAAACTTCATCTATGATTTTCTCCACCCCAGCCTCATCACATAGCCTTTGGATGATACTTGGGAAGGCCAACCTTGTGCTATCCTTGGTGCTTTTCAGCACCCTATTGATGTTGTTGGCTATCATCTCCCCAACATTGATCTTTTCTCCCTTCATTATGCTGTATATGAGCACAGCTCTTTCCAATGTCACTTCTGAAGTGTTGGATGTGGGGTTGAGAGACCTTCTTACAAAATCCAGCCACCCTCTAGCTTGGGGGCTCAAATCCCTTCTCCTTAGTCAATTAGGCCTTCCAACTTTGTCATTTATCCACTGCACATTGATGACACATATTTCATTGAGGATCTCCTTAGATCTTGGGTCTTGTTGCGTCACCCTTTTTTCATAGCTCTGGGTGGAGTTTGTTTGCTTTACCATCAGCATCCTATCTATGTTGGAAGGGCTATAGTCGATAGCCTTCCCCCTCATATAGCTTAGGTAGCCATAAGGTTGCCCTGGTTGTGGCATGGCATTGGCGTAGAACTCCCTAACCAAGCTCTCCACCACCTTTCCTGGTGGATTGCACAAGAGTGCCTATCTTCTGTTATTGATCTCTCTGTTGATCTCTGGGTGCTCATTCCTTCCCAGTTGGAAGCCCACTTCCGAAATGATTTGCCTCTCACTCACCCAACCATAGAATTGGTTTTGGTTGAATGATGAGAAAAACTTGTATTCATTGAAGCTTGAGGATCTGGAAGTAGATTCTTTGGTCTTTCTTTTCTTTGATGAGGAGGCTCTTGGTGGTGCCATTTGGGGTGAGAAAAGAGGGTTTGAAAGGTTGAAGAAGAGTTGAAGAAAGAAGAAAAGAAAGGAGAACAAAGCAATGGTTTGCTCCACAACACCAAACTTAGGACTTGATTGTCCCTAATCAAGTAGAAGAGAATAGTAAAGAGGGAGGTGAAAAGGTTTGTTTCGAATGTGAAATTGTGTTTTGAAGTGTGGGGAAAGTGGGAAAGTTAGTGGCTTTTATAGGGATGAGGAAGGGAGTCTGGAAAGGTGGGTGGGAAGTAAAAAGCAATTTAATGTTTTCCTACTTGGGAGTGGCACGTAGCGTGGGGAGAGGCTCCAATCCTTGCCTTTTTGCTTTCTTCAGATGTTGAGTTTCAAAGTGCAAGTACTCTTTGACTCCTTGTCTTAATGAGCCATCAATCATGTGGGCCCCACCTTTTCCTGAAAATTCAATCCGAAAACCTTCCATCAGTAATGAGAAAGAAATTGCTTCACATTCCCCCAATTTAAATACAATTAAAACACAATTGATGAGTGTCCCTAGGGACACCAAACTTAAATCCATTGCATATGGTGAATTGGTTTCATCATTGGAATTTATTATATACATTATGATTGGAATAAATCTATTCATCTTTCCACTTTCCAATTCATACGTATGTAATGAAGTACATATTTCTGCTTCCACCAATTCACTAAATGCTTTCAAACATAAACCATGTTTGGGATTGCTGTATGAATTTCTTATGGTGGTGGCCACACCAAACTTAATTTTTGAGCTTACTTTCAAAGTTAATTCAGTTAATAAGTTGTAAGCCTAAATTAAGTGGGTTAGTGGCCACACCAAACTTAGCCGTTTAGCTAGTTTCTCAGCCCATGCAACCAACCTCAATTAGTTAATTATGCAACCTTCCACTTCCAATAAACAAAAGAAAATAAACCAAAGAACTATCAACTAATAGACTGAAATTAAAACTACCTAACTTCATAATCATAACTACTCTTAGAAAACAGAAAAGCATGAAAGGACATGAGTGTTGGGGTGCCTCTCAACTAGCGCTTCTTTAATGTCACTAGCTTGATGTTCCTTCCACCTCAGTTGAGGTTATAGCTCACTCTCTGCTCAGCCAATGATTCTCCCAAGTAGTTCTTGAGCCTGTGGCCATTGACAGTAAAAGTCCTCTGTGTCTTGTCCTCCATAAGCTCTACATGACCATAGGGAGACACCTTGAGGATTGTAAAGGGTCCAGACCATCTAGACTTAAGCTTCCCTGGGAAGAACTTGAGCCTTGAATTGTATAGTAGCACCTTTTGGCCTTCTACAAACTCTCTGCTTGCTAGCTTTTGATCATGCTATTTCTTTGTGTTTTCCTTGTAAATCTTAGAATTCTCATAAGCTTGATTTCTGAATTCTTTCAGCTCATTGAGTTGTAGTAGCCTTCTTTCCCCAGTAGCTTGACTATCAAAGTTCAACATCTTTAGAGCCCAAAATGCTCTATGTTCAAGTTCCACTAGTAGGTGACAAGCTTTTCCAAACACCAATTGGTATGGAGACATGCCAATGGGTGTCTTGAAAGCTGTCCTATAGGCCCACCATGCATCATCCAGTTTCTTGGACCAATCTTTTCTTGAGTTTCCAATAGTCTTCTCAAGGATTCTCTTGAGCTCTCTGTTTGAGATTTCAGCTTGACCATTGGTTTGTGGATGGTATGAGGTTGCCACTTTGTGCTTCACACCATATTTAAGGAGGATTGTCTTAAGTTGCTTATTGCAAAGGTGAGTCCCTCCATCACTTATAAGAGCTCTTGGAACCCCGTATCTGCTGAATATATTCTTCCTCAAGAAGTTAATTACCACTTTGTTATCATTGGTTGATGTAGCTATTGCCTCTACCCACTTTGACATATAATCCACAACTACCAATATATAATTGTTTGAGTATGAGGATAGGAATGGTTCCATGAAATCAATCCCACATACATCAAACAACTCCAACTCCATGATGAACCTCTGTGGCATTTCATTTTTCTTGGGTAGGCTTCCAGCTCTTTGACACTCATTTCATCTTGTTACCAAGTCCTTTGCATCCTTGAATATTGTTGGCCAAAAGAACCCACACTACAACACCTTGGATGCAGTTCTTTCTCCACTAAAATGGCCTCCATATGTAGATCCATGACATTGCCAGATGACTTCTTATCCTTTCTCATGGGAAACGCATCTTCTCAAGATCCCATCAGCACACTTTTTGAACAAATAAGGCTCATCCTAAATGTAGTGTTTAGCATCTTTGAGTAGCTTTCTCCTTATGTGTTTGTTGATGTTGGTTGGTAATTCCCGAATAGCCTTGAAGTTGGCTATATCTGCAAACTAGGGAGCTTCTTGGACCATCATCAACTGCTCATCAGGGAAGCTCTCATTCATTGCAAGTTGGTGTGCTTCATCCTCTTCTTGTGGCATTCTTGATAGGTGGTCAGCCACCTTGTTCTCTGCTCCACTTCTATCTTTGATTTCAATATTGAATTCTTGAAGCAGCAAGATCCACCTTATCAACCTAGGCTTGGACTCTTGTTTGGTAAGCAAATATTTGAGAGCTGCATGGTCAGTAAACACAATGACTTTAGAACCAATAAGATATGATCTAAACTTATCAATTGCAAAGACTATGGCAAGAAGTTCCTTATCTGTAGTGGTGTAATTCCTTTAATTCTTATTAAGGACTTTGCTAGCATAATAAATAACATGCACCATCTTATCTCTCCTCTGTCCTAAAATAACTGATAAACCATTATTTATGATTTATATTATGTTTAATTGAGTGGTCTTATCAAGTCTTTACCTACTTATTCATATAGATTACATGAATTTTATAATTCCTTCCTACTATTGTTTATGGTTGAAAACTTGCTTCCTAGAGACCTTTAATTCGTACATTTTAATTCTCCCTTATCCCATTCGATGCCGTGATCCGTGTGTTAAGTGTTTCAGGCTTCATAGGGAAAGAATGGCTTAAAGAATGGAGAGAAAGCTTGAAAAAATGGGAGGAACACAAGAAACTAAGGAGATGCTCAGCGAACACTGACGCGATCGCATGGCTCACGCGAGCGCGCGAAATGAAGAAATCGCAGCGACGCGAACGCGTGCCTGATGCAAACGCGTGGAGTGGAGTCTGCACGAATGACGCGAACGCGTGGATGACGCGAACGCGTGACAAGGAAAATTGCTGAATGACACAAACGCGTGGACGACACGAACGCGTGGACGACACGTACGTATGACCTGCGCAATCTGCAGAAACAACAGAATATGCTGGGGGAAATTTTGGGCTGCGTTTTAACCCAGTTTTCGGCCCAGAAACACAGACTAAAGCTTGGAAACATGCAGAGACTTAACATGCATCCACACACATTCAGATACATTGATATTAGGATTACTTTTAGTTTTAGATCGGAATCTAGATTAACTTTACATTGATAGTTTATGCTTTCGCTTTGGATTTTGGATGCTAAAGAATCATTACCTCTGTGAAGACATCACTTTTGTTTGTTTCCTTATTCCTTTACTCTTTTCATGTTGATCATTGACCCTATTCAAATAAGTATGTTGCATTTTGAATTTATTAATATATAGAATTACTTTTATTTTTAATTAACTTTAAATCTCTATTTTATTTCATTTAATTATGTCTTCTTATATTTTTATGAGTATTAATTCCATGTCAATGGAGTAAATTTTCTACTTGACATGCGGGTTGATTAAGAGGAGACACTTGAGTTGGAATGCTCAAGTGCTTAGTTAAATTGGACGTTGTTGGCTAATTCTGTAACTACTAACGCTAGACCTTCCCAAGGGAGAGGACTAGGATTTGCGGGTAAGAGTTAGCTCAATCACTTGACTTTCCTTTATTTAGTAAGGGTTAACTAAGTGAAAATAACCACCTCTTTACACTACACTTGAGAAGATTCGAACAAGGATAGAACTTCCAATTAATCATTCTCCCTAGTCAAGGCTTTTTATTTAGAATATCAATAATTATTCTTAGTTTATTTTTATTGCTTTAATTTACAATTAATTTTATTCATTATCAAAACTCAACTTTTTTGGAAAATTTCTGATTAATAAATTAGCGCGCTTTCCTGTAACTCGTTGGGAGATGACCTGGGACTCAAACTCCTAGTATTTTTAATTCTAAAATTTGTGACAAACCTTTTTAAATTGGTGAGGTAGACTTTAGCATGTTAAGGGTTATACTTGCAACACATTTCTCTTATTAAGATTCTCTTAATTGGTCTAACTTTTGCCACGCACCAATTTTTGGCGCCGTTGCCGGGGAGTTGCAATAGTGTGCTAGATTATTAATTAGCGTACATATTTTATCTTTATTTACATATTTTATTTTTATTTCTGTTACCTTGAGTTATATGTCTTTCTCATTGAATGACGCGTTCACTGCCTGATCCGAGCTTAGCCGCTTTTGATCCTGAAATTGAAAGAACTCTTTCACGTATTAGGCGAGCTCGACGTCGGCTAGCCTCTAAGGGTGGTGAAGTAATTGTTATCGATTCACCAGTCTCATCTGAGGGCGAATCTGAACCGCCATCTGAGAGCGAGACAAGCTCCTTTACTACTGATTCAGTTGATTCACGTGCAGGTAACATGGCAGAACATAGGAGAACTACTCTCCAGGAAGCTGGAGCCCCAGATTTCACAGTGCAACCTTATCAAGTGCATCATCCAAATCTGGCTACAGACTTTGAGCTAAAAACTGCACTAATCAACTTGATGCCCAAGTTTCATGGCTTACCTGCTCAAGAGCCTATTAAGCACCTTAGGAATTTCCAAACAGCCTGTTCTACTGTCAGGCATAATGGTGCAGATGAAACTTCTATTCTGTTTACTGCCTTCCCGTTTTCTCTTGAGGGAAAGGCAAGGGAGTGATACTATTCCCAACCTGAAGCGACTGTTACCAACTAGGATACACTCAGGAGAGAATTTTTGGAAAAATACTTCCCAGCTAAAGTCACAGATAGACTGAGAAAAGTGATCTCCTGCATTGTTCAAGGTGACTCAGAGACTCTCTATGAATACTGAGAGCGTTTGAAGAACCTTTTAGATGCATGCCCCCATCACATGATTGATAGACTAGTGTTGATCAGCTACTTCACTCAAGGCATGAACCCCCAGGATAAGACTACACTGGATGGTGCTAGTAATGGTTCTATGAAAAAGTACAGAACCGCAGATGAAGTATGACAACTGATCAGTGACTTAGCTGAGTCCACTAGGAATCACAGGCAGAGGCGCAGCCACTCAAAATCTGTTGTTGAGGTTTCCTCTAGCATTGAAACTACTTCTCTTAAACAGAGTATATGTGAAATGACTAACCTACTGAAGTAAATGCAGTTAAATCAACAACAACCACAACAAGCTCAGCCTCACCCACCACAACAGAGCCAACAGTTAGTTCCCCAAAGAGTATGCGGAATCTGTGCTGATTATAGTCATTATACTGATGCATGTCCGCAGCTCCAATAGGAAGACAACATTGTGGCAGCCACTCATAACTTCTATGACCGCCCGAATCAAGGATACAATCAACAAGGCGGCAATTACAACCAAGGTGGAAACCATAACCAAGGATGGCAGGATAACTCCAATCAAGGTTGGAGAGATAATTCTAACCATAATTGGAGGGACAACTATAACAGAGGAGGCAGAGATAAAAATGGAAACCAGAAGTGGAATAACAACAACAGACAGCAGAATCAGAACCAGCCGTACAGAGGACCTCACCTAAGACAATCTCAAGGATTCCAGCACAACCAACAACAGGTTCCTCAGATCACTTATTCCAATTCCTCATCAAATGACGAGATGCTCCATTCTCTTGCACAAGGATAGCAAGACATGCAGACACAACTAAACTCTACTTTAAATGGTCTGACTGCTACTTTACAAGCTCTCGTCTCCTGGTTAGATTCGTCACCTAATTCCACCAATCAACCTTCAAGCTCCAGTGGAATTTCCTCTCAGCCCCTACCTAATCCCAAAGGTGGCATCAATGCCATCACTTTGAGGTCCGAAACCACATTGCAAGAGAGGAACCAGGAGGAGCCAAGCCTACCAGAACGCGTCCCAGCTGAAGATGTAGTGGAAGTGGAAGATGTTGGAGAGGAAGAGGACGTACAAAACATAGTTGAAGAAGAAGCAGCTCAACCACAGAACGAAACACCAAAGGATGCAGAAGCTACAAGTAACGCCTTTCCTATTCCATTCCCACAACTTGCAAGGAAGCCCAGAAAGCAGACGGAACTTGACCCCAAAATGGTATAAATATTCAAAAAGGTTGAGGTATCTGTTCCCCTTTTTGATGTTATTCAGCAGGTACCTAAATATGCAAAGTTTCTAAAATATTTATGCATACATAAAGATAAAATTACTGAATTAAAAACTATTCCTTTAGGTAGTTCTATATCTGCTTTAATGGGAAGTATACCTGAAAAATGTAGTGATCCAAGTCCATGTATGGTTAACTGTACCATTGGAGGTGTGATATTTTTTGACTGTATGTGTGATTTAGGAGTATGCGTTAGTATAATACCATTGTCTATATATGATACTTTGAGGCTCCCTCCCTTAAAAAGGTCGGCAGCTCGTTTTGTGTTAGCAGATAAAAGCATTATTACAGTAGTTGGAATTGCTGAAGATGTATTAGTGAGCATTAAGGGGCTCACATTTTCTATTGACTTCTATATGCTGGAAATGCCCTCTAATGACTCAGGAAGACCATCATCAATCCTGCTTGGAAGACCATTCCTGAAGACTTCAAAGTTCAAGCTGGATGCATTCTCAGGAACTTACTCCTTTGAGATAGATGGCAGAACAGTGAAATTCAGTTTAAATGAAGCTATGAAGCACCCTCCGGAAGGACATTCTATCTTCCAGTGTGACATTATTGATGAAACTGTAGCTGAAGTTCACCAAGGAGAAATGGAAGAGAAGTACATGGAGCAAGGTCCAAGTGTAGGGACACTTTCTGAAAATAATGAAGACCCTTTGCCATTATCACCAGCCCCGGATGATCCAGAATCTATCCAAGAGCCTAAATTAGAATTAAAGCCCCTCCCTCCATACCTCAAGTATGCTTACCTTGAGGATAAGCAGAAGTTCCCAGTTATCATTGCACGGGAACTCACATCTCAACAAGAAGGGCAACTGTTCAATATGCTGAGAAAACATAAGAAAGCAATTGGATGGAGCTTGGCGGATATAGTAGGCATCAGCCCTCAAGTTTGTGAGCACAGAATATTCTTAGAAGATGGAGCAAAGCCTGTCCGTCAACCTCAAAGAAGATTGAATCCTACCATCTTAGAATTTGTCAAGAAAGAAGTGACCAGACTACTTGAAGCAGATATCATTTAGCCCATCTCAGACGGTGAATGGGTCAGTCCAGTACAAGTGGTGCCCAAAATGTCTGGAGTCACAACAATAAGAAATGAGCATGGAGAACTCCTGACAACTAGAGTGCAGAACTCATGGAGAGTTTGCATTGACTATAGGCGTCTCAACCAAGCCACTCGCAAGGATCATTATCCCTTGCCATTCATTGATCAGATGCTTGATCGCTTATCAGGTAAATCCCACTATTTCTTTTTAGATGGTTATACAGGCTACTTTTAAATTCATATAGCTCCTGAAGATTAGGAAAAGACTACTTTTACATGTCCTTTTGGAACTTATGCTTATAAAAGAATGCCTTTTGGCTTGTGTAATGCACCTACTACCTTCCAAAGATGCATGATGAGTCTTTTCTCTGATCTTATTGAGAACTGTATGGAAGTTTTTATGGATGATTTTAGCGTATATGGTGATTCATTTAGCCTTTGCTTGGATAGTTTATCTAGAGTGTTAGACAGGTGTGTTAGTACCAACCTTGTATTAAATTTTGAGAAATGTCACTTGATGGTAAAACAAGGAATTGTAATAGGACATGTTGTGTCTAATACTGGCATTTCTGTAGATCCAGCAAAGGTGGATGTTATTTCTAGTTTACCTTACCCCTCCTCTGTGAGGGAAGTCCGTTCGTTCCTTGGCCATGCAGGTTTTTACAGGAGGTTCATTAAGGACTTCAGTAAGGTAGCATTGCCTTTATCCAGATTGCTGCAGAAAGATATAGAGTTCGAGTTCAGTGAGGATTGTATGCAAGCGTTTGATAAGCTGAAGATCGCCCTGACTCAAGCCCCAATTGTCAGAGGACCAGACTGGAGCCAGCCATTTGAAATTATGTGTGATGCTTCCAACCATGCGGTAGGAGCGGCACTGGCTCAGCGCGAAGGTAATGACCTTTTTGTAATTGCTTATGCATCTAAGACTTTAGATGCTGCTCAATCTAATTATACTACTACTGAAAAAGAGCTTCTAGCTATTGTTTTTGCTCTGGATAAATTCTGAGCCTATTTACTTGGTACTAAGGTAATAGTGTACTCAGACCATGCAGCTCTAAAATATTTATTAGCTAAAAAGGAGTCCAAACCAAGGCTAATATGTTGGATACTGCTGCTACAAGAATTTGATTTAGAAATTAAGGATAGGAGTGGTAACCAGAATTTAGTGGCAGACCACTTGAGTCGCCTTGAGCACATTAAGGATGACTCCACTCCTATAAATGATAATTTCCCATTTGATAGCTTACATGCAGTATCTGAAGTAGTTCCTTGGTATGCACCTATAGCTAATTATCTAGTTAGCCACACTTTTCCTCCAAATTTTACTAAGCATCAAAGAGACAAGCTGAAAAGCGAGTCCAAAATTATGTATGGGATGATCCATATTTATGGAGGTGTGGTGCTGACCAGATAATTAGACGGTGTGTGCCTTAATTAGAATTCTAGTCCATTTTAGAGGCCTGCCACTCATCTGAGAGTGGAGGACATTTTGGCCCTCAAAGAACAGCTAGAAAAATTCTAGACTGTGGATTCTGGTGGCCTACTCTTTTTAAAGACGCTGCTGAATTTTGTAAATCTTTTTCTCCTTGCCAAAGGTTTGGTAATATATCCAAGAGGGATGAGATGCCTCAACAGATTATGCTTTTCTGTTAAATTTTTTATGTTTGGGGCATTGACTTCATGGGTCTATTTCCAAATTCTAATGGTTACTTTTATATACTGTTAGCTATAGATTATGTTTCTAAATGGGTGGAAGCAATTCCTACCCATACTGATGATGCTAACACTGTCGTTTCCTTTGTTAGATACCATATTATTTGTTGCTTTGGATCACCACGAGCAATCATGAGCGATCAAGGCACCCACTTTTGTAACAGGAGACTAACAGGATTACTGAAGAAGCATGGGATAGTTCATAAAGTAGCAACAGCTTACCATCCCCAGACCAATGGGAAAGCAGAAGTCTCTAACAGAGAGATTAAACGCATTTTGGAGAAGATAGTAAAATCTCACAGGAAAGACTAGAGTGCCAGGCTGCAAGATGCACTCTGGACATATAAAACAGCATACAAGACACCCATTGGGATGAGCCCCTTCCGCTTAGTATACGGAAAGGCTTGCCACCTTCCAGTAGAGGTGGAACACAAGGCTTTCTGGGCTGTGAGGGAGTGCAACATGAACTACGAAGAATCAGGTGCTGAAAGAAAGCTGCAACTAGCACAATTGGAGAATCTTCACCTAGAAGCATATGACAACTCCAGGAGATACAAAGAAAAGATGAAGGCTGTCCATAACAAGCATATAAAAAGGAGAGAATTCAGATCAGGGGAGTTAGTTCTTCTTTATAACTCCAGATTGAGGCTTATGCCAGGTAAACTGAGATCAAGATGGGAAGGTTCATACAGAGTAGAAAAGGCAGAGCCATATGGAGCTTTTCACCTGCGTCATCCTTCTAGATCCAAATTTCTAAAGGTCAATGGACATCGTCTAAAGCTTTATCATGGTGAGAAGATGAAGGATCACAAGGAACTAGAGGTCTTTCTCTTGGAAGACCCACCAACAGAAGCAGAATGAGTCTGAAGAGCGTCCAACTTAAGGACGTAAAAGCAAAGTGCTAGGTGGGAGACAACCCACCATGGTATGATCGTTCCATTTCAGTCTTAGTTTTATTATACTTTATTTCATTAAATTTTTGATTAATGACTGATAAACCCATATTTTATGATATAATTTGTGCTCAATTTAAGTGATTTATTCAATCCTTCACCCACTTATTCATGTAAATTGCATGGTTTTACTATTCCTTTCTTATTTTATGATATATGTGAAAAACATGTTTCCTATGCTTTAAAAATATTAAATTTAATTATCCTTTATTACCATTCGATGCCGTGATTTGTGTGTTAAGTATTTTCAGGTCTCATAGGGCAGGAATGGCTTAAAGGATAGAAAGGAAACATACAAAAATGGAAGGAAAACAAAAGAATGGAGTTTTGAAGAAAAGGCAGCGACGCGAACGCATGGACTACGCGAACGCGTGCCTAGTGCAAAATGACAGCGACGCGTACGCGTGAATAACGCGGACGCGTGCCTTGAGCAGAACGCAATTAACGCGCACGCGTGACTGACGCATACGCGTGACAAGGAAAACTTCCAGGCCACGCGAACACGTGACCCACGCGAACACGTGACAGACGCCATGTACAAGAATCTGCAGAAAACGCCCCCAGCAATTTCTAGACCCTTTTTCAGCCCAAATCCAAGTCAGAAACACAGAATATAAGCCAGAGAATGATGGAATAAAAAAAAAAACTTAACAACTTAGTGATAGATACAATATTGATAATTTTAGGATTAGATGTAGTTTTAGAGAGAGATGTTCTCTCCTCTCTCTTAGGATTAGGATTTAGGATTTCTGTTATGTTTAAGCTATGATCTCTTCAATCACAGGTTCAATATTCCTTTAATTTATTTTCTACTTTTATTTATTCCATTACTTTAATTATCATTTATCTTTTCATTATTGATTTACAAACTTTCCATGTTAGGATTTGAATTTATGTTTAAATGTAATTTGAGGTATTTTAGATTAATGATTGTTTTATTTATGATGCTTTCAATTCAATTTAGATTTATTTTCCCTTTTTGGCTTTGGTTATGTAATTAGCAACACTTGAGTTATCAAACTCAACTGTTGATTGAAATTGGAATTCTCTGCTGGTTAATCTGTACTCCAATAACTCTAGTCTTTCCATAGGAGTTAACTAGGACTTGAGGATCAAATTAATTAGTCCACGTGACCCTCCTTTGTTTAGCAAGGATTAATTTAAGTGGGACCAGAATCTAATTCTCATCACACCTGATAAGGATAACTAAGATAGGAATTCCAATTCTTATACCTTGCCAAGAGTTTTTTTTTATTTATTTAAATTAATTCCTTACCATTTTACTTTCTTGCCATTTACTATTCTTGCTTTTTATCTTATACATTAAAAAACCCAAAAATATATAATTTCCATAACCAATAATAAATCATACTTCCCTGCAATTCCTTGAGAAGACGACCCGAGGTTTAAATACTTCGATTATAAATTTTATTGGGTTTTGTTACTTGTGACAACCAAACTTTTGTACGAAAGGATTCTCTGTTGGTTTAGAAACTATACTCACAATGCGATAATTTTATAAAAAAATTCTTTACCGATAGAAATCCGATCGTCAATGACTCTTCTCATAAAGTCTGTATATAGTTGCATATAGCTTGCATTTGCATTTGCATATTGCATATAAAAAAAATGCACGCGACATGTAAGCGTCGCTGACGCGTCCGCGTCATATGTGCGTTCTGAAGAAAAGAGAATTGAACAGAAAGTCACGCGAAAGTGTGGCTGGAGGCGTGCCTTAGGCACAAACATGCCCACGCGACCGCGTCGCTGACACGTTCGCGTCATTTTGGAAAATAGCCTCCCACACGTCCGCGTCAGCTACGCGAACGCGTGCCCCTAAAAATCCATGTAAAAGAGGTGTATGGCAGCAAGTTACGATGGAGTGGGGCTGGAATGATGCTAGATGCACCAGCCCTATCACGCGACCGCGTGCCCTACGCGGCCGCGTCGTCCTGAAAATATGTCCATTCACGCGATCGCGTTACTCACACGAACGCGTCACCCTAAATTTTGGCAAAATGAGTTTGAAACAGAGAGTCGCGTGAACGCGAGGCTGCTCTCGCGCCATTCGCACAAATCAAGTCACGCGACCGCATGACCTACGCGTCCGCGTCACTTGAAAAACATCACACACCACGCGACCGCGTGACCCACGCGTCCACGTCACATGTGGCGCACAAATTATCCAGATCAGCCAAATATCATATATTTTCTTCCCCAAATCCTAATTTTTCTTTTTCCCTTCTTATTTCTTTCTTCTCCCTTCTTCCTTCTCTACTCCTTCTCACTTTTTACTTTCTCCTCCCTTCTTTTTCACATCCATTATTAAGGTTCTTTTCTTTCTTTCTTTCTTTCTTTACTTTTTACTTTTCCTTTATTATTTTTATTTATGTTTTCTTTCTCTTTTCACTTTCATTATCTATATTTTCCTTTTCTTCCTTTTTCTCTTTATTCCTTTAATTGGTGTTAGAAATTTATTTGGGTCATTATTTTCTATATTTTGCTTGTGAGTTATTGTGGAATTATTTGACAATTATATATTACTTTTCATAAGGGTTGCTTGCATATTCAAATTCCTACTTTCAATTTCATATTTACCATGCATGCTATGTGTTTGTGAAAAAGCCCGTATGGCATTGCACATTATTCTATTCTACTAGTTTAATGCTTGTTTTTCACAAAACCCCTTTTATATTTTATTAATTAAATATAATTGTCAATACAAATAGATTATTAGTTTGAAAGGCTTGGTAATCTAACTTGGATATTGAATGCTTGATCTATGCTACTCATGCCTTTGCTAGCATGCCAATAAACATCTTGCATTTAATTGCCATCACATGCACTTGCTTTATCACCTTTGATGAACTTTTCACATGCAGTCTAGACCATGTGTTAACGACATCCTTCTTTACCGTGCATTGATTTTCACCCTTAATGTTCGCTCCCTTGCTCGAACCCTTAGATTTACATACTACTTTCTCTTTCCTTTTTTAGGATGGCCACCAAGAAAGGTAAGGAGAAAGCTACTTTCAAACCACCAGCAAGGAGAGGAAAAAAAAGAACATTAGTGGAAGAGCCATCTTTAACAGCGGTGAAACCCTCAACAAAATGAATCAAGAGGATCATTAAGGTCGATAAAAAAGAAAAAGCCTTTCCAGCAAAGGACGTTGCGCGGTTTACTAACCGTTACTGTGAGCAGATGTTCCCCATCCTGGAAGCAAGGAACTATAACAATGAGCACATTCTCATCCTCCTAACCAACATTGCTGAAATTGTTGAGCCCCGCATCGAGCAAAGACAATGGGGATTCCTACAGAGACAGCCGGCAAGTTAATCTTTCATGGGTAGTTGAATTCTACTCTAATTTTCACATGCCAACTATACAGTCTGTCTATGTCCGTTAGAAGTAAGTCCCCATAACCGAAGAAGCCATTCAACAAGCTTTAGATCTTCCCCCTGCTCCAGAAGGATTGGACGCATTTCAAGAAGTCTCATTCAAGCGCCAGACATACCAATTTGACTGGGACGCCGTTTTCAGAGTTATCGCACAACCTGGCAGCATATGGATCTACAGATACCATCGTTCCCGACCTAAGGGCATATCGGCTTCCGCACTCACCTTGGAGGCTCGAGTATGGGCACAAATTATGTCCCATTACGTCTTTCCGAGCACTCACAAATCCTCCTTCACTGCAGACATGGTTGTTTTACTCTGGTGTATCCTTACAGACCAGCACCTCAATTTACCAAGACACATTCGGCATGCTCTGGGACACGTACAGATTGCGGACAACTTACCTTTCCCCGCCTTGGTTTTAGATATAGTCTCAGCAGCCGGAGTCTCCTATAGAGCTGGGGACACCAAGGCCATGATTCCACGAGATGATCAATACGTCCCTAACGGGAAGTATATCAGACCTGCAGCAGCCACTATCAATCGGAGCACTGAACCAGCAGAAGATATTCCTTCTTCTTCCACATCACAAGCACCTTCAACAAACCAACTGCTCCATCAGATACTCGAGAGGCTAGACCGGCTTGACTGGAAAGGAAAGCAAAGAGAGTGCCGTAATAAGCGCAGATTTACATACCTCAAGGAGCTACTTGTTGGTTCCCACCCACCTAGAGAAGACCCAGACACTCCGGACTCCACCTCATTTACCAGCATAGGGAGCCATGATGGTCCCGATGGTGGAGATGCTGCTACCAGCCCCCCTTTGTTCCTGATAGATGGCACCGAGGACGGTGCAAAGCCTTAAGTGTGGGGAGGTCGGTCAGTACCTGAATTCCAGAGGTAATTTCTCTTTCCTAAACACCAATAAAATAGGATATTTAGTTAATTTTTCTTTTATTTAGAATAGGATAGATTGCATAGTAATAATTAGTTACATGCATGTTATATTTGGTTGAAAAATAATAAGTTTCTCTTAAGACCGTAATTTTGAAAATTTTCACTAATTTAAATCAAAACTTTTATGTTAAATTTGTTTGAAGTTGTAATTGGAACATAGTTTAAAAAGCTAAGAACACACAACCCGTAAGACTTTGAGCTTAATTACATGGTTACATTATTTAACCATAAATATTTTATTCTTGTGTGTTCACTTCTCTATGATTGTAATCTTTATTTTGTTTCATCCTATATGTCCAATACTTAATGTATTTATATTCATGCATATGATTGAGGCCATTACTTGTTTAGCTCACTTATCCCAAATAAGCCTACCCTTTAAATAACCCTTGTCAGCCACTTTGAGCCTTTTAAATCATATTTGTTCTATGTTTTACCACATCACTAGCCTTAAGCAGAAAAATAATTAAACACCCCAAATTGAATCTTTGGTTAGCTTAAGATAGAGATTGTGTGTTAATTAAGTATGGGAAAATTGTGGGAACATGGGGTTATTAAAGGAATATGTTATGTTCTTTCCTTAATAAAATAATGGAAATTTGGGTACCTACTCATGTAAAACAGAAAAATTAAAAATCCATGTGCATTGGTATGTTATTTCTACTTTTATTTTAATTAAATATATATATATATATATATAAAATAAAAAATCCAAAAATATTAAATAAATATTTAAATAAATAAGGGGACAAAATTATCCCAATTCTAAGTTAAGTAAAGCTCCAATGCATATGTGATAAGAAAATTAAAAGAAAAAGTTAATACATGAGTATGTAATGTAAAAATGGGAAATTATGGGTAGCTAAATGAATTAGAATTAAATAGAGTATGTGTATGTTAGGTGAAAGTTTAGGTTAGTCAAAGATTCATATTTTAGCTTACTTAGTCATATATATACCCTCACCCTAACCTTAGCCCCATTACAACCTTGGAAAAGACCTCATGATGTTGCATTAGTACATTAAATATTGTTGATTGGTTAGGTGAAGAACAAAATTTAGAAAGTATGATTAGAGAAAAGTAGAGTGATTACCCTATACACTTGAGAGATTAGAGTGCATATACACCATCAGTGAGGGTTCAATGCTTAATTCTATGTTCCCTGCTTTTATGAGCTGTCTTCTTACATTTTTATCTGTTCTTATTGTATAAATTGAATTAGTGGAATTTGATTTATGTTTGTCTTGAAGAGCTTATTTATTTTTAACCAAGTGGACAAGAATCATATAGTTGCATTCATATATATAGGTTGCATTGCATTGCATGAGTCTTACATTTCCCTACTCATTTATTTTATCTCCTTAAGCTAAGCATGAGGACGTGCTAATGTTTAAGTGTGGGGATGTTGATAAACCATTATTTTATGATTTATATTATATTTAATTGAGTGGTTTTATCAAGTCTTTACCTACTTATTCATATAGATTACATGAATTTTATAATTCCTTCCTAGTATTGTTTATGGTTGAAAACTTGCTTCCTAGAGACCTTTAATTTGTACATTTTAATTCTCCCTTATCCCATTCGATGCCGTGATCCGTGTGTTAAGTGTTTCAGGCTTCATAGGGCAGGAATGGCTTAGAGAATGGAGAGGAAGCTTGCAAAAATGGGAGGAACACAAGAAACTAAGGAGATGACAAGCGAACACTGACGCGATCGCATGGCTCACGCAAGCGCACGAAATGAAGAAATTGCAGCGACGCGAATGCGTGTCTGACGCAAATGCGTGGAGTGGAGTCTGCACGAATGACGCGAACGCGTAGATGACGCGAACACGTGACAAGGAAAATCACTGAATGAGGCGAACGCGTGGACGACGCGTACGCGTGACCTGCGCGATCTGCAGAAATAACAGAATACACTGGGGGCGATTTCGGGCCGCGTTTTAATCCAGTTTTTGGCCCAAAAACACAGACTAAAGCTAGGGAACATGTAGAGACTCAACACGCATCCACACACATTCAGATACATTGATATTAGGATTACTTTTAGTTTTAGATCTGAATCTAGATTAACTTTGCATTGATAGTTTATGCTTTCGCTTTGAATTTTGGATGCTGAAGAATCATTACCTCTGTGAAGACATCACTTTAGTTTGTTTCCTTATTCATTTACTCTTTTCATGTTGATCATTGACCTTATTCAAATAAGTATGTTGCATTTTGAATTTATTAATATATAGAGTTACTTTTATTTTTAATTAATTTTAAATCTCTATTTTATTTCATTTAATTATGTCTTCTTATATTTTTATGAGTATTAATTCCATGTCAATGGAGTAGATTTTCTACTTGACATGCGGGTTGATTAAGAGGAGACACTTGAGTTGGAATGCTCAAGTGCTTAGTTAAATTAGACGTTGTTGGCTAATTCTGTACCTACTAACGCTAGACCTTCCCAAGGGAGAGGACTAGGATTTGCGGGTAAGAGTTAGCTCAATCACTTGACTTTCTTTTATTTAGTAAGGGTTAACTAAGTGAAAATAACCACCTCTTTACACTACACATGAGAAGATTCCAACAAGGACAGAACTTCCAATTAATCATTCTCCCCAGTCAAGGCTTTTTATTTAGAATATCAATAATTGTTCTTAGTTTATTTTTATTGCTTTAATTTACAATTAATTTTATTCATTATCAAAACTCAACTTTTTTGAAAAATTTTTGATTAATAAATTGGCACGCTTTCCTGCAACTCGTTGGGAGATGACCTGTGACTCATACTCCCAGTATTTTTAATTCTAAAATTTGTGACAATCCTTTTTAAATTGGTGAGGCAGACTTTAGCTGGTTAAGGGCTATACTTGCAACGCATTTCTCTTATTAAGATTCTCTTAATTGGTCTAACTTCTGCCACGCACCAACAACACCAACAGCAAAGTCTGATGCATCACACATCAACTCAAAAGGTAAATCTCAGCAAAGTGATGCTATGATAGGTGCAGAGGAAAGTCTGTTTTTAAGCTCATCAAAGGCTAGCATGCATTTTCTATCAAAGATAAACGGTACATTTGAGACAAGCAATTTACTTAGAGGTTTGGCAATCTTTGAAAAATCTCTAATGAACCTTCTATAAAAACCAGCATGTTCTAGAAAACTTCTAATTGCTTTGACATTGCAAGGTGGGGGCAATTTTTCAATCACTTCCACCTTGGCCTTGTCCACCTCTATGCCTCTTTTTGAGATCTTATGACCAAGAACCACCCCCTTTGTAACCATAAAGTGGCACTTCTCCCAATTCAAAACGAGGTTGGTTTCTTGGCATCTCTTTAGCACCAAGGCTAAGTGGTGTAAGCATTTAGAATATGAATCACCAAATACAGAGAAGTCATCCATAAACACTTCAATAAATCTTTCAAACATGTCTGAAAACATGGAGAGCATGCACCTTTGGAATGTTGCAGGTGCATTGCACAATCCAAAGGACATTCTCCTATAAGCAAAGACACCATAGGGACAAGTAATTGAGTTTTTCCTTGGTCCTTGGAGTCTACAACTATTTGGTTTTAACCAGAATAACCATCCAAAAAGCAATAATATTCATGTCCTGCAAGTCTTTCTAGCATCTAGTCCATGAAAGGTAGGGGGAAGTGATCCTTCCTGGTAGCTTCATTAAGCTTCCTATAATATATGCACATGCGCCAGCCAGTCACTATTCTTGTTGGTATCAATTCATTCTTCTCATTTGGCACAACAGTGATCCCTCCTTTATTGAGGACTACTTGCATTGGGCTTATCCAAGGGCTGTCTGAGATTGGGTATATCACCCCTGCTTGCCACAACTTCAACACCTCTTTCTGGACTACTTTATTCATTGTTGGATTTAGCCTTCTTTGTTGCTGCCTTGAGGGCTTGGCATCTTCTTCAAGGAGGATTTTATGCATGCACATTGAAGGACTAATCCCTTTTAGATCCGCAAGTGTCCATCCTATAGCATCCTTGTGTTGCTTCAGCACATGGATAAGTTCCTCTTCTTGTCCCTCACTCAAGCTTGAATTGATGATTACTAGGTATGTGTTGTTGTCACCCAAGTAAGCATACTTCAAGCTTGGTGGTAGGGTTTTCAACTCTAGTTTTGGTGCTTATACTTCCTTGCTGCTTGTGTGGTTCAACATGATTGAATCTTCCATGGTTTCTTGTGGTGATTCTCCACCTGATGCTTGTTGCTCTAGCTCCATAGCTTCTTCACGTTGTTCTTCTTCCAAAACTCCTTGAGCTATCTTTTCCATTGTGTCCACCATCATGCATTCACCTATGGACTCTTTGGGGTAACTCATGTCTTTGAAGACATTGAAAACCATCTTCTCTTCATGCAATCTCAAGACTAACTCTCTTTTTTGAACATCAATTATAGCTTCAGCAGTAGCTAGGAATGGCCTTCCTAGGATGATAGATGTGTTAGCCTCTTCCTCCATATCCAGCACAACGAAATCAGCTGGAAAAATGAACTCTCCTACTTTCACTAACAAATCTTTCACTACCCCATGAGGAAACTTGAATGTTCTGCCAGCCAATTAAAGTGCCATTCTTATTGGTTTGTCCATTTCAATCCTCATTCTTTTCATCATGGCTAAGGACATGAGGTTGATGCTAGCTTCCAGATCACACAATGCTTTCTCAATGTTGATATCCCCTATAATGCAGGGGATTTGAAAGCTCCCAGGATCTTTCATCTTTTAGGGAAGCTTCTTTTGTATGATGGCACTACATTCCTCTGTTAGCACTATGGTTTCCTTTTCATCCTAGTTTCTTTTCCTTGTCATAAGCTCCTTTAAAAACTTAGCATAGAGTGGCATTTGCTCCAATGCCTCAGCAAAGGGTATGTTGATTTGGAGCTTCTTAAAGATTTCCAAGAAACTAGAAAATTGGCTGTTCTTCCCATCCTTCCTCAGCCTTTGTGGATAGGGTGCCTTTGGCACATAAGGCTTTAGGATTTGCTTTGGTGGGGATGGTGCAGGAGTCTCTTCTTTATTCTTGGTTTTAGGGTCATTTGCAGCATCTTCTCCTTGGTTGCTTTGACTTGGGAGTGATTCCTCTACAACCTTTCCACTTCTTAGTGTGATGGCCTTGCATTCCCCTCTTGGGTTGGCCATGGTATCACTAGGAAATGTATGTGTAGGTGATGAGTCCATATCTGATGGTATATTTCAACTCACTTTGAATGGATTTTAGCATATGAACTCACACTTAAGCACCAAAATAGCATACTTTTGTGTTTGATCCCTAGTTTGATCTTAAATGCGAAAACATGCAATTTTGTGCTTTAATAGAGCAATTTAATCCCACCTTTGTGCCATTCGATCCCGTGATATAGTTTGTGAGTGATTTCAGGCCTTGAAGGCAAGAATGGAAGGATAAAAGTGGAAGAAAGCATGTACAAGGGAGAAACATGAAGGAAACAAGGAAAAGCACACACAGCGAAGTATGCGTGCGCACAGCCTTGCGTGCGTGTGCACAGACAAGAATTTTCATGTGTGCGTACACACACACCTGTGCGTACGCACAGGTCGATTTTCAGCCGCATGTGCGGATGCACGCGTCTGTGCGTCTGCACAGGTCCCTGCACGTGAATTCATTAATGAAGCACGTGCTGCGCGAATTTGGAGGCCCTTGGCTCATTTTTGGAAGGCTGAAATGCTATTTTGGAGTGCTATATAAAGGAGACTTGAACACTTATCAAAGGGGGGAAGTATTGGAGCAATTTTTAGATAGTTTTCATAGTAATTAGGAGTAGGAGTAGTGTAGAGTAGATAGCTCTCCTAGGGTTTATCAATTTTCATTGTAGCATTTTATAGCAAGCTTTGATTTTGGATTTTACTTCTTCAATTGTAAGTACTCTCAATTTCTTCTTTAATTCAAGCACTTTTACTTTCATTTCTGGTGCACGAAATTGTGATTACACTTTTCACAACTCCACACAACTAACCAGCAAGTGCACTGGGTCATCCAAGTAATACCTTACGTGAGTAAGGGTCGATGCCATGGAGATTGTTGGCTTGAAGCAAGCTATGGTTATTTTGTAAATCTTAGTCACGAGAGTAACGATAATAGTGGTTATATTTATGAAAATAAATAACATGAAATAAACAATACTTGTGATTCAGTAATGGGGAACAGGCTGAGGTTCCGGAGATGCTCTGTCATCTGAATCTCTGCTTTTCTACTATCTTCCTCTCCAAATACACATGGCCTCCTTCTATAGCAGGCTGTATGATCCGCTCGGATGACAAATACCAAGTGCTGTCACCGCACGGCTAATTATCTGTCGGTTCTCACTAGCGTCGGAATAGGACCATTATCCTTTTGGACACTGTCACTGCTCCCGACATTCACGAGTTTGAAGCTCGTCACAGTCATCCCCTTCCAGATCCTACTCGGAATACCACAGATAAGGTTTAGACTTTCCGGATCCCAGGAATGCTGCCATTGATTCTAGCCTATACCACGAAGGTTCTAACATCCAGACTCGGTCCGTGGATTAGAAACCCAAGAGATATGCACTCAAGCTGTCGCCCAATGACTATGTCGAGCTCAGATAGAACGGAGTGGTTGTTAGACACGTGTTCATAGGGTTGAGGATAATGATGAGTGTCACGGATCATCATATTCTCCATATGGTAGAATAGAATCAAGCGTAATTGAATAGAAAACAGTAGTAATTGCATTAATCCGTTGAAACACAGCAGAGCTCCTCATCCCACCTATGGGGTTTAGAGACTCATGCCATTAGAGGTACAATATGAAATGTAAAAATGTCATAAGTTACTAAATGAATCTCTAAAAGTAGTTTTTATACTAGACTAGTAACTTAGGTTTACAGAAAATGACTAACTAAGTGCAGATAGTGCAGAATTCCACTTCCGGGACCCACTTGGTGCGTGCCTGGGCTGAGCTTTCAAGCTTTCACGTTCATATGCCCAAAGTTGGCGTTAAACGCCACCCTGGGTGCCAGAATGGGCATTTAACGCCGAAAAAGGTGCCAGTTCTGGCGTTTTACGCCAGAAAGTTTTAGGCTGAATTTGGATGCTAGTTTGGGCCATCAAATCTTAAGCAAAGTATGGACTATTATATATTTCTGAAAAGCCCAGGATGTCTACTTTCCAACGCTTCTAAGAGCGTGCCAATTGGATATCTGTAGCTCGAGAGACTTCATTTCGAGTGCAGGAGGGTCAGAATCCAACAGCATCTGCAGTCCTTTTTCAGCCTCTGAATCAGATTTTTGCTCAAATCCCTCAATTTCAGTCAGAAAATACCTGAAATTACAGAAAAACACACAAACTCATAGTAAAGTCTAGAAATGTGATTTTTGAATAAAAACTAATAAAATATAATAAAAAGTAACTAAAACATACTAAAAACTATATAAAAATAATGCCAAAAACGGTATAAATTATCCGCTCATCAATTTCCTCTTGGTTCAAGTTACTTTGTTAATATTGAAATTTTGTGTTTCTTGAAGTTTTGATTAATGAATTTTACATTTCATGCTTCCTTTATGTTTGATTGCTTGTTTATGTTTGGTTTTGTTGATAGTTGGTTATAGTTTTACAATTTACTTTGCAAATTTCCATGGTTCACTTTTATGCACACAAGGTATTTGTGAAAATGCCAACTCTAGATTTTGAATAGATTTTCCAACCTTGGCTTGTGATTTGAGTTCCTAGGATACTAGAGTCATAATTTCCGACATTTAGTGGTAATTCTTGGGTAGTTAGTTGACTCTTGTTTCCATTGACGCTAGCCTTTTATCAACTAGTTTGGTAAGTTGGTTAGGACTTATGGATTAAGGTCAATCATGCTTGCTTGACTTACTCCTCGATGGTTGTGGTTGACTAGGCGAGATTGACTCCCATAGTTGTGGTTATGGCAATGATAGGATTCCTTGGATCCTCACTCCCAAGTCAAGGCTCTTTAATTGCATTTTCACTAGTTTTGATTCTATTTACCGTTGCTTGCATCAATTTCCAATTTTGCTCATTACTTAGTACTTTTATTGCTTGGTTCTTTTAATCTTTTGTTTTTCGATTACAAAAACCCCCTTTTGTCCTCTTCATAACCGAAGGAAGTAACATTTCATTTGCATTCCTAGGGAGAACGACCCGAGGTTTAACTACTCTCGGTTTATATTTTGTTTTGAATTTATTATTTGATGGTGAGAATTCATTGATGGTTTGGGCTATGCTGCTAACAAATCGATTCTTGATTCCGAACCGTACAAGAATTCTCTCATCCCGTCAAATTTGGCGCCGTTGCCGGGGACTGCGAACGGTGTTATATCTTTTGGTTGTTGTGAATATGTTAATAGTATAAATAGCACTTTTTGTTTGGTTGTTTGCTTTTGTTAATAGGTTTTCATTTAAAAATTTTTTTATGACTTTTTCACACTATCACCACAATGCACGCCAATGGAACCTAAACACTTACCTTTATAATTACCAATCTTACACACCATCACCTCACTACATACAGAACCCTTACCCTCATGAGTTTGATTGTCAACCTTCATCGTCACACATGGATCAAGCCACACAAGAAGTACTTTTCATGCTCATTCAAGAACAACAAGAGTTCCGGAAGAAGCAAGAGCAAGTTATGTCCACCTTAGCAAAAGCTTTGGATCATTTAGCTTTATTGCGTTCATGCCACAAGCAAGAAATTCAAGTGGATGAATGTGCAGAACCACGTGAAAAGTGTGGAGTGAGCGAAGAATTGCAAAATCAAGAAGAAGACTGGTGCACGAAATCATAATCACACTTTTGCAATTCCGCACAACTAACCAGCAAGTGCATTGGGTCGTCCAAGTAATACCTTGCATGAGTAAGGGTCGATCCCACGGAGATTGTCGGCTTGAAGCAAGCTATGGTTATCTTGTAATTCTTAGTCAGGATATCAATAATGATTCTCAGTTTTAATTGCAAAAAAAGTAAAAGAACATGAAATAAATACTTGTTGTGCAGTAATGGAGAACAGGTTGAGGTTTTGGAGATGCTCTGTATTCTGAATCTCTACTTTCCTACTGTCTTCTTCTTTATGCACGCAAGGCTCCTTCTATGGCAAGCTGTATGTTGGTGGATCACCGTTGTCAATGGCTACCATCCATCCTCTCAGTGAAAATGGTCTAAATGCGCTGTCACCGCACGGCTAATCATCTGTCGATTCTCACTCATGTTGGAATAGGATCCATTGATCCTTTTGCGTCTGTCACTATGCCCAACACTCGCGAGTTTGGAGCTCGTCACAGTCATCCCTTCCCAGATCCTACTCAGAATACCACAGACAAGGTTTAGACTTTCCGGATCTCAGAAATGGCCGCCAATAATTCTAGCCTATACCACGAAGGTTCTAATCTTAGATTAGAAACCCAAGAGATATGCACTCAAGCTATTGCAGATAGAACGGAGGTGGTTGTCAGGCACACGTTCATAGGTGAGAATGATGATGAGTGTCATGGATCATCACATTCATCAGGTTGAAGTGCGAGTGAATATCTTAGAATAGAAACAAGTGTGATTGAATGGAAAACAGTAGTAATTGCATTAATTCATCGAGACACAGCAGAGCTCCTCACCCCCAACCATGGGGTTTAGAGACTCATGCCGTAGAGAATACAAATTCTAATGTAAAATGTCATGAGGTACAAAATGAATCACTAAAAGTTGTTTTTATAATGAGCCAGTAACCTAGGTTTATAGAAAATGAGTAAGCTAAGATAGATAGTGTAGAAATCCACTTTCAGGGCTCACTTGGTGTGTGCTTGGGTTGAGCATTGAAGCTTTCACATGTAGAGACTTTTCTTGGAGTTAAACGCCAGCTTTAGTGCCAGTTTGGGCGTTTAACTCCAGCTTTTATGCCAGTTCTGGCGTTTAACGCCAGAAAAAGGTAGAAAGTTGGCGTTAAACACCAGTTTACGTTATCAAAACTCGGGTTAAGTATGGACTATTATATGTTGCTGGAAAGCCCAGGATGTGTACTTTCCAACGCAATTGATAGTGCGCCAATTGGACTTTTGTAGCTCCATAAAATCCACTTCGAGTGTAGGGAGGTCAGAATCCAACAGCATCTGCAGTTCTTTTTCAGCCTCTAAATCAGATTTTTGCTTAAGTCCCTCAATTTCAGCTAGAAAATACCTGAAATTACAGAAAAACACCAAACACATAGTAAAGTCTAGAAATATGATTTTTGAATAAAAACTAATAAAAATATAATGCAAAGTGACTAAAACATACTGAAAACTATGTAAAAATAGTGCCAAAAAGCGTATAAATTATCCACTCATCACAACACCAAACTTAAATTGTAGTTTGTCCCCAAGCAACTGAAAATAAAATAGGATAAAAAGAAGAGAATATACAATGAATTCCAAACTTATCAATGAAGATTAGCTTCAATTAGATGAGCGGGACTTGTAGCTTTTTGCTTCTTAACAGTTTTGGCGTCTCATTTTATCCTTTGAAGTTCAGAATGATTGGTATCTATAGGAACTCAGAATTCAGATAGTATTATTGATTCTCCTATTTCAGTATGTTGATTCTTGAACACAGCTACTTTATGAGTTTTGGCCGTGACCCTAAGCATTTTGTTTTCCAGTATTACCACCGGATACATAAATGCCACAACACATAACTGGGTGAACCTTTTCAGATTGTGACTCAGCTTTGATAGAGTCCCCAATTAGAGGTGTCCAGAGCTCTTAAGCACACTCTTTTTACTTTGGACCATGACTTTAACAGCTCAGTCTCAAGCTCTTCACTTGACACCTTCACGCCACAAGCACATGGTTAGGGACAACTTGGTTTAGCCGCTTAGGCTAGGATTTTATTCCTGTGCCCTCCTATCCACTGATGCTCAAAGCCTTGGATCTTTTTATTTTACCCTTGCCTTTTGGTTTAAAGGGCTATTGGCTTTTTCTGCTTGCTTTTTTTTTTTTGCAAGCTTTTCACTGCTTTTTCTTGCTTCAAGAATCAATTTTATGATTTTTCAGATTATCAATAACATTTCTCCTTTTCCATCATTCTTTCAAGAGCCAACAAATTTTAACATTCATAAACAGCAAATTTAAAAATATGCACTGTTCAAGCATTCATTCAGAAAACAAAAAGTGTTGCCACCACATCAAAATAATTAAACTATTTTCAAGATATAATTCGAAACCATGTGCTTCTTGTTCTTTTGTAATTAAAAACATTTTTCATTTAAGAAAGGTGATGGATTCATAGGACATTCATAACTTTAAGGCATAAACTCTAGATTTTATTAATCATGAAATAAAAATAAGACTTAAAATAAACATAAAAGCAGACCAATAATAATAGAGGAAAGGAAATTAAAGACATAAAAATAAATGACTCTTAAAATAGATTTCTACTAACAAAAGTTAGCATAGAGTTAGGACTCAACAACCTACAGTGGGAGAGGCAAGTACTCCTTCAAGTTGTGGGACGCCTGGCTCTTCAAGGGAGAGCTTTTGGCGCTTCAGCTCCTGTAGCTCACGCCCCTGCTTCTCTTGTTCCTTAAGCAGCTTGCAAAGCATGCTATTTTGATTTTGTTGTTCCTCCTTAAGTTGATCCATAGCTTCTTGCAACTTGGTGACAGATGCTTCTAGGCGAGTCCAGTAGTCAACTTGAGGGATTTCTGGGAGGAACTCCTGCGTTCTCCTTTTGATGGAGTTATCTTGCACTTGTTTTCCTTCCATTGACTTTTTGGTGATTGGGTGCTCGACTGGGATGAACTCATCTACTTCCAACTTTACCCCAGCATCTTTATGTAGCAGAGAGATTAAGCTTGGGTAAGCTAATTTGGCTTCAGTGCAGTTCTTATTTGCAATTATGTAGATCTCACAAGAAATTAGATGATGAATCTCCACTTCGTTTCCCAGCATAATGCAATGAATCATTACTGCTTTTTTAGCAGTGACCTCAGAGCGGTTGCTAGTGGGCAGTATGGAATGCTCAATGAAGTCCAGCCAGCCCCTGGCGACTAGTTTGAGATCTCTTCCCTTGAGTTGGTTTGGGACACCTTTTGAGTTGGTTATCCACTTGGCTCCAGGGAGGCATATGTCCTCTAGAACTTGGTCCAACTGTTTATCCATTCTCACCATTCTCCTATTAAAGGATTCTGGATCATCTTGCAGTTGAGGCAGCTTGAAGACCTCTCTTTTTTTTGTCAAGGTGGAAGTAAATAATTCTCCCTTTGACCATAGTTCGAAAGGTGTGGAAGGCAGTTCCAGTCATTCTCTGCTTATCTGTTAGCCACAGATTTGAGTAGAATTTCTGAACCATGTTTCTTCCAACCTTTGTTTCAGGATTGGCTAGAATTTCCCAACCTCTGTTTCGAATCTGTTCTTGGATCTCCGGGTATTCGTCTTCTTTCAGATCGAACTTAACTTCCGGGATCACTGACCTCAAACCCATTATTTTGTGATAATGGTCTGTATGTTCTTTGGTTAAGAACCTCTCTTGATTCCAAAGTGGCTTTGGATTATTCTCTTTCTTGCCTCTTGAAGTGGTTTGTTTTCCCTTAAGGGCCATGATCTTAATGAGTCTTAGCTCGGTGATCACAGAAAAATACACCAAACTTAGAGGTTTGCTTGTCCTCAAGCAAAAGAAAGGAAAGGAGAGGAATATGAGGAGAATCAAATTCGAATGGTGGAGGTATGGGGATGGCCGAATGTGTATTTAAAAGTGGAGGGGAGGGGTTTTTGAAAATTTTGAAAAAGATATGATAGAAAGATATGATTGGTAAAAATAAATCATGATATGAAAAAGATGAGATTTTAAAATTCAAAAGATATGAAAAAATATAAGAAAGTTAAATCTGAAAATTTGTTGATGCATCTAAGAATTAAAATAAGATATGATGAGTTAGAAAAGATTTGGAAAGGAATTGAAAAGATAAATGAGTTTTTGAAAAAGATTTGGAAGGGATTTGAAAGAAAATTGAAAAGGGATTTAGAAGATTACTTAATTTTTGGAAATTGAATGTGAGTAATGAAAATTTGTAACATGTTTATGCAGAAAATTATGAATTAAAACATGAAAGTTTGAAAAAAATTGAAGTGGAAACAAAATCTCCTCCTCCTATCCTTTCTGGCGTTAAACACCCTGAATGGTATCCATTCTAGCGTTTAACGCCCAAATGTTGGCCATTTTGGGCGTTTAACGCCCAGCCAGGTACCCTAGCTGGCGTTAAATGCCAGAAATTCTTTATCACTGGGCGTTTTTCTAAATGCCCAGGATGCTGCAACTCTGGCGTTAAACACCCAGAATGGTATCTTTACTGGCGTTAAACGCCTAGAATGATACCCATTATGGCGTTTAACGCTCAAAATACCCCTTTACTGGCATTTTCGTGCCAGTGAGCTCCTTTTCTCTACTTTATACTCTGAATCCTTCTGTAACTCTGTAAACTCATGCAATTTATAATTAACCTTGAAGATGATTTATATCAAACTCATATAATTATTATTTAAATAACAAATAAACTTTGCTAATGGCTGGATTGCCTCCCAAGAAGCGCCTTTTTATTGTCTTTAGCTGAACTTTACTGAGCTTTAGTCTAGTATCAGTTTTGAGCATTCTTGCTCAACATTGCCTTCAAGATAATGCTTTACTCTCTGTCCATTAACAATGAACCTTTTGTCAGAGTTAATATCCTGAAGCTCTACATATCCATATGGTGACACACTTGTAAACACGTATGGTCCCCTCCACCGGGATTTTAATTTCCCAGGGAATAGTCTGAGCCTAGAGTTAAACAGCAGAACCTTCTGTCCTATCTCAAAGACTCTGGATGACAGTTTCTTGTCATGCCACCTTTTTGCTTTCTCCTTGTAAAGTTTTGCATTTTCGAAAGCATTGAGTCTGAATTCCTCTAGCTCATTCAACTGGAGCAATATTTTCTCTCCATCTAACTTGGCATCAAGGTTTAGGAATCTGGTTGCCAAGTAGGCTTTGTGTTCCAGTTCCACTGGCAGGTGACAGGCTTTTCCATACACAAGCTGGTATGGAGAGGTCCCTATAGGAGTTTTGAATGCAGTTCTGTATGCCCATAGAGCATCATCCATACTCCTTGCCCAATCCTTTCTACGGGTACTTATAGTCTGTTCCAGGATTCATTTTAGTTCTCTATTTCAGACTTCAGCCTGCCCATTTGTCTGTGGATGATATGGAGTTGCCACTTTGTGGTTAATTCCATATCGGATCAGAGCAGAGTCAAGCTATTTATTGCAAAAATGAGTCCCTCCATCACTGATTAGTATTCTAGGGACACCAAATCTGCTGAAGATTTGCTTCTGGAGGAACTTCGGCACTGTCTTAGTATCATTAGTGGGTGTGGCAATTGCCTCTACCCATTTAGATACATAGTCTACTGCCACCAGAATGTAAGTGTTTGAGTATGATGGTGGAAAAGGCCACATGAAGTCAATATCCCATACATCAAATAACTCAATCTCTAGGATCTCTTGCTGAGGCATGGCGTAACCATGAGGCAGATTACCAGCTCTCTGGCAACTGTCACAGTTACGTACAAACTCTCGGGAGTCTCTATAGAGGGTAGGCCAGTAGAAGCCACATTGGAGGACTTTTGTGGCTGTTCGCTCACCTTCAAAATGTCCTCCATATTGTGATCCATGGCAGTGCCATAGGATCTTTTGTGCCTCTTCTCTAGGCTTGCATCTGCAGATCATTCCGTCTGCACATCTCTTAAAAATATATGGTTCGTCCCACAAGTAGTACTTTGCATCAGAAATTAATTTTTTTGTTTGCTGTCTATTGTACTCTTTGGGTACAAATCTCACAGCTTTATAGTTTGCAATGTCTGCAAACCATGGTAATTCCTGAATGGCAAAGAGTTGCTCATCCGGAAAGGTCTCAGAGATCTTAGTAGGAGGGAGGGACGCCCCTGCTACTGGTTCTATCCGGGACAGGTGATTAGCTACCTGGTTCTCTGTCCCTTTTCTATCTCTTATTTCTATAACAAACTCTTGCAGAAGCAACACCCATCTTATGAGCCTGGGTTTTGAATCCTGCTTTGTGAGTAGATATTTAAGAGTAGCATGGTCAGTGTACACAATCACTTTGGATCCTACTAAATAGGATCTAAACTTGTCAATGGCATAAACCACTGCAAGCAGCTCTTTTTCTGTGGTTGTGTAATTCTTCTGTGCGTCATTTAGAACACGCTGGCATAGTAAATGACGTGCAGAAGCTTATTATGCCTTTATCCTAATACTGCACCAATAGCATGGTCACTGGCATCACACATTAATTCGAATGGTAATGTCCAGTCTAGTGCAGAAATGATAGGTGCTATGACCAGCTTAGCTTTCAGAGTTTCAAACGCCTGCAGACACTCCGTGTCAAAGACAAATGGCGTGTTAGCAGCTAACAGATTGCTTAGAGGTTTTGCAATTTTTGAAAAATCCTTTATAAACCTCCTATAGAATCCTGCATGCCCCAGAAAGCTTCTGATTGCTTTAACATTGGCAGGTGGTGGGAATTTTTCAATTACCTCTACCTTGGCTTGATCCACCTCTATTCCCTTGATTGAAATTTTGTGCCCAAGGACAATTCCTTCAGTCACCATAAAGTGACATTTTTCCCAGTTTAAAACCAGGTTAGTCTCTTGGAACCTTTTCAGAACAAGTGCTAGATGATCAAGACAGGAGCTGAATGAGTCTCCAAATACTGAGAAGTCATCCATGAAGACTTCCAGAAAATTTTCCACCATATTAGAGAAAATAGAGAGCATGCATCTCTGAAAGGTTGCAGGTGCATTGCACAGACCAAAAGGCATCTTTCTGTAAGCAAATACTCTAGAGGGACATGTGAATGCTGTTTTCTCTTGATCCTGAGGATCTACTGCAATTTGGTTATAACCTGAATAGCCATCCAAAAAGCAGTAATAATCATGACTTGCTAATCTTTTCTAGCATCTGGTCTATGAATGGTAAAGGAAAATGATCCTTTCTAGTGGCTGTATTGAGCCTTCTGTAGTCAATACACATACGCCACCCTGTAACTGTTCATGTAGGAACCAGTTCATTCTTTTCATTGTGAACCACTGTCATGCCTCCCTTTTTGGGTACAACTTGGACAGGGCTTACCCAGGGGCTATCAGAAATAGGATAAATAATCTCAGCCTCTAGTAATTTAGTGACCTCTTTCTGTACCACTTCCTTCATAGATGGATTCAGCCGCCTTTATGGTTGGACCACTGGCTTAGCATCGTCCTCTAATAGGATCTTGTGCATGCATCTGACTGGGCTGATTCCCTTAAGGTCACTTATGGACCACCCAAGAGCTGTCTTGTGTGTCCTTAGCACCTGAAGTAGTGCTTTCTCTGCCTGTGGCTCTAAGGCAGAGCTTATGATCACGAGAAAAGTGCCATCCTCTCCCAGAAACGCATATTTCAGGGATGGTGGCAGTGGTTTGAGCTCGGGTTTAGGAGGCTTATCCTCTTCCTGAAGAGTTTTCAGAGGTTTTTTTGTTTCCTCTGGTCCCTCCAGATCAGGCTGAACATCTTTAAAGATGTCCTCTAGCTCTGATTCGAGACTCTCAGTCATATTGATCTCTTCCACCAAGGAGTCAATAATATCAGCGCTTATGCAGTCATTTGAGGTGTCTGGATGCTGCATAGCTTTGACAGCATTTAACTTGAATTCATCCTCATTGACTCTCAGGGTCACTTCCCCTTTTTGGACATCAATGAGAGTTCGTTCAGTTGCTAGGAAGGGTCTTCCTAGAATGAGGGTTGCACTCTTGTGCTCCTCCATTTCCAACACTACAAAGTCAGTGGGAAAGTCAAATGGCCCAACCTTGACAATCATGTCCTCAATTATGCCTGATGGATATTTAATGGAGCCATCAGCAAGTTGAAGACATATCCGGATTGATTTGACCTCTTCAGTCAAGCCAAGCTTTCTAATAGTGGATGCAGGAATTAGATTGATACTTGCCCCAAGGTCACATAGAGCTGTCTTGGTACAAGCACCCTCTAATGTGTATGGTATCATAAAGCTTCTGGGATCTTTAAGCTTCTCTGGTAAGCTTTTCAGAATGACTGCACTGCATTCTTCAGTGAGGAAAACTTTTTCAGTTTCTCTCCATTCCTTCTTATGACTTAAGATCTCCTTCATGAACTTAGCATAAGAGGGTATTTGCTCGAGTGCCTCTGCAAACAGGATCTTTATTTCAAGAGTCCTGAGATAGTCTGCAAAGAGGGCAAATTGTTTATCCTGTTCCGCTTGGCGGAGTTTCTGAGGATAAGGTATTTTGGCTTTATATTCTTCAACCTTAGTTGCTGCAGGTTTATTTTCTACAGAGGCAGGCTGAGAAGCCTTCTTGAGGGAGTTATTATTAGCACTTGTAGGTGTCTGATCTCTCATTGGCGTTTGAACGCCAGGATAGGGAGATGGATGGGCGTTTAACGCCAATTTTCCACCATTTTCTGGCGTTTGAACGCCAGAACGGGGCATGGAATGGGCGTTTAATGCTAGTTTTTCACCCTTTTCTGGCGTTTGAACGCCAGTTTTTCACCTTTTTCTGGCGTTTGAATGCCAGAATTATTCCTCTCTGGGCTCTTAGTGTCCTCAGAGGCTCAGAGGGATTTTGGGTAGTGGTCTAGTCATCCTCTGTCAGTTGTTCCTTTTTTGGCTTTCTGCTACCTTGAGCTGAATTATTCAATGTCTTTCCACTCCTTAGTTGAACAGCTTGGCATTCTTCTGTTATCTGTTTAGATAGCTACTGTGTTGTCTGATTCAATTGTGCTTCCATATTCTTCTTAGCATCTTTGGTGTCTTGGAGCATCTCTTTAAATTCTGCTAACTATTTTGTCATAAGAAGCAATTGCTGATTAAGTTCAATAACTTGTTCTTGAGGACTAGGATCAGTAGATATTGCCTTAGCTTCTTCTTTTATGGAGGACTCACTACTTGAGTACAGATGTTGATTTCTAGCAACTGTATTAATGAGATCTTGAGCATCTGCAATTGTCTTTCTCATGTGTATAGATCCACCAACTGAGTGGTCTAGAGACATTTGAGCTTTTTCTGTAAGCCCATAGTAGAAGATGTCTAACTGTACCCATTCTGAAAATATTTCAGAGGGAAATTTCCTTAGCATCCCTCTGTACCTCTCCCAGGCATTGTAAAGGGATTCATGGTCCTCTTGTTTAAAGCCTTGGATGTTCAGCCTTAGCTGTGTCATCCTTTTTGGAGGGAAATATTGATTCAGGAATTTGTCTGATAACTGTTTCCGTGTTCTTATACTTGCTGTGGGTTGGTTATTTAACCACCTCTTAGCTTGGTCTTTTACAGCAAATAGAAATAGTAATAATCTGTAGACATCTTGATCCACTTCCTTATCACGTACTGTGTCAGCAATTTCTAAAAACTGTGCCAGAAACTCCGTTGGTTTTTCCTGTGGAAGACCAGAATACTGGCAATTTTGCTACACCATGATAATGAGCTGAGGATTTAGCTCAAAACTGCTTGCTTTGATGGG
Source organism: Arachis ipaensis (assembly GCF_059453495.1). Taxonomy (NCBI): domain Eukaryota; kingdom Viridiplantae; phylum Streptophyta; class Magnoliopsida; order Fabales; family Fabaceae; genus Arachis; species Arachis ipaensis. The sequence continues at coordinate 55,246,823 of NC_142444.1, forward strand.
AGGTATACAGATGCTACTCCCATATGCAGTTGTATTGGGGTTAGCATATGACCCCAGAGTCCTTCTAGACTGTTCATTTTCACTTAGGTCTATGATGGAGAAAAGGGAATTGATGTGAATTGCAACTAAAATATATTTTGATTTTTATTTTATTTAATTAAAAGCAAACCGAAAAAAAATAAAATAAAAAAATAAAAAAAGATAAAATAAAATACTTAGAAACTAAACTATAAATTTCGAAAACTAAAAGAAAAAGGCAAATAAATTCGAAAACTAGAATAATTACTTAATTAAGAAGATTTGAAAAACTTTGGAAATGATTTTTAAAAAGGGATTTTGAATTTAATGAGAAAAGAGAAAAACAATAAAATGACACCAAACTTAGAATTTTTAGATCAAAATAAAGAAAATAAACGGGAAAACTTTGAATATCAATATGAACACTGAGAGCAACTTTTGAAAAATTTTTAAGAAAATAGAAACACAAAGGACACAAAACTTAAAAATTTTTATACTCTGAGCACTAATAATTCGAAAAAAAATGAAAGAAAAATAAACTTATGTAATTGACACCAAACTTAAAATATGAAACAAAATTCAAACAGAAGACTAAATTATGAAGTTATTGGTTTTGAAAATTTTCAAAAATAATTTAGAAAATCAAAATAAGGATTTTAAAATTTTTAACCAAATTTTCCTAATCTAAGCAACAAAATAAACCGTCAGTTGTCCAAATTCGAACAATCCCCGGCAACGGCACCAAAAACTTGGTGCACAAAATCACAATCACACTTTTGCAATTCCGCACAACTAACCAGCAAGTGCACTAGGTCGTCCAAGTAATACCTTACGTGAGTAAGGGTCGATCCCACGGAGATTGTCGGCTTGAAGCAAGCTATGGTTATCTTGTAATTCTTAGTCAGGATATCAGTAATGATTCTCAATTTTAATTGCAGAAAAAGTAAAAGAACATGAAATAAATACTTGTTGTGCAGTAATGGAGAACAGGTTGAGGTTTTGGAGATGCTCTGTCTTCTGAATCTCTGCTTTCTTACTGTCTTCTTCTTCACGCACGCAAGGCTCCTTCCATGGCAAGCTATATGTTGGTGATCACCGTTGTCAATGGCTACCATCCATCCTCTCAGTGAAAATGGTCCAAATGCGCTGTCACTTCACGGATAATCATCTGTCGGTTCTCACTCATGTTGGAATAGGATCCATTGATCCTTTTGCATCTGTCACTACGCCCAACACTCGCGAGTTTGGTGCTCGTCACAGTTATCCCTTCGCAGATCCTACTCGGAATACCATAGACAAGGTTTAAACTTTCCGGATCTCAGGAATGGCCGCTAATAATTCTAGCCTATACCACGAAGGTTCTAATCTTAGATTAGAAACCCAAGAAATATGCACTCAAGCTATTGCAGATAGAACGGAGGTGGTTGTGAGGCACACATTCATAGGTGAGAATGATGATGAGTGTCACGGATCATCACATTCATCAGGTTGAAGTGCGAGTGAATATCTTAGAATAGAAACAAGCATGATTGAATGGAAAATAGTAGTAATTGCATTAATTCATCGAGACACAGCAGAGCTCCTCACCCCCAACCATGGGGTTTAGAGACTCATGCCGTAGAAAATACAAATTCTGATGTAAAATGCCATGAGGTACAAAATGAATCACTAAAAGTGGTTTTTATAATGAACCAGTAACCTAGGTTTACAGAAAATGAGTAAGCTAAGATAGATAGTGCAGAAATCCACTTCCGGGGTCTACTTGGTGTGTGCTTGGGCTGAGCATTGAAGCTTTCACTTGTAGAGACTTTTCTTGGAGTTAAACGCCAGCTTTGGTGCCAGTTTGGGCGTTTAACTCTAGCTTTTATGCCAGTTTTGGCGTTTAACGCCAGAAAAGGGTAGAAAGTTGGCGTTAAACGCCAGTTTGCGTTATCAAAACTCGGGCCAAGTATGAACTATTATATATTGCTAGAAATCCCAGGATGTCTACTTTCCAACACAATTGAGAGTGCGCTAATTGGGCTTCTGTAGCTCCAGAAAATCCACTTCTAGTGCAGGGAGGTCAGAATCCAACAACATCTGCAGTCCTTTTTCAGCCTCTGAATCAGATTTTTGCTTAGGTCCCTCAATTTCAGCCAGAAAATACCTGAAATTACAGAAAACACACAAACACATAGTAAAGTCCAGAAATGTAATTTTTGAATAAAAACTAATAAAAATATAATGTAAAGTGACTAAAACATACTAAAAAGTATGTAAAAACAATGCCAAAAAGCGTATAAATTATCCGCTCATCAAAGACACCAAGTCACAACATGAAGTGCAAAAGGAGATAAATGAAGAATTGGTAGGAATTGATCAAGAGGATTCCATCATTCAAGATTTTTTGTCCAACTTGGGTAATTCCTTCTATGACCTTCATGAACCTCTATCGTTAGATTTGGAAGGAGATGTTGATGTGGATTTCACACAACCTCCGATCTTTGACTTGAGTGATGGTGAAGAAGATTCAAAAGAGGTTAAAAAAGATTCTATTTGCCAAGAAGTGAAGACTTCTCCAATAAGCTTCTTAGACCCGCATCAATATGCCGTTTTGGAAAGGGATAATCAAGTTTGGAACCTTCTTGGAGTAGTGGATGGTGAAAAGAAGAATGTTGATTGGCTAAAGAATGGGAAGTTCATTAACGGAGCCAATCCAACATTTGGAGCTCAATTTTGGTGCAAGAGTCACTTTAGTGGGTTCTGGGGAGTGCACAAGCATGTCAACGGTGATAGAGGAACTCAAGTATGGGATCCAGGCATTAATTTCAAGAATCAATACTTAAGGATCCTCGTTACTAGCTTGAGGTCTCTTATAAGTTTGCTACAACTTAATTGGGACCTCGGAGGTCAAATCAATAGCAAACTTGGTTGGAGATTCAAGGAGAAGTGGAAGCATAAGCCGCCCTAACAAGGATCTCCTCACCAAGTCCAACTTAGGACTATAAACCAAAGTGCTAGGTGGGAGACACCCCACCATGGTAATATCCTTCTAACCTTCTCTCTTTTAGCTTTTGTTCCATGAATAATTGGTTAGTTTTCTTTGTTGGTTGTTTTATTTTGATGTTTGTTGAGTAGTTTTAGTAAAATAAGGTGTTTTTGGGAGTTTTGTGATGCTTTGGGGCTTGAAAACCTGCTTGGAATGTCAATTTTGGTGCCTTAGAGCCAAAATTTTGTTGCAGGAACAGAGACCTGTGTGTCCGCACAGACTTGTGCGTCTGCACAGATCCCCTGTTTTCCCACCCCTGTGCGTCCGCACAGTGATGTGCGCACGCACACCCCCAAAAGCTCCCTCTGTTTGCAGCACGCGCACAGCTTGTGCGTGTGCACACCTCCTTCTTTTCCCTCCTATGCGTCCGCACACCATGCGAGTGGCCGCACACGTCCCTTTCAAAAAAAAAACCCCCCGTGTGTGAGCGCATCCCTCTGTGCGCCCGCACAGCTTGACCAACACCCCCTGGTCGCAGTGCACGTACAAGCTGTGCGTATGCACCCAACCCAACACTAGGTGTGCACCCACACAGGTTGCGTTTCACCTCCTGCTCCCAGCGCTCTCACAACTTTGTGCGCGCACACACCCCTTCTTCCTCCCTGTGTGCGTCCGCACACGACCTCGTGCGTCCGCACATGACCTCGTGTGTCCGCACAGGTCAATTTTCGAACGTTAATTCGAAAAGAGAGGGAATGTTGCGTTTCAGTTTTCCCCCGTACCCATTTCTTCCCCTCTTCTCTGAAACTCTCCTACTCCCCAACCTTACCACTCGCCCCTCCTCTTCACGCCACCACTTCCCTCCATCCACCTCCGTCGCACCCCAGTGCCGCCGGCGACCACCAACGCCGTCGCTCACCCCTCTATTTCTCTCTTTCCTTTTTCTTCTCTCTTCTTCATTCCCTCACTGTCTCTCTTTCTCTTCCCTGTCTCTGTACTCTGCGCCTACGCTAGCCCTAGGCCGTGCCTCTTCGGTGCCGACGAGTAGCCACCAGCAGCGGCGGACCCCTGTGCCACCGCGCCTCTCTCTATCTCGGCCTCACCTACCTTCATCCTCTTCTCTCTCAAGCATTGCAGGTTCGAGCGTAGTTTCCCCTTCCTCCTGTTCCATTTCTTTTCTGCTTTACTTTACTGCCTCTTTTTAATTCTGCTTTTAGTTTCTATTCTAGTTACGAGGTGGTATTAGGATAGATTACTTCTGTTTTCTGGATTGAATCTATGTGATGCTGGCTGAGTCTTTTTGATTTGTTCTCTAGACTGGATGATGTTACTGTTCTTACTTGAACGCTTACTGCTGCCATGTATATTGAGCTATGCTTGCTGCTGCTGAATTTTGCACATTCTATGCTTATTGAAATGCTTGAATGGGATTTTTGACTAACTTTCTATGATTGGTCACCATAGTTTTTGGTTTTCTTGCCATTCTGCATTCTTACTTCATGCTTGTGCAACACATTCTGTTAAATATAACTGCTACCTGAGATGGAATTGTTTGTGCACTCTGCATTTCTGATTGAACACCTTTTTGAACCAGCAATTTATAGCCCTGTCTCTTCTGTTGGTGTCCATTGTTCCTATGCATGTTACATTTCGCTAAATGTACTGTTAGCTGAGCACTTATTTGATTATTCGTACTTACACATCAAACTGCCATTGCAAGATGAAACTTATTCTGTTTGATGCATTTTGCAAGTGCATAGCATGCTAAATTGCTGCAACATGTACATACTGCTCATTCCCTTTTGCTTAAATGCCAAACCCACTTTAAACTTCCAATTGTGAAATCTATTTGGTGTCATTAGCAGCAGTGCATGCATTGCTTTCTATGTGAATTGATCAAAGGCTTATTCATGAGTGTTTAACATCAAAGCCATGTACATAACAACTTGTTCCTTTAAGTTTTTGAGCAATGGAAACTTGTTTTTCAATCAAGAATTGCTTTGGACAAGAGATTGTGTATATGTGGTCACTTCTTATCTTTTAAGCACGAATATGCATAGACTTTCACTCTGAATCTGATTTGTACCCATTGTGCCAATTTTTACAAAATTTTTCAACCTTTAAGGTACAATGGCGACAATCAAGTTCTCTCCATCCAATTTACATACATCATGCACCTAAGTCCTATCTATGATTTCAACTGTTGTTTAATCATTGATTAGTCACTTAGGTTGCTTAATTTTGGGAAAATGCATTCTCTTTGGAACATTCTACTATTTACATATGTTTTTTCCTGATTGCATTTGTTTATCTGATTGGCTCTTAATTGAATTGTTTGATTATATCCTTCCTCTTTCTGTGATTTTATCTGTTCCCTGAGTTGTGATGGGATATTTTTGTGGAAAAACAAATTTCTCCAAAACACCCAAATCTAACCGGCAAGTGCACCGGGTCGCATCAAGTAATAATAACTCACGGGAGTGAGGTCGATCCCACAGGGATTGAAGGATTGAGCAATTTTAGTTTAGTGGTTGATTTAGTCAAGCGAATCAAGATTTGGTTGAGAGATTTGTGATTAACAAAATTTAAATGGCATGGAAAGTAAAGGGAATGGGTAAATTGCATGAAAGTAAAGAGGACTGAAATTTAAAGTGCTGAATCTTAAAGAACAAGAAATTAAATGGCAGAAACTTAGAACGCAAGAAATGTAAATTGCAGAATCTTAAAGTGCAAGAAATGTAAATGGCTTGAATTGTAAAGGGAATTGGGGATTGGATTTGCAGAAATTAAACAAGGAAAAGTTAAATTGAAACAAACAGAGAAATAGAAGAAGACTTGGATTGAACCGGATCTAAAAACAGAATTGTAAATGAGCATGAAAAGTATTAAACAGAGAAAGTAAAATGAGAATTCAGATCTCAGGATTCAAGAGACTAGATAACCAAGTCTAGATCTCAATACCTTCCTAGATCCAACAAGAGCAATTGCAAAGAAATTAAGGAAATGTAAAGTGCAGAAAGAGTAGAAACAGAAGCAATTAATAGAAATGGAAATTCAATTGTGCAGTAAAATGAAACAGAGATATCTTAGGATGAGATTGAAACAGAATTCCTTCAATTCTCCAACCCAAGATCCAAGACAATTGTAATTGAAATTGAAAGCAAGAAAACTAAGAGGAAGGGAATTCAATTCTCCTTCCCCGAGACTTAGAAATTAAAATTTACTCAACACCAAAAGCTCTCCGAAAACTCTCTATGAAAACTAAAAGGGAAAGCTCCTCGAAAAACTTAAATCCTATGCTATTTATACACTTTCTTCAAATGGTCTTCAAGCCTTCAATTGGGCCTTTGCTCTTGATGGAATTGGGTTGATAGAGGCCTTGGTTGATTGCTCTTGGAGTTTGGAGAAGAACCGAATTGAACTGGGTTTAGAATCATTAAAGCTTGAGTAAAAGTTTGAGTAAAAGCTTGAGGCTAACTTTTACTCCAACTTTGCACATCAGCCACCCTTCTTTGCTGATACCAACGTTGGGGCAAAAGTTAGGGGTCAAACTTTTGCTCCAACGTTGGCCTCCCCTTGCACACTCATGGCGCCAACGTTAGCCAAAAAGTTAGAGGCTAACGTTGGCGCAAACTTTTGCTCTCCAGGGTGTGTTGTTCATGCGCCAACGTTAGCCAAAAAGTTTGAGGCTAACGTTGGCGCAAACTTTTGCTCTCCAGGGTGTTCTTTTGTGATGCCAAAAGTTTGCCAAAAAGTTTGAGGCTAACTTTTGCTCCAGCTTTTTGCCCAAAAGTTTGCACAAAAGTTTGAGGCTAACTTTTGCTCCAGCTTTTCGCCCAAAAGTTTGCCCAAAAGTTTGAGGCAAACTTTTGGTCAAGCTTTTTGCTCCCTGGTTCGTTTTCAATTAATCCAAAAGTTTGAGCTAAAGTTTGAGGCAAACTTTTGCTCAAACTTTTTGTCCTCTCTTCCTCCTAGCCATTCCTTCTTGCTTCAACCTTTCTCCAAGCTTTCTTCACCTATCATTAATCAACCAAACACATCAAAGCTATGCTCAAAATCATGAGATATTCATTCTTTCATAATATGTGACAATTATAGCATAAAACCTCATGAAATAGCATGAATTCATACATGGTTGATTAAATCAAAGGAAGCATGAAAATCTACCCAATTGGCTTGCTTATGGCTCAAGAAAGTGCATAATTCAATTGAAAACAAAAGAAAAAGGCTAGTGAAACTAGGCTAAGATGACTTGTCATCAAGTTGTATTCCGTTTTTGTCTTCTTCAAGATGGTGATGAGCCGAATTCACACCCCATATAAAGATGGTGAATCCGTTCTTTGGCAAGCGCACCAAATATCATCAAGTAATAACCCACAATGGAGTGGGATCGTATCCACAGAGATTAACGGACTAAGGCAAACAATAGTTAATTGATTATCCTAGTTAGACTATTCATTAAGGAAAGATAATCAACAGGAAATGTAAATGACATAAAAGTAAAGGAAAGCAATAAAGTACAAGAAAGTAATGGCAAGGAAAGTAAAGTACAAGAAAGTAAAGTGCTAGAAAGTAAAGTGCTAGAAATGTAAAGTGCAAAAAATATAAAAAACCATAAAGTAAATAAAAGAAAGAAAGATAAAATAAGCATTGGGATCAAGAGATATTGCATTCTCTGGATTAATTGATTTCATCTCATCTTCAATCATGCAACTCATTGACCTCTTGGCAATCATGATTGATTGAGCCCCAATTCCTTGGTGACTCAATCTCTCAATTCTTGATCAATAGCTAATTCCTTGGTCTAATTTCTCATGAGAAGAGATGAAGCTTGTTCCTTGATTATACCACACACTTTTCTAGGTCCAAGTAGAGGGAGGATTATATGTCACCAGATCCAAACACCAAAACCCAAATCCTATTCAAGTGTGAGAAAGAATTTCAAGCATGGTTTTATGTTTCCTCTTCCAAGGTTCCCATAAAACCCAATTACATTCAATCTCTTTTCCAAGATAATTGAATGCTATCATGAAGAACGAAATTCTTTCTAGTAAATCAAAGAGAGATGAAGAGAAGAAGAAGAATAAAAATAATCAATCCATTGAAAAACAATAGAGCTCTCTTTCCCAATGGAAAGAGTTAGTAATTCATTACTAAAAGATATTTACAAAAGTAAGAAAGAAAAGAAAAGAAACTGATGGTGAATAGAGAGGGTCTGAAGACTTCCCCCAATCCAGCCATGACTCATTCTATGAAACTAAGGCCTTTATATAGGCTCTCTAATTACAAACTTAAATGAAATTAAAAGCAAATTACAATGAAATGAAAATAAACTATTCTAGATGCTTCTTGTGGCCTTGATTGGTTGAAAATTGTAGCTTGAATGAGATTGGAGTGGGCTTGATTGAAGGTTGGGGCTGCAGGAAGAAGTTGGCGTGTGGTTTCAAGTGCCACTCCCACTTGATTTTGCTCTTTGGAGTATGACCCACTTTGCAATGCTGAATTGATGGAGTTGTTTGGGCCTCAAATTGAATGTCCACTATGAAGTATTATATATTTTTGGAAAGTCGTAGATGTTATCTTTCAAACGCTTTGGAATCAACTCATTTGGACCTCTGTAGCTCAAGTTATGCCCATTTGAAGGTGAATAGGTCAGTTTGTCAGGTAGCCCGGCGTGCCACGCCCCATATGTTGTGAAGCTAGCGTGCCACGCCCAAAACTGGCGTGCCATGCCTTCAATGATTCACCAAAATCTCCTCTTTGGCCATTAGAACTGGCGTGCCACACCTAGAACTTGGCATGCCACGCCCATTATGAAAACAGGGCTGGCGTGCCACGCCTTCGATGTCAAGTGGCACGCCCAGATTTTGCAACGCTGGAATAATGGCCTTTTTACCTTCATTTTTAACGTCCACCCTAGAGTGTTATATATTGTTGGAAAGCTCTTGATGTCAGATTTCCAACGCCACCACGATCACATTATTTAGACCTCTACAACTCAAGTTATGTTCCTTTGAAGATGAAGAGGTCAGGCTGGTAACTCTGCAGTGATGTGTTTTGCTCCCTGTGTTTTCGGGGTCAATATCTTCCTCAATTCCAGTGTCCATCATGAAATGTTATATATGGTTGGAAATCCCTGGATGTCCACTTTCTAATGGCACTGGAATCACCTCATTTGGAGTTGTGTAGCTCAAGATATCTTCATTTGAATGAGAGGAGGTCAGGCTGGCATATGCCCCGGCGTGCCACGCCCAATGCTTGGCGTGCCACGCCCATAGTGGGGCTCAAAATCACTCCTCTAGAACTTAAGCCTAGTGTGCCACACCCAAAACACCAAGTGGCACGCCCTCTTTGAGATCTTGGCTTCATAACTTGGCGTGCCACGCCTAGAGCTCCAAGTGGCACGCCCATGTAAAATTCTTCAACCTTCTTTGCTGGAATGTTGGCCTAGCGTGCCACGCCCAGAGCTTCAAGTGGCACGCCCATTGTTGAAAGTTGGTTCAAAAGCTTGGCGTGCCATACCCTGAGTTTCAAGTGGCACGCCCAGCTTCACACGCCCATCCTTATTTGTTGTTTTCCTTCCCTTTTTGTTGCTCTTTTCACCTGAAATTCAGCACAAACCCATTTCAAAGTAATGTACCATAATATATATCATTTGGTTCATGAAATTGCATTGATTCAATGAGATTATGCTCTTTTTATGATCCTTTGATATAAGAAACAGGGTACATGATGCGCAGTCATCAGATGCGTCGCAAGGGAAAGGAGAAAGCCAACCCCTTGGCTCGCCCTCCTCCTCCCGTGCCGCTAAGTGACCATCCGGACACTTTCATCAACTCCGACGCCCAAGAACAATATAAGAAACTAGAAAAGTGTGCCTTTCATTATGAGAGGAAGCTAAACCTGCCTGAGAAGTATGCAGATGCCATTCTAAACAAAATCAATTTTTATCATTGGGGATTCATAAAATCTGACCCGGTGGAAGTAAATGAACACCAGGTAATTTTACGCCAATCTCCTCAAGAGGGATGCCCAAACTTTCTTTTTAAGAGGTGTCACCTTGGACACCTCTAATATTACTTTAGAGGCCCTCTTGGACATTCCACATATTCCTCCGGCTAGGGACGCTTACACTAAAATAATGACGGACGTCACCACGGGAAAGATTTCTTTGGATGCGGTCCTAAAAAAGATTGGCCAACCTGATGCTAAGTGGGAATATAGCAAGGGAGAGCAGCCTGTCCCCCCGAGCATTGCGTGCACGTACCTCAACCCAGAGGCAAGGATCTGGTAGCAAATCATTGTCAATTATATCCTTCCGAGCACGCATGCCACGCATATCAGGATTCGTGTGGCAGTGATACTATGGGCCATTCTGGAGGGGAAGAGGATCTCTGTTCTTCCCCTTATCAGAGAGTCAATGATGAAGGTGAACCAACAACTAAAATTTAACGTTCCCTTTCCATCATTGATTACCAGATTAGTAGCCTTATCTGGTGTAGAGAGACGCCCAACAGAACGGACGTCTGTCTACATCAGTAAGCAGCCGTATCTGCCATGGAAAGATTATGACGGGCCACCCCAGAAGAAGAGGAAGACCTTTGAGCCTTTATCAGCCACAGCAGAACCATCAGCACCTCCCACAGCTCCTGCACCCATACCTCGACCTCAGACACCATATGAGTTATGTCGAGATATCCTTCAGGCCGTGCACCGTTATGAGTGCCGCAACGCTCGTCGCTTCTAGTGGATAGTGGTGAAGTTTGAGGGTAGAGATCCTAGGCCACCTCCTCCTGATACACCAGAGCCAGAGGCCGAGGAGCCTATATCGGAGGAGCCAGTAGCTGAAGCTGGCCAGGTCGTCGACAACCCAGACCGGAGACTGGCAGAGACTACGATTGAGGTGGTAGTAATTGAGGAGGTCGTAGCTGAGGAGCATCGAGTTGAGGAGTAGAAAGTTGAGGAGCTTACAGAGTATATGGTTGAGGAGCCCACAGTCGAGCAGCCCAGCATCGTTGAGCAGGCAGCTGGACTTGAGCAGCGAGTAGAGATGGTAGTTGAGAGACATGACCCGACACTTGATCAGCCGAGAGCTGAGGCTGCGCCAGTGACATCCCGAGAGCTGATTGTATATCACCGTCATCATCATCACCGATCACCTTCTCACAGTTGACCTCTCCCAATTGGTTCCTTTAGCACTGAGGACAGTGCATGACTTAAGTGTGGGGGAGGATCTTCTAATTTTGGGTGTAAATATTCTTTCTTGAACACTTCTATTTAGTTTATTTTGAGTTTTTATTATGCTTTTTGTGGATATTTATAGTACTTTGACTTATGCACTGCTGTTTAGTACTTGGGTATATATATATATTAGTTGCTTCTAGTTACATCTAGTATTGCACTTTCATTCTAGTATAGACGTACATATTGCATTACTTATATTGCTGGTATATAGTATAATTATGGATTGTGATTGAATGATGTGAATAGCTTATGCCTGGTTATCTTGATCCTAATTGTTCATGTTACTTTTTTCTTGTTGAAAATTAGGAAAAGAACTAGGAAATTTTGAGAAATTTTTGCATCCATCACATCATACATACATATAGGGAATAATTTTGGTGAAAAAAAAAACAAATTTTTAAGAATTTTGTTTCAAGGGTATTCTATTGAATTGATTGAGAAAACTATTTTCAAACTTGCTTGAATGATTTTATTTTGGAACATAGAAGAGTAAAGAACAAATATCTTGTGAGTTTTGGGCTTATATCGAGTGGTTACACCTTTTAACCACTAACTTTGTTCATTGTGTGATATATCTCTTCTATGATTGTAATCTTGGTTTTGCTTAATTCTTTATTTCCATTGGTTGATGTATTGAATTGCATTGAGCATGATTGAGGCCATCTTTGATAAAAGCGTACTTTACCCATATAGCCTTACCCTTGCATCTACCATTGTTCACCCATTTTGAGCTTTATTTACCCTATTGTTCTTGATATTAGCACATCACAACCTTAAGCGAAAAACCATGATTTACCTTGGATTGCATCCTTGATTAGCTTAGGTTAAAGAAGTGTGTTTCATGTAAGTAAGGGGAAATCTTTTGGGAAACAATGGTAGGGAATGAAAATGTTTAATTTGGGTATCTCATTGAAAACTTTGGAAAATGGAAAAATTCTTGTATGAACTACTTAACCATATGCAATTCTCACTTAAAAAAAAATCATCATCATCATAAAAAGGGGATGAAAGTTACCCCCTAAGTGAAAGAAAATCAACAAGAAATGCATATGTGATATGAATGATAAGCCATACATGAGTGTTTGTGGAAAAGAAATGATGGAAGGTTAGAATTGTATTTTGATTTTGATTTGGTTGATATGGGTTGAGTTGGATACACTAATCAAGGATTTAACCATTTTAGTCCACTTAGCCATATCTATCCGACCTTAACCCTAACCCCATTACAACCATATGAAGTCCTCATGATAATTGCATTCATGCATCACTTGTGTTGATTGTTAGATGAAAAGCAATCCCTTGAAAGCATGATTAGAGAAGACTTGAGTGATTAAAACCCTAAACACCGAGTGATTAGAGTTTATACACACCTAATGAGGGTTCAATTACTCAACTCTATGTTTCCATAATTCTTATCATGTATTCTTGTAAGTTGCTTCACTTTGATGAGTTGAATCAATTCTATAGATTTTTTATTGCATTGGATCATTTCCTTGCTCTGCCCTACTTGTCTATACTTGCTTGGGAATTTGATTGTTTGTTTTCACCAATTTTATATAGATACTATAGATAGATAAATAGATAGATATATGGTATTTGCATACTTGCATGCATATAGGTAGTTGCATTTAATAAGTTGATTACCCCTTTTTTCATTCTCCTTATTGGTTTAGCATGAGGACATGCTATTGTTTAAGTGTGGAGGAGTTGATGAGTCCATATCTGATGGTATATTTCAACTCACTTTGAATGGATTTTAGCATATGAAATCAAACTTAAGCACCAAAATAGCATACTTTTGTGTTTGATCCCTAGTTTGATCTTAAATGCGAAAACATGCAATTTTGTGCTTTAATAGAGCAATTTAATCCCATCTTTGTGCCATTCGATGCCGTGATATGGTTTGTAAGTGATTTCAGGCCTTGAAGGCAAGAATGGAAGGATAAAAGTGGAAGAAAGCATGTACAAGGGAGAAAACATGAAGAAAACAAGGAAAAGCACACACAGCAAAGTGTGCGTGTGCACAGCCTTGTGTGCGCGCGCGCAGACAAAAATTTCCATGTGTGCGTACGCACACACCTGTGCGTACGCACAGGTCGATTTTCAGCCGCGTGTGTGGACGCACGCATCTGTGCGTCCGCACAGGTCTCTGCACGTGAATTCATTAATGAAACACGTGCTGTGCGAATTTGGAGGCCCTTGGCTCATTTTTGAAAGGCTGAAATGCTATTTTTGAGTGCTATATAAAGAAGACTTGAACACTTATCAAAGGGGGGAAGCATTGGAGCAACTTTTAGATAGTTTTCATAGTAATTAGGAGTAGGAGTAGTGTAGAGTAGATAGCTCTCCTAGGGTTTATCAATTTTCATTGTAGCATTTTATAGCAAGCTTTGATTCTGGATTTTACTTCTTCAATTGTAAGTACTCTCAATTTCTTCTTTAATTCAAGCACTTTCACTTTCATTTCCTCTTGGTTCAAGTTACTTTGTTCATATTGCAATTTTGTGTTTCTTGAAGTTTTGATTAATGGATTTTACATTTCATGCTTCCTTTATGTTTGATTGCTTGTTTATGTTTGGTTTTGTTGATAGTTGGTTATAGGTTTACAATTTACTTTGCAAATTTCCATGGTTCACTTTTATGCACATAAGGTGTTTGTGAAAATGCCAACTCTAGATTTTGAGTAGATTTTCCAACCTTGGCTTGTGGTTTGAGTTCCTAGGATACTAGACTCATAATGTCCGACATTTAGTGGTAATTCTTGGGTAGTTAGTTGACTCTTGTTTCCATTGACGCTAGCCTTTTATCAACTAGTTTGGTAAGTTTGTTAGGACTTATGGATTAAGGTCAATCATGCTTCCTTGACTTACTCCTCGATGGTTGTGGTTGACTAGGCGAGATTGACTCATGATAATTACCATAGTTGTGGTTATGCCAATGATAGGATTCCTTGGATCCTCACTCCCAAGTCAAGGCTCTTTAATTGCATTTTCACTAGTTTTGATTCTATTTACCCTTGCTTGCATCAATTTCCAATTTTGCTCATTACTTAGTTCTTTTATTGCTTGGTTCTTTTAATCTTTTGTTGTTCGATTACAAACCCCCCTTTTGTCCTTTTCACAACCGAAGGAAGTAACATTTCATTTGCATTCATAGGGAGAATGACCCGAGGTTTAATTACTCTCGGTTTATATTTTGTACTGAACTTATTATTTGATGGTGAGAATTCATTGTTGGTTTGGACTATGCTACCAACAAATTGATTCTAGTTTTGATTGACTCCAAACTATACAAGAATTTTCTCATCCCATCGTAGGCTTTGGTATTTGTTTAGACAAGCTCCCTAGTTGTTCTTCCAGTTTTGAAATTGCTGCCCCTTGGTTCCTTATGTTGGATCTGAACTCCTCTTGGTTTGCATCTATCTTCCTATCAGCCTGCATTTGTTTCTCCAAAATAGTGGAAACGGTCCCTGTTTGTTGTGCTATGGCAGCCTCCAATTTTGTAAAATTGCTGCTGATATCACATGGTTGCATGGTTGAGGACGATGTATCTTGATGGTGGTTATTGTGTGGTTGTTGGGTGGAGTGGTATGATGCATTTTGTGAGTTGTGGTAGGGTGTATTTTGTGAGTTGTGATAGGGTCTGTTGTTGCCTAATTGATGGTTGGGGTTGTGGTTGTTGTATTGGTTTGATTGGTATGGTTTGTGATCTTGGCTGTGGTTTTGTTGGTTTTTTCACCCAAAATTTGGGTGGTTCTTCCAACCTGGGTTGTATGTCTTGGCATTGGGATCATATGGTGGTCTAGAGGGATTGTTCACATAGTTAGCTTGCTCTCATTCACATTCAACTTCTGGTGTATCTCTTTCTTGTGGAGGTGCTTGGGCTTGGATAGCTGAGACTTGGTTCTTCTCCATCTTCTTGGTTAAGGCTGCTAGTTGTGCAGTGATCACCTTGTTTTGAGCTAACAAGGCATCCATAGAATTGAGCTCCATCACTCCTCTCTTTTGAGTTCTTTCTGAGGCATAGAAGTACTCATTTTTAGCTACAATCTCTATGACATCTATGGTCTCTTAAATGGTCTTCTTCTTGTTAAGTGAGCCCCCTGAAGAATGATCTACTGCCTATTTTAACTCATATGATAGCCTCTCATAGAAGATGTGCAGTTATACCCACTCATTGAACATATCCGGAGGGAATTTCCTTGTCAAGTCTTTAAATCTCTCCCAGGCCTCATAAAGGGTTTCACCATCTTGCTGTTTGAAGGTTTGCACCTCATCTCTTAATCTATTAACTCTCTGTGAAGGGTAGAATCTTGCTAGAAATTTGTTCACAACATCATCCCAAGTTGTCAAGCTATCATTGGGAAATACTTCCAACCACTTTGCTGCCTTATCTGTGAGAGAAAAGGGAAACAAAAGTAGTTTGTAGGTGTCAGGATGTACACCATTTAACTTTACAGTGTAACAAATTCTCAAGAATGTAGTCAGATGTTGGTTGGGGTCTTCTTGGGCACTCCTTCCAAATGAGCAATTATTCTGGACAAGTGTGATGAGTTGAGGCTTCAACTCAAAGTTGTTAGCATGAATTGTTGGCTTTAGAATGCTACCGCCACAGTTTCCTGGATTTGGGTTGATGTAAGAGCCTAGAACTCTCCTCTGTTGCCCAACATGATTGTCAGCATCCTCTCCAACATGGTTATGCACCTCTTTCTCCATAGTAACTCCCAGATCTTCCTCCACTACTTCCTCTCCAACTATTCCTTTGCCTCTTGCTTCCCTCCTTAATCTAAGGAAGGTCTTCTCAGGTTCACTATCAAAAGAGGATAAAGTTTCTCCTCTTCTACCTGTCATACATCCAACAAACAGCAACAGAGGACAAGTAAAGGAATCACTCCTGTTAAAACTGTTGGTTACTTTGGCTGATGCAATTAATCAAATAGTTAATAGAGCAGTAAAAAAATGGAAGTATAAACAATGAACAACTGAAATGATCAAACCGAAAAAAATAAGAAAATTAAAGAACTGAAATTAAAGTAATTAACAAGGTAATTAAAAGTGCTTAATCTAGCTACCCATCAATTTAATCATTGTCAAATTCAAACCAATCCCCGGCAACGGCGCCAAAAAACTTGATGACCGGAATTCACTCCCCATATAAAATGATGAATCTGTTCTTTTGGCAAGCGCACCAAAAATATCGTCAAGTAGGAGGGAGGGCGCCCCTGCTACTAGTTCTATCCGGGATAGGTGATTAGCTACCTGGTTCTCTGTCCCTTTTCTGTCTCTTATTTCTATATCAAACTCTTGCAGAAGCAACACCCATCTTATGAGCCTGGGTTTTGAATCCTGCTTTGTGAGTAGATATTTAAGAGCAGCATGGTCAGTGTACACAATCACTTTTGATCCTACTAAGTATGATCTAAACTTGTCAATGGCATAAACCACTGCAAGCAGCTCTTTTTCTATGGTTGTGTAATTTTTCTGTGCATCATTTAAAACACGGCTAGCATAATTAATGACATGCAGAAGCTTGTTATGCCTCTGTCCCAGTACTGCACCAATGGCATGGTCACTGGCATCACACATTAGCTCGAATGGTAATGTCCAGTCTGGTGCAGAAATAACTGGTGCTGTGACCAGCTTAGCTTTCAGAGTTTCAAACGCCTGCAGACACTCTGTGTCAAACACAAATGGTGTGTCAGCAGCTGGCAGATTGCTCAGAGGTTTTGTAATTTTTGAAAAATCCTTTATAAACCTCCTATAGAATTCTACATGCCCCAGAAAGCTTCTGATTGCTTTAACATTGGCAGGTGGTGGTAATTTTTCAATTACTTCCACTTTAGCTTGATCCACCTCTATTCCTTTGTTTGAAATTTTATGCCCAAGGACAATTCCTTCAGTCACCATAAAGTGACATTTTTCCCAGTTTAAGACTAGGTTGGTCTCTTGGCATCTTTTTAGAACAAGTGCTAAATGGTCAAGGCAGGAGCTGAATGAGTCTCTAAATACTGAAAAGTCATCCATGAAGACTTCCAGAAATTTCTCTACCAAATCAGAGTAGATAGAGAGTATGCACCTCTGAAAGGTTGCAGGTGCATTGCACAGACCAAAACGCATAATTCTATAGGCAAACACTCCAGAGGGACATGTGAATGCTGTTTTCTCTTGGTCCTGAGGATCTACTGCAATTTGGTTGTAACCTGAATAGCCATCCAAAGTGCAGTAATATTCATGACCTGCTAGTCTCTCTAGCATCTGGTCTATGAACGATAAAGGAAAGTGATCCTTCCTGGTGGTTGTATTGAGCCTTCTGTAATCAATACACATACGCCACCCTGTAACTGTTCTTGTAGGAACCAGTTCATTCTTTTCATTATGAACCACTGTTATGCCTCCCTTCTTGGGGACAACTTGGACAGGGCTCACCCAGGGGCTATCAGAAATAGGATAAATAATCCCAGTCTCCAGTAACTTGGTGATCTCTTTTTGCACCACCTCCTTCATGGCTGGATTTAGCCGCCTTTGTGGTTGAACCACTGGCTTAGCATCGTCCTCCAATAGGATCTTGTGCATGCATCTTGCTGGGCTGATGCCCTTAAGATCACTTATGGACCACCCAAGAGCTGTCTTGTGTGTCCTTAGCACTTGAAGTAATGCTTTCTCTTCCTGTGGATTTAAAGCAGAGCTTATGATCACCGGAAAAGTATCACCTTCTCCCAGAAATGCATATTTCAGGAATGGTGGTAGTGGTTTGAGCTCGGGTTTAGGAGGTTTCTCCTCTTCCTGAGGAATTTTCAGAGGCTCTTTTATTTCCTCTGATTCCTCCAGATCATGCTGCACATCTTTAAAGATGTCTTCTAGCTCTGATTCGAGACTCTCAGCCATGTTGATCTCCTCTACCAGGGAGTCAATAACATCAACACTCATGCAGTCTTTTGATGTGTCTGGATGCTTTATTGCCTCAACAGCATTTAGCCTGAACTCATCCTCATTGACTTTTAAGGTCACTTCCCCTTTTTGGACATCAATGAGGGTTCATCCAGTTGCTAGAAAAGGTCTTCCTAGAATGAGAGTTGCACTCTTGTGCTCCTCCATTTCCAGCACTACAAAGTCAGTGGAAAAGGCAAATGGCCCAACCTTGACAATCATGTCCTTAATTATGCCTGATGGATATTTAATGGAGCCATCAGCAAGTTGAAGACATATCCGGGTTGGTTTGACCTCTTCGGTCAAGCCAAGCTTTCTGATAGTGGATGCAGGGATTAGATTGATACTTTCCCCAAGGTCACAAAGAGCTGTCTTGGTAAAAGTACCTTCTAATGTGCATGGTATCATAAAGCTTCCGGGATCCTTAAGCTTTTCTGGTAAGCTTGTTAGAATGACTGCACTGCATTCTTCAGTGAGAAAAACTTTTTTTGTTTCTCTCCAATCCTTCTTATGACTTAAGATCTCTTTCATGAACTTATCATAAGAGGGTATTTGCTCAAGTGCCTCTGCAAACAGAATCTTTATTTCAAGAGTCCTGAGATAGTCTGCAAAGCGGGCAAACTGTTTATCCTGTTTCGCTTGGCGGAGTTTCTGAGGATAAGGCATTTTGGCTTTATATTCTTTAACCTTAGTTGCTGCAGGTTCATTTCCTATAGAGGTAGGTTGAAAACCCTTCTTGAGGGAGTTATTATCAGCACTTGCAGGTGTCTGATCCCTCACTGGCGTTTGAACGCTAGAACTGGACATGGATTGGGCGTTTAACGCCAATTTTTCATCTTTTTTTGGCGTTTGAAGGCCAGACTTATTCCTCTCTGGGCTCTTACTGTCCTCAGAGGAATTTTGGGTAGCAGATTGCTCATCCTCTGTCAGCTGTTCTTTTCTTGGCTTTCTGCTGCTTTGAGTTGAGATATTTAATGTTTTTTCACTTCTTAATTGAACTGCTTGGCACTCCTCGGTCATCTGTTTTGAAAACTGTTGTTTTGTCTGATTCAATTGTGATTCTATATCCTTTTTAGAATTTTTAGTTTCTTGTAGCATCTCCTTAAATTCTGCTAATTGCCTTGTTATAGAAGATAGTTGCTGATTGAGTTCAACAACTTGTTCCTGAGGACTAAAGTCAATTGACACTGCCTTAGCTTCTTCTTTCATGGAGGACTCATTACTTATGTACAGATGCTGATTTCTAGCAACTATATCAATAAGCTCTTGAGCCTCTTCAATAGTCTTTCTCATGTGTATAGATCCAGCAGCTGAGTGGTCTATAGATATCTGAGCTTTTTCTATAAGCCCATAGTAGAAGATGTCTAATTGCACCCACTCTGAAAACATTTCAGAGGGGCATTTCCTTAGCATCTCTCTGTACCTCTCCCAGGCGTTATAAAGGGATTCATCATCCTCTTGTTTAAAGCCTTAGATGTTCAGCCTTAGCTGTGTCATCCTTTTTGGAGGGAAATATTGATTTAGGAATTTGTCTGATAACTGTTTCCATGTTCTTATGCTTGTTGTGGGTTGGTTATTTAACCACCTCTTAGCTTGATCTTTTACAGCAAACAGAAATAGTAACAGCCTGTATACATCTTGATCTACCTCCTTGTCACGCACTGTGTCAGTAATTTGCAAGAACTGTGCCAGAAACTCAGTAGGTTCTTCTTGTGGAAGACCGGAATACTGGCAATTTTACTGCACCATGACAATGAGCTGAGGATTTAGCTCAAAACTGCTTGCTTTCATGGGAGGTATACAGATGCTACTCCCATATGCAGCAGTAATGGGGTTAGCATATGACCCCAGAGTCCTTCTGGACTGTTCATTTCCATTTAGGTCCATGATGGATAAAATGGAATTGATATGAATTGCAAACAAAATATATTTTTGTTTTTATTTTATTTAAGTAGAAACAAACCGAATTATTAAGAATAAATAAAAATAATAAGATAAAATAAAATAATTAGAAATTAAAATATAAATTTCGAAAACCAA
Source organism: Arachis ipaensis (assembly GCF_059453495.1). Lineage (NCBI taxonomy): Eukaryota > Viridiplantae > Streptophyta > Magnoliopsida > Fabales > Fabaceae > Arachis > Arachis ipaensis. Next base: position 55,267,019 of record NC_142444.1, read on the forward strand.
GAGAAAAATAAAGGAAACAAAAATTTTTAGATCAAAACAAAGGAAACAAACAGGAAAACCTTGAATATCACGATGAACGCTAAGAACAACTTTTGAAAAATTTTTAAGAAAACAGAAACACAAAGGACACCAAACTTAAAAATTTTTATATTCTAAGCACTAATAATTCGAAAAAAATGAAAGAAAAATAAAATCGTGCAATTGACACCAAAGTTAAAATGTGAAACTAAACTCAAACAAAAAACTCAATTATTAGTTTATAAAAATTTTTAAAAAATTTAAAAAAAGAAAATAAGGATTAAAAAAAATTTTAACCAAAAACAATAATTCGAACAATCCCCGGCAACAGCGCAAAAAACTTGGTGCGAGAATTGTAAATCACACTTTTCACAACTCGTACCACTAACCAGCAAGTGCACTGGGTCGTCCAAGTAATACCTTACATGAGTAAGGGTCGATCCCACGGAGATTGCCGGCTTGAAGCAAGCTATGGTTATCTTGTAATTCTTAGTTAGGATATCACCGATAATTCTTAATTTCAATAGTAAAAAGTAAAAGAGCATCAAATAAATACTTGTTATGCAGTAATTGAGAACAGATTGAGGTTTTGGAGATGCTTCGTCTTTTGGATCTCTGCTTTCCTCCCATCTTCTTCTTCACACACACAAGGCTCCTTCCATGGCAAGCTGTATGTTGGTGGATCACCGTTGTCAATGGCTACCATCCGTTCTCTCAGTGAAAAGGGTCCATGTACATGGCTAATCATCTGTCGATTCTCACTTGTGTTGGAATAAGATCCATTGATCCTTTTGCGTCTGTCACTACGCCCAATACTTGTGAGTTTGAAGCTCGTCGCAGTCATCCCTTCCCGGATCTTACTCAGAATACCACAGACAAGGTTTAGACGTTTCAGATCTCAGGGATGCTGCCAATTGATTCTAGCTTTTACCACGAAGACTCTGGATTAAGCGATTTGAACGCTCTGTTGTCAGGAGAGGCAATCAAACTCCTGAACCAGGAGCCCAAGAGATATACACTCAAGCTATTACAGATAGAACGTAAGTGGTTGTCAGGCACGCGTTCATAGGTTGAGAATGATGATGAGTGTCACGGATCATCACATTCTTCACGGTTAGGTAAGAGTGAATATCTTAGAACAGAAACAAGCGTGTTGAATAGAAAATAGAAGTAATTGCATTAATTCATCGAGACACAGCAGAGCTCCTCACCCCCAATCATGGAGTTTAGAGAGTCATGCTGTAGAGATACAATGTAAAACTTGAAAATGTCATGAGATGCAAAATAAATCTCTAAAAGTAGTTTTTATACTAAGCTAGTGACCTAGGTTTACAGAAATTAAGTAGACTAAGATAGATAGTGCAGAAATCCACTTTCGGAGCCCACTTGGTGTGTGCTTGGGCTGAGCATTGAAGCTTTCATGTGTAGAGACTTTTTTTGGAGTTAAACGCCAGGTTGTAGCCTGTTTCTAGCGTTTAACTCTAGTTTGCAACCTGTTTCTGACGTTTAACGCTAGAATAGGGTAAAGACTTGGTGTTAAAGGCGAATTTTTGTGGTCAAAGCTTGGGCAAAGTATGGACTATTATATATTGCTGGAAAGCCCTGAAAGTCTACTTTCTAAAGCAATTGAGAGCGCGCCAATTGGGTATCTGTAGCTCCAAAAAATTCATTTCGAGTTTAGGGAGGTCAGAATCAAATAGCATCTGCAGTCCTTTTTCAGCCTCTGAATCAGATTTTTGTTCAGGTCCCTCAATTTCAGCCAGAAAATACCTAAAATCACAGAAAAATATACAAACTCATAGTAAAGTCCAGAAATATAATTTTTGCATAAAAACTAATAAAAATATACTAAAAAGTAGCTAGATCCTACTAAAAACTATATGACAATACCCCTAAAAGCATATAAAATATCCGCTCATCAATAACCCACTAGGAGTGGGGTCAAATCCATAGAGATTGGTAGATTTGAGTAATTTTAATCAATGGGTAAATTAGTCAAGCTGAGCAATATAAATTGTGATTGCAGAATTTTAAATTAGCAGAATTATAAATGACTCAAAAGTAAAGAGAAGCAGTAAAGTGCAGAAAAGTAAATGACGAGAATGTAAAGTGCTGAAACATAAATAACTGAATTATAAATGGGAATAGGGAATAACAGAATGTAGAGAAAGCTATAAAGAATATGGAAGATAAGAATAGGGGAAATTCATTGGGGTCAGGAGATATTCTTCTCTTTGGATTAAATCCAGCTCATCTCATCTTCAATCATGCAACTCATTGACCTCTTGGCAATCATGATTGATTGAACCCCAATCCCTTGGTGATTCAATCTCTCAAATCTTGATAATCAGCCAATTCCTTGGTATAATTGCTCATGAAGTGAGATATGCTTGGTCCCTGATTATACCACACATCCTCATAGATCCAAATAGTGGTTGGATTATATGTCACCAAATCCAATCACCAAAACCCAGATCTACTCAATTGTGAGAAGGGATTTCAAGTATGGTTTCATGTTTCTTTTTCCAAGGTTCCCATAAAACCCATTTTGCATTCAACCTCTTTCCCAAGATGATTGAACACTAGCATTAAAACAAAATTCCTTCTAGCAAATCAAAGAGAAGATGAAGAGAAGAAGAAATTCACTATCATTAATCCATCAAGTACAACAGAGCTTCCTCTCCCAATGAGAGGGAATTTAGCTACTCATAGCTTAGAGAAAAGTACAAGAGATGGAAGAGATGAAGTGAAAAGTAAAAGTTAACAACACTACTTGCCAATGAACCAACTACTCACCAACCCCTTTCTCAGTACTTTCCGGGGTTATTTATACTACTCCTATCACTAGAATTAAGAAAATACAAAAGAGAAAAGAAAATTACAGCTAGAGGGAAAGAAAAACTTAATAAATGTGACTCCTCAAGCTTGGCGTGTGCCTGGCATTTGAGTGGCGTGCCACGCCTAGCCACTAAATTTGGCTTGACATGCCATGCCCAGCTCCTCAAGTGGCATGCCCTTTGAACCGACTTCCTTGGCGTGCCACGCCCTCGAGACCAAGTGGCACGCCCAGGGTCTTTTTCAACCATTGGTTAGCCTGGCGTGCCACGGCTTCGATCCCAAGTGGGACGCCCAGGTTTTTTCTTCTTCTTCTCCTCTCTGGAAAATTGAACTGGCGTGGCACACCTAGGGTCTGGTGTGCCACACCCACTGTGTGCTTCATCTTCCTCTCTGGAACCTTGAACTGGCGTGTCACGCCTAGGGTCTGGCGTGCTACGCCCATTGTGTGCACCGTTTTCTTCTCTGGAAAATTAAACTAGCGGGGGCCCATTGTGTGTGTTTGGTTTCTTGGTTGGCATGCCACGCCCAAAATTCAAGTGGCACGCCCATGGTCTTCTAGTCTTAGCGTGCCACACCTTGAAGCTCAAGTGGCATGCCCAATCTTCTTCTTGTTGAGTGATGAGGCTGGCGTGCCATGCCTTCGACACCAAGTGGCATGCCCAGTGAGTGGTTTAGCATTAGCGTGCCATGCTTGAGACTCAAGTGGCACGCCTAAGTGAGGAATGATAGTTGGCGTGCCACGCCTTCAATACCAAGTGGCACGCCCAAGTGTTTGGCCCTTCACCTCCTCCTCTGGAAACTTGTACTGGCGTGTCACGCCCTGATGTTCAAGTGGCACGCCCATATTGGTGTGTTTCCTTCAAGCTTGGCGTGCCACGCCTAGGTCCTCAAGTGGCACGCCCAAGTGTTGGGTTAGAGTTGGTGTACCACGCCTTCGATACCAAGTGGCACGCTCAGTGTGTGTCCTCTTCTGGCATGCCACGCCCACAAGTTCAAGTGGCACACCCATGGTGTACAATGGAGTTGGCGTGCCACGCCCCCTTTGTGGCCTTCAACTTTGCTCTCTGGAAAATGTAACTGGCGTGCCACGCCCATTTTAAAGCTTTGAGAACCTTTTCTGGAAAATACAACTGGCGTGCCACGCCTGGCTCCTGGCGTGCCACGCCTGGCTCCTGGCGTGCCACGCCCATACACTTTCATGGCGTTTGTTCCAAGTGGCACGCCCAGCTCTACACGCCCAGCCTTATTTTTTGTTTTCTTCCATTTTTATTGCTCTTTCCACCTGAAATTCAGCACAAACCCACTTCAAAGTAATGTACCATAATATTCATCATTTAGTTCATGAATTGCAATGATTTAATGAGATTATGTTCTTTTATGGTCCTTTTTAGATAAGAAAAAAAGGGTAGATGATGCAAGTCATCAAATGTGCACTATCAAACAATGAGGAAGGTCCCAACAGAAGGATGCCTAGGGGATAGAAAAACAACAATATCCCCACTGAAGGCTTCTCAGCAGGGATGAGGGTAGTATTCCCTGCAAGCCCAATCCTGTCTCTTGAGCATATTAAATTGATCCATGAGAGCACAGGAAGGAAGCTCCCAGTGAGGAGTGAGGATTTATTCCTCTATGACTATCTTCCTCCTTAAAGGAACTGACCGTCAAGCTAGTGACGGTAAAGAAGCGCTTGTTGGGAGGCAACCCAACCATAAGTAGCCCATTGTATTTTCTTTTCTATTTTATTTCAGTTATTTTAGTTTGATTTAATATTATTTTATTTTCTCTTGTTTTTCATAGTTTTCTTAGTTTTTCTAACGTTTATGATCATGTGTTGCCATTAGAACAGAAACAGGAACGCATGGGAGAGAAACAGAACATCCTGGAGGGCATCCCCTTTCTGGCATTCAATACCAGAAAGGAGAAGAGAGTTTAGGCGTTCAACGCCCATAAGGGAAGCAGTTCTGGCGTTCAATGCCAAGAGGGACCAAGTTTTCTTTGCTTAGGGATAAGCAAACTTTTTAAGTTTAGTGTTGCAGAGCAAGCTCTAGGTGTATAGTATCATCAATAGCACCAAAGGGAGGTGAATCATCTTCATAGAAGAGCACAGCCTGAGCAACCATCAGCTCTAAGGTGGTTGAGTTTTATTCTCCCTTTCTTTCTATTTTTCAGTATTCTATTATATTTTTTGTTATCTATTCTAGCTCTTGCATGATCACTATTAAGATTTCCTTTGCTTTCCAGTCTAGTAGTTCAATTTTGAAAATTCAAAAAAAAAAAAAATTGGGCAGAAGATATCTCACGCATTACTCATTAAAGCTTAAAAAGAAAATTTTTTAAAATGAAGTAGTAAAATACATAAGATCTTGAGTTATATCATATGTTATTCCAATTACTTTGATGTGGTAGCCTTGCATTTACTTTCTGAATGTATGAATTAACTGTGCATAATTGATATTGAAGTTGAGCATATTGGCTCTTGAAGAACAGTGAATTTAGAGAAGTACTATTGGTTCTCTGAAAATTCAAAAATATTGATTTTTGAAGCAAAAAAAAGTAGCAAAAAAAAAATAAAAGAAAAAGAAAAATAAAAAGCTCAAAAGAAAAAAGACAAGAGCAAGGATCCAAGGGTTTGAGCATCAATGGTTAGGAGGGTCAAAAATTGGCCTAAAAAGCTCAAATGAGTTGCTATCCCTAACTATATGCTTGTGGTGCAAAGGTGTCAAGTAAAAAGCTTTATACTGAGCAGTTAAAGTCGTGATCCAAAGCAATAAATGACTACGCTTAAGAACTATGGGCACCACTGTCTGGGAATTTAAGCAAAGCTAAATTCGAATCAAAAGGGTTCCCTCAGTTAAGTGCCTGTGCCGTTAATGTATCCGGTGGTAATACTTGAAAATAAAATGCTTAGAGTCACAGCTAGGTCTAAAGGTGAAAAGCACAAAAAAGAAGCTGTGTTCAAGAATCAAGAGAATCAATAATATCATCCAGATTCTAGTTCCAAGAGATGCCAATACTTCTGAGCTTCAAAGGAAAGTGAAATACCAAAACTGTTCAGAAGTAAAGAGCTAATAGCCCCATTCAATATTTGGAACTGAGCTTCATTGACAACTCTGAGACTTTAATGACCACGAGCCATTACTTAATCACTTACAGCCTTGCCATTGAATGAATCACTCATCATTAAAGTAGTGAGTAAAAAGTATTAGTCTGGAAGAACAAGCATCTCCGAGGCCTTAACTGATTTCCTATCATTGTTTCAACGTCTTTTTATTATTGTTTTGTTTATGCGCCTACAACAACAACAATCAACTTTTTATTCGCCTTACTCAGATTTGCAGGATAACCACAACTTGCTCAATCCGGTAATCCTCGTGGGATTCAACCATCACTCACCTGAGGTATTACTTGGATGACCTGGTGCACTTGCCGGTTCAGTTGTGCAAGTTCTAATTTCACGAACCAATTATTCACAAAATGAATTACAAGCATGATTCTGAAAACCAGACTTGACCAGCCGGTCAAATTGGTCCAATGTAAATCGGTAGCTATTTGTTGCGTAAGCATCTTATACCCTTTTTATAGTTATTTTTATATTGTTTTTAGTTAGATTTTATTAAATTTTATTATATTTTAGTGAAAAATTCATCTTTGGATGCTACTTTGAATTTTTCTCATGTTTTTATGATTTAGGTGAAATTCGGAGCAGTTTGGAGAAGCCTGGAATAAGAAAGGAAAATGTTGTTAGCTCCCCCCTGGGTGCTGAACTCCCAAAGTGGCGTTCAATGCCAGCAGAGGGGCATCAAGTCAGAGGCGCACTTCCCTTCTGGGCATTCAACGCCCAATCCTGGCGTTGAATACCAGCTTGCTGTCTGAGTTGCACACTTTTGGGCCTCCAAGTGGATTTTGGCACTTGTTAGGCTTATCTTATTTTATCTTTGTAATATTTATATTTAAAATAATATCTTTTAGGTTTATCATTTATTATTAGGTTAGTATTTATAGGAGAAGATCAATTAGGTTTAGGAGATCTTCTTCCTTCCGCACTTTTCAGAACCCTATTTTCTCTGTAAGTTATGAGTAACTAAACCTCTACGTTAAGGAATTGGGAGCTCTATTTATTTCTATGGATTAATATTATTACTCTTCTATTTTAATATATGTTTGATTCAATTCTAAGGTGTGCTCTCATTCTTAATCTAATGAAACTGGGTGGAACGGAAGTATGACCCTTTTTCTACATGAGTTCTTGTGAGACTCGAAAGAGGTATCAAGAACTATAGCTTGAGAACACACCTCCTAGACGTCTAATCCACAACCTATTGGGGACATGGGAACATCTATTCAGCGAGGATCTGGGGTGATTAGGGCCTTTGTGGTATAAACTAGTTTTTTGAATTTCACCCTTTAATTCGAATTGGATGACCACGGAAGTGGCATTTGATGAGGATTAGAGGAGATTAAATTGCTAAGGAATTAGGGTTTAATCACTTACTGTTTACCATAGAATGAATCATTCATTATTAAAATAGTTAGTAAGAAGTTTTGATCCGGAAAGATAAACATCTCCGAGACCTTAACTGTTTTCTTATATTGATTTTACACCAATCTTTTATTGCTTTTCTTATTTATCTGTCTTATGATTTTTCAACAACAACTTTCTTTACTGTTCGCCTGACTAAGCCCAGCAAGATAACTACTACTTTTCAATCCAACAATCCTCGTGGGATCGACCCACACTCACTTGAGGTATTACTTGGATGACCCGGTGCACATGCCGGTAAAGTTATGTGAGTTCTAATTTCACACACCAAGTTTTTAGCGCTGTTGCGGGGGATTGTTCGTGATTGACAACTACCGGTTGTCTTGTGGCTTAGATTAGGTATTTTTATTAGATTTGATTATTTACTTTCTCTTTCAAGTTTCGATTTTTTACTTTTACTTATTTTTCTCTATTTTCGAATTTTTCCTTATCTATTTTCTCTTATTTTTAAATTTTAAGTTTGGTGTCCCGTTAGTGATTTTCTCTTTTTTTGGTTTAATCAATTTTCTTTTTAATTATTGAATCCGATCTTGTTTATTTTTCTTGATTTTTGATCTTTGTTTTATTTATATTTTCCTTGATTTTTGAATTTTATTTTATTTATTTTCATTCAATCTCAAAAATTAAGTTTGGTGTCCTTTAACATTTCCTCTATCTTTTTTAATTTGAAAGTTTTTTTTTTAAATCCTTTTCTTTCTACATTTCGAAAGATTTTTTTAGTTAATTACTCACTTTATTTTATTTTATTTTATTTCTTTTTTAGTGAAAACATGCTTTTTAGGCCTTAAATTCGCCAATTTTAATTCACCTTAATTCCATTCGATGCCTTGATATGTTTGTTGAGTGATTTCAGATTCATAAGGCAAGTATTAGATGGAAGAATTGAAGACAAAACATTGCAAAGTGGAGAATTCATGAAGAAATGAGCATTTGGAGAATTAAGGGCCACGCGCATGTGTCATCCACACGTACGCATGAGAAGAATATCTGAAACCCACGCGCATGCATGATGAGCGGATAATTTATATGCTTTTTGGCATTATTTTTAGTATATTTTAGTTAGTTTTTATTATGTTTTTATTAGTTTTTAAATAAAAATCACTCTTCTGGACTTTACTAGGAGTTTGTGTGTTTTTCTATGATTTCAAGTATTTTCTGGCTAAAATTGAGGGACCTGAGCAAAAATCTGATTCAGAGGCTGAAAAAGGACTGCAGATGCTGTTGGATTCTGACCTCCCTGCACTCAAAGTGGATTTTCTGGAGCTACAGAAGCCGAATTGGCACACTCTCAATTGCGTTGGAAAGTAGACATCCTGGGCTTTCCAGAAATATATAATAGTCTATACTTTTCCCGAGATTTGATGGCCCAAATAGGCGTTCCAAGTCAGCTCAAGAATTTTGGCGTTTAACTCCAAAACTGGCACAAAAGCTGGAGTTAAACGCCCAAACTGGCACAAAAGCTGGCGTTTAACTCCAAGAAAAGTCTCTACACATGAAAGCCTCAATGCTCAGCCCAAGCACACACCAAGTGGGCCCAGAAGAAGATTTCTACATTAATTACTGATTTCTGTAAACCCTAGGCTACCAGTTCTCTATAAATAGGACCTTTTGCTATTGTATTTTACACACTTTTCATATACTTTCATAAATCTTTTCACATTTGGGGGCTGGCCTCATGGCCATGCCTAGACCTTGTTCTTATGTATTCTCAACGGTGGAGTTTCTACATGATGGTATTTTTGTGGAAAACTGAATTTTCCAAAACACCCAAAACTAACCGGCAAGTGTACTGGGTCGTATCAAGTAGTAAAACTCACTTAGAGTGAGCTCGATCCCACAGGGATTGATGGATCAAGCAACTTTAGTGGGTGATTAGTTTTGTCAAGCTAACATTGAGTGATTTGAGTGACAATTGAAGCAGCAGAAAGTAAATGACAAGAGAAATTGAAGTTGCAGAAAATAAATTACATTGAAACTTAAAGAGCAAGAAATGTAAATTGCAAGAATCTTAAATGACAAGAAATGTAAATTGCATAAAATGTAAAGGGCTGGGTGCTGGAAGCAATGTAAACAGAGAAGCAAAATTTCAGTGAATAAGAACTTAGAGCAATTGCAAGAGTTGTAAATTGCAGGAAATGTAAATTGGAAGCAATGCAACAGAAAGTAAAACTGCTTGAAGAATGAAAACAGAAAGACTATGCTTAATTTGCAGCAATTTAAAAGAAGGTTGAAGATCTCAAGAGTGGAAGAGACTAGAAAACAAGTCTAGATCTCAAATCCTTCCTTGATCCAACAAGAAAACAATATTGCAGAAGAAAAAGAAGATGAAAGCAATAAAGGAAACTCAGATTTTATGCAGAAGAGGAACAAAGAGATTTCAGATCAAGTGAAACAGAATTCCTTCAATTCTTGATCCAAAATTTAAAACAGAAATGAAAACTAAGAGAGAGCTCTCAAATTCTAATGCTCCTCAGTGGAGCCAGCCTCCTCCTCTCTCTAATGGAGCTCCTTTAGTGAATTGAAGCAGATGCCTTTTTATAGGCTTTTCACAAAATGAAAATGAAAATGAAAAAGAAAAATAAAATTCTAAACAAATTACAATTAAAAATAAATTCCTAAGCTAACTTGTTCTTGTGCCTTGAAGTGATGGTGTGGGCTTTGCTTGCTTTGGATTTGAGGAGAAATGGGTTTGGTTGGCCTTGATTCAATTTGGTGAGGAATTGAATTTAAATGGAATTTTGGTTGAATTTTTAGCCCATGGGTGTTGCTCCCAGGGCAAAGCTCGGCTCTTGGCAAGAGCTTTGGCCAAGAGCTTTGGTTCCCTTCCTTGCCAAAGTGTGCGCACGTTCCTTCCTTGTGACAAGAGAACAAAGCTCTTTGCAAGAGCTTGAAAGCTCTTGGCAAGGGCTTTACTTGTCCTTGAGGTCCTTGGTTCAAGTCTTGGGTGGAGCACTTTGTGGAGCAAATTTCCTTGGCACAAGAGTAGCGCTTAGTGTCTTCCCTTGGTATCCCTCTTCGAATCCTGGTGGAAGCACTTTGATTCATTTTCGCTTGTTTTTGGCCCTTAAAGATGCCTTTCACCCGTGCCTCAATTCTATGTCAAATATAGATTGCCATATATCGTTGGAAATCTCTGAATGTCAGCTTTCCAATGCAACTGGAAGCACATCAATCAGATATCTGTAGCTCAAGTTATAGCCCTTTGAAGGAGGCATGGTCATGCTGTGAGCGCCCAAGTTTAACTTAGCCAAAATTTTTGCTTCCAAGCTCATTTCCCTTGATTTTTCCTTGAAGAAGCCCGAAAAAGCTCTTGGGCAAGAGCTTTTAAGCTCTTGGCAAGAGCTTGGCTTTTGATTATTTGAAGTAAAGCTCTCCACAAGAGCTCTAAAGCTCTCGGCAAGAGCTTTGTGCTCTTGCTCCTTGTTTTGAGCCACGCTTTTCTTCCTTTGGGCCATGCTTCTCTTCCTTGATTTGGTCATGGGCCACGCTTTTAAAAGTGTGGCCTAAGCCTCTAAAATGTGCTCCAACTTCAAAGTGTGCCCAAAATTCCTCTTTTCTTCTTTTTAGCTTATTTTGTGCTCTTTTTTGCTTCTTTTTCTTCTTATTTCCTACAAAGTTTATCAAATCAAAAGATCAAAGAAATATACCATTTAAGCACCAAAGAATGCAATATTTAAGCACTAATCATAAATTTCTTGTATGAAAAAGCATAGAAAAACATGACATGGTGACATGTCATCACTACATACCATAGATTATGGTGTGGAGCTCTGCTGTTCTTCATGAATTAATACAAAGTACTATTGTTTTTCTATTCAACTCAAGTCTATTTCTTCTCCAAGATATTCATTCGTTCTTCAACTTGATGAATGTGATGATCCGTGACACTCATCATCATTCTCACCTATGAACATGTGCCTGACAACCACCTCTGTTCTACTAGCAATGGCTTGAATGCATATCTCTTGGGTGTCTAATCTAAGATTGGAACCTTCGTGGTATAGGCTAGAATTATTGGCGGCCATTCCTGAGATCCGGAAAGTCTAAACCTTGTCTATGGTATTCCGAGTAGGATCTGGGAAGGGATGACTGTGACGAGCTTCAAACTCGCAATTGTGGGGCGTGTGACAGGCGCAAAAGGATCAATGGATCCTATTCCGACATGATCGAGAACCGACAGCTGATTAGCCGATGTTGTGACAGAGCATCAGGACCATTTTCACTGAGAGGACGGGATGTAGCCATTGACTACGGTGATGCCCAACATAAAGCTTGCCATGGAAAAGAGTATGAATGATTGGAAGAAGGCAATAGGAAAGCAGAGGTTCAAGGGAAACAAAGCATCTCCATACGCTTATCTGAAATCCACCAATGAGTTACATAAGTATCTCTATCTTTATTTTATGTTTATTTTCATCACCTTAAACTCCATAATCATTTGAATTCGCCTGACTAAGATTTACAAGATGACCATAGCTTGCTTCAAGCCGACAATCTCCGTGGGATCGACCCTTACTCACGTAAGGTTTATTACTTGGACGACCCAGTGCACTTGCTGGTTAGTTGTGCAAAATTGTGACAAAGTGTGATTCACGTTTAAGAGCTCCAAGTCTTTGGCGCCATTGTTGATGATCACAATTTCGTGCACCAAGTTTTTGGCGCCGTTGCCGGGGATTGTTTGAGTTTAGACAACTGACGGTTCATCTTGTTGCTTAGATTAGGTACTTTTCAGAATTTTTAAGAATGAATTCTAGAGTTTCAAGGTGATGTTCTTAGCATCACGAAAGCTGATTGATTCTCATCAATTTAGCTGCTGAATGTAATGTCTTGCTGAAGCTTGGCCAAACATGTCTAATCTTTTTAGACTGAAGCTTTAGACTAACATTGCATGATTCCTGGAATTCTCATTAAAAGTTTTGAATCCCGTTATTTTCTTTTCCATATAATTTTTGAAAATCACAAAAAAATTTATAAAACCATAAAAATCAAAACTATTTTATGTTTCTTGTTTGAGTCTAGTATCAATTTTTAAGTTTGGTGTCAATTGCATGTTTTTATTCCTCTTGCATTTTTCGAATATATACATTATGTTCTTCATTAATCTTCAAGTTGTTCTTGATGATTTCATTGCTCTGATCTTTAAATTCTCTTGTTTTGTGTATTTTATTGTTTCTCATATGCATTCTCAATTTGTTAGTGTCTCTTATATGAAAATTTTTAAGTTTGGTGTCTTGCATGCATTGTTTGTTTGATTTGAGTTTCCTAAGATTAATTATATTTTGATTGTTTCTCATCATTAAAAATTCAAAAATACTTTCAAAATTGTGTCTTTTCAGGTCAATAATACAGAGAATTGAAGATTCAGAACATTCAGCAGAGGAATCAAACAGAAAAAGCTGGGCGTTCAAAACGCCCATTGAAGAAGAAAAACTGGCATTTAAACGCCAGCCAGGGTACCTGGCTGGACGTTTAACGCCCAAAAAGGTAGAGATTTGGGCGTTAAACGCCAGAATGGGCACCATTCTGGGCGTTTAACGCCAGGATAACACTAGAGGGAAGATTTTGTTTTTAATTCACATTTTTTTTCAAGTTTTCATAATTTTTCAAAATCAAATCTTTTTCAAATCATATCTTTTCAATCATATCTCTTTCAAAATCAATTTCTTTCCATTTTATATTTATTTTTACTATTTTCAAAAATCCTTGCTATAATTAAAGATTTACTTCAAAATTTTCAAGTTGTTACTTGCCTATTAAGAAAGGATCAAACTTTAAATTTTAAAATCATATCTTTTAATTTCTTGATAGTCAAGTAATCAACTTTAATTCTAAAAATTTTTCTTTTTCTAAATTGATTTACAATCATATCTTTTCAATCACATCTTTTTCAAAATTAATTTTTTTCAATCATATCTTTTTCTAATTTCAAAATCTTTTTCAAAAATCACTTTATTTCTTTCCTAATCTTAGTTTTTGAAAATCTCAATCAAATTTTCAAATTTCTTTTTAATTATTTCAAAATCTTTTTAAATTATTTTCGAAAATTCTTCCCCTCTTTTCACATCCTTCTATTTAAAGGACTAAGACTCCTCATCAAGGTGAAATTCGAACTCTGTCCCTCTTGATAAGTTCGAATTCCCTCTTCTCCACCTCCTCCTTCTATTCTTCTTTTCCTCTGACACCTCAAGGAATCTCTATACTGTGACATAGAGGATTCCCTATTTTTTTGTTCTCTTCTCTTTCATATGAGCAGGAACAAAGATAAAGGCATACTTGTTCAAGCTGATCCTGAACATGAAAGGACCTTGAAGAGAAAGCTAAGAGAAGCTAAAGAACAATTCTCTTTAGAGGGCCTAACAGAACTCTTCAAAGAAGAATAAACCATGGCAGCCGAAAACAACAACAATGGCAACAATGCAAGGAAGGTGTTTGGTGACTTTACTGCACCTACTCCTGATTTCTATGGGAGAAGCATCTCTATCCCTACCATTGGAGCAAACAACTTTGAGCTTAAGCCTCAATTAGTTCCTAATACAACAGAATTGCAAGTTTCATGGACTTCCATTGGAAGATCCTCATCAGTTCTTAGCTGAGTTCTTGCAAATCTGTAACACTGTCAAGACCAATGGGGTTGACCCTGAAGTCTACAGACTTATGCTCTTTCCTTTTGCTGTAAGAGACAGAGCTAGGACATGGTTGGATTCACACCTTAAAGAAAGCCTGAACTCTTGGAAAAAGCTAGTCAATGCCTTCTTGGCAAAGTTCTTTCCACCTCAAAAATTGAGCAAGCTTAGAGTGGAAGTCCAAACCTTTAGACAGAAGGATGGTGAGTCCCTCTATGAAGCTTGGGAGAGATACAAGCAATTGATCAGAAGGTGCCCTTCTGACATGCTTTCAGAATGGAGCATCATAGGAATCTTTTATGATGGTCTGTCTGAACTATCCAAGATGTCATTGGATAGCTCTGCTGGAGGATCTCTTCATCTGAAGAAGACGCCTGCAGAAGCTCAAGAACTCATTGAAATGGTTGCAAATAACCAATTCATGTACACTTCTGAAAGGAATCCTGTGAATAATGGGTCAACTCAGAAGAAAGGAGTTACTACAAGAAAATGGAACATTTGTAACAAAAAATTTGTATCAAATTTAAAATTGTTACAAAAAAATAGTATTTTGTAACTATAATTAGTGATTGTTACAAAAGGATAATGTTTTGTAACAAAGGAAACAAGTTGTTACAAAACATGATAATATTTTGTAACAATCTGTTTTATTTTGTTACAAATAATGTTAGTTTTTGTAATGAGATTGTGTTTTGTTACAAAATATAGTAATATTTTGTAACAAAAAAAAAATAAGTTGCAAAAATTCAGAATATTTTGTAACAAAATAACTTTCTGTTTCAAAAACTCTAATTGTTTTGTAACAAAAATTTAATTTGTCACAAAATTTAATATTGTTTGTAACAAGTTAATTATTTGTCATAAAATATAAGTATATTTTACAACAATTTTTTTTCAAAATGTTAAACACTTTAAGAATAAAAAAAATTGTGTATATATTTTTTTCAAAATAATTTCATTTTGTTTCAAAAAATAAAATTTTAAAAATTATAAATATTATTTTAGATTCTTCTAAAATATTAATATACAATTTTTATTAATAATCAAATTTTAAAATTAATTAAAATTTAATTCATGGAACTTAAAGAAATTTTAAGTTAAATTATAAATATAAATAAAAGTAAATAAATATAAAAGAAAAAAAAAACTACATTACTAAATGCTGAAAGTAAAAAGAAGCTTAGTAGTGCAGTTACTCAGATTTTGAAAAATTAATAATAAATTATTTATGATTTATTTTATTTATTTGAGAACATATTTTTAGAAATTTTTGTGTTAATTAAGTACTTTTTTTATTGATTTAAAACTTTAATGATTTAAAAACAATGAGGATTTTATATGCACTAATTTGAATAATTAGATTTTGAAGATTATTTTATAATTTTAAAAAAAATTAATTTGATTATATCTAATTATTGAATTAGAGTGTTTATTTGAAAATAAATTAAGTTCATAATTAAATAAATATTTTTATAAATATTAGTATTAGATTAAAATTAGTTTTCAATTACTCTATTACCCTAATTTTATTAAAATTATTAAATTATCTAAAATTTCCAATTTCACACACAAAATCCTAATCCCCAAGTTAAAATCCTAACCCTTTTTACCCAATCGACACACACGTAACCTCCCCTCCACTAGTTGTTCAATCTTCAATTAGCCACGTTCAGCCTTTCATCACCGCCACACCGCTTCCCTTTCTTTCAAAATGTTAACACCCAGCAACAGAAATACAAAGAAAGAAAGCAAAGAGAGAGAGAGATATCAGATACGAGAGTGAGGGAAACAGAGGAAGGAGAAGGCTGCTGCACCGGCGTCGCGCCTCACCGCCGTTCAGCTTCCTTCTGCTCACATCTGGTCCGCCGTAGGGGAAGCCGTTCGCGATGTCGCCATCGAATTGGGCTTGTCACTACCGCTGCTGCCGAGCCGCCATCGATGCAAGAAACCGCGCGCGAGAGAGGGAGGACTCGTCGAGGGAGAAGAGGTAGCGCAGAGGAGGGAAGCGTTGCTGCCTGCGCCGCTGCCTTGCCTCCATCGCCGCTGGAGCTTCATTGTCGCCGCCGTGGTTGTCGCGGTGTGCAGGCTTCGCGAAGAGAGAGAGAGAGACGAACGCGAAGGACCAGGGTAGGAGCGAGGCCCTGTTCCGCGCCGCCATGCCTTCACGCCGTCAAACCACCACCGCCACTGCTAGGGTTTGACTCCCTCATGTCCTATTGCCGCCGGAGTTAGCCGCTATTAGAGCTGTTGTTCTGCTATCGTCAAACTTGAAGGAGGACGTCATTGCTGTTGTTGCCAGTAGCACTATTACTATTCTGGTTCTGGTCTATTCTTTTATTTAATTCTGTTTCATTTACACACTTCAATTTGTCACTGCCATGCTTGTGAACGATTTGATTTAGTATATTCCTTGTCCTAAATTTCCAGAGTTGTGTTTGCTCTTGATTTCTATTCAATTCGAATCCTTTGTCCTGGTACAACCATCGTCGCTGCCTTAGGAAATTGACACTGTTGCTATTCTGGTTATGTTGGAATGTCGCCGCTGCTGCAAATTTAGAACAAAAGAGGGTTTGTCATGTTTAATTTCTGAGTTCGACTAGCTGAGGTAGGGGATTTGTTTTGAAAAATAAATGTTTTAAGTTATGAATGCCAATAAAATTAAATGAGTAACTGCAAATGGTTTATGGTTTCTTTGTGTGAATAATTGTTGGAATTGAGTTGAATCATGGCTGTAGTTGGTGATTGGTTTAATGATTTAATGTAGTAATTATTGACGATGTTGTGTATTTTGAAGTTATACTTGCTGCTAGTACTTATTGATATTGATTTTGTGTATGGAATGTTGCTATGGCTGCTGGAAATTGATTTGATGAATCAGAACTTGAGATATGTTATAGATGAGATGCTGAAGAATAGATGTTGTGATAATATGGTTACTTTGCACCTATGATATGAAATTGTGATATATTGAATTAAGAGTTCTTGGGCAACTTTGGTTAGTCAAAATAAAGTTAGAAATGTGATTTTAGATGAATCCTAGGCTTGAATATAGGATTTGGTATGTGATATATGGAATTTATGTTTGCATGCCTTGCCTAGCTTCTTAATCATGCCATTTTTTGTTTTGTTTTGTTTGTATTCTCGCAGTCCTGATTATTCGATGTGTTTTGCTATTGGAATTGGAATACTTCACTATTGCTCTAGTTCTTAGTCTTAATCTTACTATATTTTTCTGCTGCCGTCTAAAATTAGAACAATTGGATGATTAGTATTTTAAATATGGACTGGTAACTGGCAATATCGCAGGGCTTATGTTTTATTGGGTAAACTTTCAGTTTTTGCATTGTTGACGAGGAAATCTTAGGTTCATTTTAAATTCTTAACCATGGAACATCAAGATTTAGTGGATAAGAATGAAGAGAGCGTTCAATCGATCGAAAAGGTTAGCAATACTGAAGATCGGGATAAGATGAATGAGGTTGAAGGTGTGAAATCTGAGTTGATTAATGTTGATGAGAGCAAGGATTTGCAATTTGAAACTAGTTCTATTCAAGAAGTGCAAGGGAGTAATTCCAAGGGATTTGAAGCTGAAATTAAAGTCAATACTAATGCACAAGAGTACTCTTGTCTGAAGGCTAGTATCTAGAAAGCCCAGAGGTATGGATTTAATTACCCTATATACAACTAAAACCCATGCAGAAATCCTCATATATAGTCTTTGTTTCATATTCTTTGATCATTTTATATTTGTTAATCATATGATCAGACAAATCTGCTGAATATTTTAATTGATTATCTTGGTACAATTCTTAGGTGTCATTACTATCTTTGTAATTGTTGTCTGGTGGTGTAGGCTGTTGAGTTTGGACGAAAGCTTGCTAGCAAACTCTTCTTTTATCATGTTCTATGGTGCCTTATTATTTTACTCTAGTGCCTTATTATTTTGATTCTATTTTTTGCATTTTTTTGGTGATTTTGATACTTTTTGTTTTCTTAAATTTTTGTGTTTTTAGGTAACTACATCATCATTATTAACATAGAAATATTAATTCAATTTTGTTATTGATTTTGTGTTTTTTACAATGCATTGAATTAGGATAGTTTGTATTGTGGAGTTATAGAGAACCGCCTTGGAATTTAGTTTACATAGAGCCCTTTGAAAGTGATAGTCGCTGTGATGCTAGGTTATGGCATAAAGGCTTAGAAATCTAAGTTAAGGATTCAATTACAATTTCAAGAGGCAATGCAAGACCGTGAGGAGCTAACAAAGAAAATAGATGTGCTCAAAGAAAAACTTAAAAAGCAACAAACATGCCAAAAGGAAGAATAAACTCGAGTGAAAGCTCAATTGGAAGCTCAACAAGCTATTGTGAACTCTCTCATAGCGCGCTTTGACAATGAAACAAACTAGACCCTAAAGGTACTCCTAAAGTTGCTTATGGTTTTAATACATTTTCGTAGATGATTCCCATTTTATATTAGTATACTTTAATTTGTATATGGATCTATTTATCACATTTTACTTGTGTCATGGTTGAAAAATGACAAATGTCCTATTATTTGGTTTGATAAATTTGGTTGGGTATGGCTAAGACATAAGTTGTGAATTGGTTGTGTTTGTTGGAACTGTGGACGGTGGAAATATCCAAGTTTTAGGGGAGGTTCTGCCGAAATTTTTCTAAACATTTTGGATAAAACTTAGTGAAAAAATTATAATTAGTGTTATATTTTGTTTCTAACTTTTTTGTTTCGGTTTTTCTTATTTTGTTTCACTAAAAATCCACTTGACTCGGTAGCCTCTTCCTCTTGTTTTTCCTCCATCTTCGTTGCACTCACCAATTGAGCTAGCTGCACTTCCATGTTTTTG
Organism: Arachis ipaensis; assembly: GCF_059453495.1. Classification (NCBI taxonomy): domain Eukaryota; kingdom Viridiplantae; phylum Streptophyta; class Magnoliopsida; order Fabales; family Fabaceae; genus Arachis; species Arachis ipaensis. Next base: position 55,285,905 of record NC_142444.1, read on the forward strand.
AGGGAGTTTTCTTGTTCTTTCCAAACTTTTGTTGTCTTCTCCTCATATCTTTTGAGCATGGATTCAAACTTTGAGAACCTTGAGTGGTTCATGGAAGTTTGTGTGGGTGGTGAGTTTTGAAAGGGGCTTTCTGTTGAAGCATGGTCAAGTGATGATAACTTTGGATGAATATCATATGGAGCATTAGAATTCCCTTCCCAGCCACCATTAGAATCATGACTTGTATCATTTTGTGGTGGAAGAAAATATTCCATATGGTTTTCTTGCTCATCTTGTGTCTCTGAAGCAAATCTCCATGAATTGGAGTGCTCAGAATGTGTATTCTCTTGGTGATATTCCCAGTCACCATTAGAGATTGATGATGGTGGGTAATATCCCATAAAACATGTTTGATCATAAGATGAGTTGAACTCCATTTGAGTTTTGTAACACACACAACCAAGGAAAATTGAAATTACTCATATCAGATATGAGAATTTCTTAGTGAGGCAAAAACTCAAACACCTTGGTTTCACTTTGAAACAGAAAACAAAAACAAAGAAAATGCTTGATCTAGACTTCTCACCCACTTAATCATTGTCGATCTAAATCAATCCCCGGCAACGGCACCAAAAACTTGATGGTGTTTTTGTGGAAAACGAATTCCAAACACACAAAACTCACCGGCAAGTGTACCGGGTCGCAGCAAGTAGTAAAACTCACTTAGAATGAGGTCGATCCCACAGGGATTGATGGATCAAGAAACTTTAGTGAGTAATTAGTTTAGTCAAGCTATCATTGAGTAAATTGTGTGAATTTGTAGCCAACAAAATGTAAATAACTAGGAATTTAAAATTGCAGAAAGTAAATTGGACAGAAACTTAAAGAGCAAGAAATATAAATTGGCAAAATATTAAATGACAAGAAATGTAAATTGCATGAAATGTAAATGGGAGTGGGTGCTAGAAATTAAATAAAGTAATAGATCAAGGCTTAGAGCAACTACAGAAAGCTTAAATTGCTGGAAAGTAAACTGAGAGCAATGTAAATAGAGAAGCAAAATTGCAGTGAATCAGAATTTAGAGCAATTGCAGAGGAATTTAAAATTGTGCAGGAAATGTAAATGAGATTTGCAGCAAGCTTAATGTAAATTGAATTGAGGAACCAAACAGAGAGTGAAATGCAGCTCAATTGCAATAACTAAAGGAAAGTTGAAGATCTCAGGGGTTGGATGAGACTAGAGACCAAGTCTAGATCTCAATTCCTTCCTTGATCCAATAGAGAATAATTGCAGAAGAAAATAGAGAGGAAAGCAGTAAAGACAATTTAGATCCAAATCACAATTCCTTGAAATTATGCAAACGAGTAAACAGAGAGAATTCTCAAGGAGAGATTGAAACATAATTTCTTCAATTCTCAACCCAAGATTCAAAACAAAAATGAAAACTAAGAGAGGGAACTCTCAAATCCTAATGCTCCCTAGTGCTCTCTGATGGAGCTCGCCTCCCCTAACAAAGATGAAAATGATGCCTTATATAGGCTTTACAAAATGAAAATGAAAAATGAAATTGAAATTAAAAACAAATTACAATTAAATGAAATTCCTATTTTAACTATCTCTTGTGCCTTTGAGTGATGGTAATGGGCTTAGCTTGCTTTGGATTTGAGGAAGAATGGATCCGGATGGCCTTGATGGAATTGGGATCATTCATGTTTGAGTCAACGTTTAAGGCAAACGTTGACTCAAACGTCTTGTAATGGCATTATGCAGAATGGGGGTTTGCTGTCACTCACGTTTGAGGTCAAACGTGAGCTCAAACGTTAAGTCCTCCTGGGTGTGTTTTTAGCCAACATTTGACCTCAAGTTTGAGGCAAACGCTGGCGCAAACGTGGCTTCCTCCAGGGTGTATATGCTATGCCAACGTTTGCCTCCAAGTTTGAGACAAACTTGGTCGCAAACATTGGTCCCCCCGGTACCCATGCTATGCCAACGTTTGCCTCCAAGTTTGAGGCAAACTTGGACGCAAATGTTGGCTTCCTCCAGGCCTTTTTTTTTTCTTTTTACTTTCGTTCATTGGCATTTAAATGCATGCTTTGAATAATGCTTTGCTTAATGTATGCATGCTTTACCGTGAAGCTTTCTTTTATCAATTCATGCATGCATGTATAATGCTGTTAACGACTTGGCATAAATTTAAATTATGCATTCATTTCTAATTAGCATTAAATGCTTTATGCATGCATGGCCATGGCATTCATTCATTAAATGAATAAGCCAATGAATATATAATGCCAATTACTTTATATTAATGCGTGAAGCTTGATTGGCATTTATTAAATGCATGTATGCTTTAATGAATGCATAAGGCATTACTAAATGCCACGGTTTCATGGTCATGGGCTACGCTTTTAAAAGCGTGGCCTAAGGCTCCAAGGTGTGCTCAATCTTCAAAGCGTGTCCAAAATGTCTCTTTTCTTCTTTTTAGCTTATTTTGTGCTCTTTTGCTTCTTTTTCTTCTTATTTCCTACAAAATTTATAAAATCAAAAGATCAAAGAAATATACCATTTAAGCACAAAAGAATGCAATAATTAAGCACTACTTATAAATTTCTTGTATAAAAAAGCATAGAAAAACATGACATGGTGACATGTCATCACTAATATTATTTTGTTTCAAGACAATTTTAGCTAAAAGGATCTTTTTTGACTTATGTATGTTTTTGCATATTATATAAATGTAAACTTGCATATTAAAATCGTTAATATATTAGATAATTTAAAAAATAATTTAGTAAATTATGCATGTAATTTGTAATAAAAAAAAGTTGTTATAAAATAATTAATTTGCTTTCGTAACTAAAGAAAAAAAATGTTACAAAATCATGTTACATTTTGTAACAAAATTTTTTTATAGGAAAAGAATTGACTGTCACGAAAAATACCTTCAAGATCAAAATTTGTTACCACTTTTGTAACGGCTTTTGGTTTTTTGTATCAGAAAAAATTGTTACAAAATATGGTATTGAATTGTAATAGTTCCATTTTTCGTTACAAAAACTTTTTGTAACGGGACTTACAGCAATGGACCCTTTTTTTGTTACAAAAAAACTTTTGTTTCAAAATTTCGACGTTTTGTAACAATATTTTTTGTTACAAATGCGCCTTTTTCTTGTAGTGAGTTCTTGAGATTGATACTCTGAATGTCATATTGGCTCAGAATAAAATATTGACCCAACAAGTCAATATGATTCCTCAGAGTCTGTCTGGAATGCAAGCAGCAACAGGCAGTACTAAGGAAGCTTCCTCTGAAGAAGAAGCTTATGATCCTGAAAACCCAGCAATGGAAGAGGTGAATTACATGGAAGAATCCTATGGAAACACCTATAATCCTTCATGGAGAAATCATCCAAATCTCTCATGAAAAGATCAACAGAGACCTCAACAAGGTTTCAGCAACAATAATGGTGGAAGAAACAGGTTTAGCAATAGCAAGCCTTTTCCATCATCTTCTCAGCAACAGACAGAGAATTCTAAGCAAAACCCCTCTGACTTAACAACCATTGTCTCTGATCTAATCAAAACCAGTCAAAGTTTCATGACTGAAACAAGGTCCTCCATTAGAAATTTGGAGGCACAATTGGGTCAGCTGAGTAAGAAAATTACTGAACTCCCTCCTAGCACTCTCCCTAGCAATACAGAAGAGAATCCAAAAAGAGAGTGTAAGGCCATAACCACAACCCACACGGCCAAACTTGGAGAGGAGGAAGAAGCAGTGATTCCCACAGAGGAAGACCTCAATGGATGCCCACTGACCTCCATGGAGTTCCTTAATGAGGAACCATGGGAATCTGAGGCTCATTCTGAGACCATAGAGATTCCATTGAATTTACTTCTGCCTTTCATAAGCTCTGATGAGTATTCTTCCTCTAAAGAGGATGAAGATGTTACTGAAGAGCAAGTTGCTAAGTACCTTGGAGTAATCATGAAGCTAAATGCCAAGTTATTTGGTAATGAGACTTGGGAGAATGAACCTCCATTGCTCATCAAAGAACTGGATGACTTGACTAGGCAGAGATTACCTCAAAAGAGACAGGACCCTGGAAAGTTCTCAATCCCTTGTACCATAGGCACCATGACCTTTGAGAAGGCTCTGTGTGACCTAGGGTCAAGCATAAACCTTATGCCTCTCTCTGTAATGGAGAAGCTAGGGATCATTGAGGTACAAGCTGCAAGAATCTCACTAGAGATGGCAGACAATTCAAAGAAACAGGCTTATAGACTTGTAGAGGATGTCTTGGTAAAGGTTGAAGACCATTACATCCCTGCTGATTTCATAGTCCTAGAGACTGGGAAGTGTATGGATGAATCCATCATCCTTGGCAGACCCTTCCTAGCCACAGCAAAAGCTATGATTGATGTTGACAGAGGAGAATTGATCATTCAAGTGAATGGAGACTCCCTTGTGTTTAAAGCTCAAGGATATCCCTCTGTCACCATGGAGAGGAAGCATGAAGAGCTTCTCTCAATACAGAGTCAAACAGAGCCCCCACAGTCAAACTCTAAGTTTGGTGTTGGGAGGCCACAACCAAACTTTAAGTTTGGTGTTGAACCCCCACATTCAAACTCTAAGTTTGGTGTTGGGAGGTTCCAACATTGCTCTGAACATCTGTAAGGCTCCATGAGAGCCACTGTCAAGCTATTGACATTAAAGAAGCGCTTGTTGGGAGGCAACCCAATCGTTACTATTCTATGTTAAATTTCTATTTTCCTTTGTTATTTTATGTTTTCTGTAGGTTGATGATCGTGTGAAGTCACAAAAACAATTGAAAAATAAAAAACAAAGTGAAAAACAGAATGAAAAATAGAACACCCTGGAGGAGAACGACCCGAGGTTTAAATACTCTCGGTTTATATTTTGTACTAAACTTATTATTTGATGGTGAGAATTCATTGTTGGTTTGGACTATGCTACCAACAAATTGATTCTAGTTTTGATTGATTCCAAACTATACAAGAATTTTCTCATCCCGTCGTAGGCTTTGGTATTTGTTTAGACAAGCTCCCTAGTTGTGCTTCCAGTTTTGGAATTGCTGCTGCCCCTTGGTTCCTTATGTTGGATCTGAACTCCTCTTGGTTTGCATCTATCTTCCTATCAGCCTACATTTGTTTCTCCAAAATAGTGGAAACGGTCCCTGTTTGTTGTGCTATGGCAGCCTCCAATTTTGTAAAATTTCTGCTGATATCACATGGTTGCATGGTTGAGGACGATGTATCTTGATGGTGGTTATTGTGTGGTTGTTGGGTGGAGTGGTATGATGCATTTTGTGAGTTGTGGTAGGGTGTATTTTGTGAGTTGTGATAGGGTCTGTTGTTGCCTGATTGATGGTTGGGGTTGTGGTTGTTGTATTGGTTTGATTGGTATGGTTTGTGATCTTGGCTGTGGTTTTGTTGGTTTCTCCACCCAAAATTTGGGTGGTTCTTCCAACTTGGGTTGTATGTCTTGGCATTGGGATCATATGGTGGTCTAGAGGGATTGTTCACAGAGTTAGCTTGCTCCCATTCACATTCAACTTCTGGTGTATCTCCTTCTTGTGGAGGTGCTTGGGCTTGGATAGCTGAGACTTGGTTCTTCTCCATCTTCTTGGTTAAGGCTTCTAGTTGTGCAGTGATCACCTTGTTTTGAGCTAACAAGGCATCCATAGAATTGAGCTCCATCACTCCTCTCTTTTGAGTTCTTTCTAAGGCATAGAAGTACTCATTTTTAGCTACAATCTCTATGACATCTATGGCCTCTTAAATGGTCTTCTTCTGGTTAAGTGAGCCCCCTGAAGAATGATCTACTGCCTATTTTGACTCATATGATAGCCTCTCATAGAAGATGTGCAGTTATACCCACTCATTGAACATATCCGGAGGGAATTTCCTTGTCAAGTGTTTAAATCTCTCCCAGGCCTCATAAAGGGTTTCACCATCTTGCTGTTTGAAGGTTTGCACCTCATCTCTTAATCTATTAACTCTCTGTGGAGGGTAGAATCTTGCTAGAAATTTGTTCACAACATCATCCCAAGTTGTCAAGCTATCATTGGGAAATGCTTCCAACCACTTTGCTGCCTTATCTGTGAGAGAAAAGGGAAACAAAAGTAGTTTTGTAGGTGTCAAGATGTACACCATTTAACTTTACAGTGTAACAAATTCTCAAGAATGTAGTCAGATGTTGGTTAGGGTCTTCTTGGGCACTCCTTCCAAATGAGCAATTCTTCTGGACAAGTGTGATGAGTTGAGGCTTCAACTCAAAGTTGTTAGCATGAATTGTTGGCTTTAGAATGCTACCGCCACAGTTTCCTGGATTTGGGTTGATGTAAGAGCCTAGAACTCTCCTCTCTTGTCCAACATGATTGTCAGCATCCTCTCCAACATGGTTATGCACCTCTTTCTCCATAGTAACTCCCAGATCTTCCTCCACTACTTCCTCTCCAACTATTCCTTTGCCTCTTGCTTCCCTCCTTAATCTAAGGAAGGTCTTCTCAGGTTCACTATCAAAAGAGGATGAAGTTTCTCCTCTTCTACCTGTCATACATCCAACAAACAGCAACAGAGGACAAGTAAAGGAATCACTCCTGTTAAAACTGTTGGTTACTTTGGCTGATGCAATTAATCAAACAGTTAATAGAGCAGTAAAAAAATGGAAGTATAAACAATGAACAACTGAAATGATCAAACCGAAAAAAATAAGAAAATTAAAGAATTGAAATTAAAGTAATTAACAAGGTAATTAAAAGTGCTTAATCTAGCTACCCATCAATTTAATCATTGTCAAATTCAAACCAATCCCCGGCAACAGCGCCAAAAAACTTGATGACCGGAATTCACTCCCCATATAAAATGATGAATCCGTTCTTTTGGCAAGCGCACCAAAAATATCGTCAAGTAGGAAGGAGGGCGCCCCTGCTACTAGTTCTATCCGGGATAGGTGATTAGCTACCTGGTTCTCTGTCCCTTTTCTGTCTCTTATTTCTATATCAAACTCTTGCAGAAGCAACACCCATCTTATGAGCCTGGGTTTTGAATCCTGCTTTGTGAGTAGATATTTAAGAGCAGCATGGTCAGTGTACACAATCACTTTTGATCCTACTAAGTATGATCTAAACTTGTCAATGGCATAAACCACTGCAAGTAGCTCTTTTTCTGTGGTTGTGTAATTTTTCTGTACATCATTTAAAACACGGCTAGCATAATTAATGACATGCAGAAGCTTGTTATGCCTCTGTCCCAGTACTGCACCAATGGCATGGTCACTGGCATCACACATTAGCTCGAATGGTAATGTCCAGTCTGGTGCAGAAATAACTGGTGCTATGACCAGCTTAGCTTTCAAAGTTTCAAACGCCTGCAGACACTCTGTGTCAAACACAAATGGTATGTCAGCAGCTGGCAGATTGCTCAAAGGTTTTGCAATTTTTGAAAAATCCTTTATAAACCTCCTATAGAATCCTACATGCCCCAGAAAGCTTCTGATTGCCTTAACATTGGCAGGTGGTGGTAATTTTTCAATTACTTCCACTTTAGCTTGATCCACCTCTATTCCCTTGTTTGAAATTTTATGCCCAAGGACAATTCCTTCAGTCACCATAAAGTGACATTTTTCCCAGTTTAAGACTAGGTTGGTCTCTTGGCATCTTTTTAGAACAAGTGCTAAATGGTCAAGGCAGGAGCTGAATGAATCTCTAAATACTGAAAAGTCATCCATGAAGACTTCCAAAAATTTCTCTACCAAATCAGAGAAGATAGAGAACATGCACCTCTGAAAGGTTGCAGGTGCATTGCACAGACCAAAAGGCATAATTCTGTAGGCAAACACTCCAGAGGGACATGTGAATGCTGTTTTCTCTTGGTCCTGAGGATCTACTGCAATTTGGTTGTAACCTGAATAGCCATCCAAAATGCAGTAATATTCATGACCTGCTAGTCTCTCTAGCATCTGGTCTATGAACGATAAAGGAAAGTGATCCTTCCTGGTGGCTGTATTGAGCCTTCTGTAATCAATACACATATGCCACCCTGTAACTGTTCTTGTAGGAACCAGTTCATTCTTTTCATTATGAACCACTGTCATGCCTCCCTTCTTGGGGACAACTTGGACAGGGCTCATCCAGGGACTATCAGAAATAGGATAAATAATCCCAGTCTCCAGTAACTTGATGACCTCTTTTTGCACCACCTCCTTCATGGCTGGATTTAGCCACCTTTGTGGTTGAACCACTGGCTTAGCATCGTCCTCCAATAGGATCTTGTGCATGCATCTTGCTGGGCTGATGCCCTTAAGATCACTTATGGACCACCCAAGAGCTGTCTTGTGTGTCCTTAGCACTTGAAGTAGTGCTTTCTCTTCCTGTGAATTTAAAGCAGAGCTTATGATCACCGGAAAAGTGTCACCTTCTCCCAGAAATGCATATTTCAGGAATGGTGGTAGTGGTTTGAGCTCGGGTTTAGGAGGTTTCTCCTCTTCCTGAGGAATTTTCAGAGGCTCTTTTATTTCCTCTGATTCCTCCAGATCAGGCTGCATATCTTTAAAGATGTCTTCTAGCTCTGATTCGAGACTCTCAGCCATGTTGATCTCCTCTACCAGGGAGTCAATAACATCAACACTCATGCAGTCTTTTGATGTGTCTGGATGCTTTATTGCCTCAACAGCATTTAGCCTGAACTCATCCTCATTGACTTTTAAGGTCACTTCCCCTTTTTGGACATCAATGAGGGTTCATCCAGTTGCTAGAAAAGGTCTTTCTAGAATGAGAGTTGCACTCTTGTGCTTCTCCATTTCCAGCACTACAAAGTCAGTGGAAAAGGCAAATGGCTCAACCTTGACAATCATGTCCTTAATTATGCCTGATGGATATTTAATGGAGCCATCAGCAAGTTGAAGACATATGCGGGTTAGTTTGACCTCTTCGGTCAAGCCAAGCTTTCTGATAGTGGATGCAGGGATTAGATTGATACTTACCCCAAGGTCACAAAGAGCTATCTTGGTAAAAGTACCCTCTAATGTGCATGGTATCATAAAGCTTCCGGGATCCTTAAGCTTTTCTGGTAAGCTTTTTAGAATGACTGCACTGCATTCTTCAGTGAGAAAAACTTTTTCTGTTTCTCTTCAATCCTTCTTATGACTTAAGATCTCTTTCATGAACTTATCATAAGAGGGTATTTGCTCAAGTGCCTCTGCAAACAGAATATTTATTTCAAGAGTCCTGAGATAGTCTGCAAAGCGGGCAAATTGTTTATCCTGTTCCGCTTGGCGGAGTTTCTGAGGATAAGGCATTTTGGCTTTATATTCTTTAACCTTAGTTGCTGCAGGTTCATTTCCTACAGAGGTAGGTTGAGAAGCCTTCTTGAGGGAGTTATTATCAGCACTTGTAGGTGTCTGATCCCTCACTGGCGTTTGAACGCTAGAACTGGACATGGATTGGGCGTTTAACGCCAGTTTTTCATCTTTTTCTGGCGTTTGAAGGCCAGACTTATTCCTCTCTGGGCTCTTACTGTCCTTAGAGGGATTTTGGGTAGCAGATTGCTCATCCTCTGTCAGCTGTTCTTTTCTTGGCTTTCTGCTGCTTTGAGTTGAGATATTTAATGTTTTTCCACTTCTTAATTGAACTGCTTGGCACTCCTCGATTATCTATTTTGAAAACTGTTATTTTGTCTGATTCAATTGTGATTCCATATCCTTTTTAGAATTTTTAGTTTCTTGTAGCATCTCCTTAAATTCTGCTAATTGCCTTGTTATAGAAGATAGTTGCTGATTGAGTTCAACAACTTGTTCCTGAGGACTAAAGTCAATTGACACTGCCTTAGCTTCTTCTTTCATGGAGGACTCATTACTTATGTACAGATGCTGATTTCTAGCAACTATATCAATAAGCTCTTGAGCCTCTTCAATAGTCTTTCTTATGTGTATAGATCCAGCAGCTGAGTGGTCTAGAGATATCTGAGCTTTTTCTATAAGCCCATAGTAGAAGATGTCTAATTGCACCCACTCTGAAAACATTTCAGAGGGGCATTTCCTTAGCATCCCTCTGTACCTCTCCCAGGCGTTATAAAGGGATTCATCATCCTCTTGTTTAAAGCCTTAGATGTTCAGCCTTAGCTGTGTCATCCTTTTTGGAGGGAAATATTGATTTAGGAATTTGTCTGATAACTGTTTCCATGTTCTTATGCTTATTGTGGGTTGGTTATTTAACCACCTCTTAGCTTGATCTTTTACAGCAAACGGAAATAGTAACAGCCTGTATACATCTTGATCTACCTCCTTGTCACGCACTATGTCAGCAATTTGCAAGAACTGTGCCAGAAACTCAGTAGGTTCTTCCTGTGGAAGACTGGAATACTGGCAATTTTACTGCACCATGACAATGAGCTGAGGATTTAGCTCAAAACTTCTTGCTTTCATGGGAGGTATACAGATGCTACTCCCATATGCAGCAGTAATGGGGTTAGCATATGACCCCAGAGTCCTTCTGGACTGTTCATTTCCATTTAGGTCCATGATGGATAAAATGGAATTGATATGAATTGCAAACAAAATATATTTTTATTTTTATTTTATTTAAGTAGAAACAAACCGAATTATTAAGAATAAATAAAAATAATAAGATAAAATAAAATAATTAGAAATTAAAATGTAAATTTCAAAAACCAAGAGAAAAATAAAGGAAACAAAAATTTTTAGATCAAAACAAAGGAAACAAACAGGAAAACCTTGAACATCACGATGAACGCTAAGAACAACTTTTGAAAAATTTTTAAGAAAATAGAAACACAAAGGACACCAAACTTAAAAATTTTTATATTCTAAGCACTAATAATTCGAAAAAAATGAAATAAAAATAAAATCATGCAATTGACACCAAAGTTAAAATGTGAAACTAAACTCAAACAGAAAACTCAATTATTAGTTTATAAAAATTTTCAAAAAATTTAAAAAGAGAAAATAAGGATTAAAAAAAATTTTAACCAAAAACAATAATAGAAGACTCTAAACCAAAAGGAAAATTTTTCCTAATCTAAACAACAAAATAAACCGTTAGTTGTTCAAACTCGAACAATCCCCGGCAACAGCGCAAAAAACTTGGTGCACGAATTGTAAATCACACTTTTCACAACTCGTACCACTAACCAGCAAGTGCACTGGGTCGTCCAAGTAATACCTTACATGAGTAAGGGTCGATCCCACGGAGATTGCCGGCTTGAAGCAAGCTATGGTTATCTTGTAATTCTTAGTTAGGATATCACTGATAATTCTTAATTTTAATAGTAAAAAGTAAAAGAGCATCAAATAAATACTTGTTATGCAGTAATTGAGAACAGATTGAGGTTTTGGAGATGCTTCGTCTTTTGGATCTCTGCTTTCCTCCCATCTTCTTCTTCACACATGCAAGGCTCCTTCCATGGCAAGCTGTATGTTGGTGGATCACCGTTGTCAATGGCTACCATCCGTTCTCTCAGTGAAAAGGGTCCATGTACATGGCTAATCATCTGTTGATTCTCATTTGTGTTGGAATAAGATCCATTGATCCTTTTGCGTCTGTCACTACGCCCAATACTTGTGAGTTTGAAGCTCGTCACGGTCATCCCTTCCCGGATCTTACTCAGAATACCACAGACAAGGTTTAGACGTTCTGGATCTCAGGGATGCTGCCAATTGATTCTAGCTTTTACCACGAAGACTCTGGATTAAGCGATTTGAACGCTCTGTTGTCAGGAGAGGCAATCAAACTCCTGAACCAGGAGCCCAAGAGATATACACTCAAGCTATTACAGATAGAACGTAAGTGGTTGTCAGGCACGCGTTCATAGGTTGAGAATGATGATGAGTGTCACGGATCATCACATTCTTCACGGTTAGGTAGGAGTGAATATCTTAGAACAGAAACAAGCGTGTTGAATAGAAAATAGAAGTAATTACATTAATTCATCGAGACACAGCAGAGCTCCTCACCCCCAATCATGGAGTTTAGAGACTCATGCTGTAGAGATACAATGTAAAACTTGAAAATGTCATGAGATGCAAAATAAATCTCTAAAAGTAGTTTTTATACTAAGCTAGTGACCTAGGTTTACAGAAATTAAGTAGACTAAGATAGATAGTGCAGAAATCTACTTTCGGAGCCCACTTGGTGTGTGCTTGGGCTGAGCATTGAAGCTTCCATGTGTAGAGACTTTTTTTGGAGTTAAACGCCAGGTTGTAGCCTGTTTCTGGCGTTTAACTCTAGTTTGCAACCTGTTTCTGTTGTTTAACGCTAGAATAGCGTAAAGACTTGGCGTTAAAGGCCAATTTTTGTGGTCAAAGCTTGGGCAAAGTATGGACTATTATATATTGCTGGAAAGCCTTGAATATCTACTTTCCAAAGCAATTGAGAGCGCGCCAATTAGGTATCTGTAGCTCCAAAAAATTCATTTCGAGTGTAGGGAGGTCAGAACCAAATAGCATCTGCAGTCCTTTTTCAGCCTCTGGATCAGATTTTTTTCTGGTCCCTAAATTTCAGCCAGAAAATACCTAAAATCACAGAAAAATATACAAACTCATAGTAAAGTCCAGAAATGTGATTTTTGCATAAAAACTAATAAAAATATACCAAAAAGTAGCTAGATCCTACTAAAAACTATATGACAATACCCCTAAAAGTATATAAAATATCCGCTCATCAATAACCCACTAGGAGTGGGGTCAAATCCATAGAGATTGGTAGATTTGAGTAATTTTAATTAATGGGTAAATTAGTCAAGCTGAGCAATATAAATTGTGATTGCAAAATTTTAAATTAGCAGAATTATAAATGACTCAAAAGTAAAGAGAAGCAGTAAAGTGCAGAAAAGTAAATGACGAGAATGTAAAGTGCTGAAACATAAATAACTGAATTATAAATGAGAATGGGGAATAACAAAATGTAGAGAAAGCTATAAAGAATATGGAAGATAAGAATAGGGGAAATTCATTGGGGTCAGGAGATATTGTTCTCTTTGGATTAAATCCAGCTCATCTCATCTTCAATCATGCAACTCATTGACCTCTTGGCAATCATGATTGATTGAACCCCAATCCCTTGGTGATTCAATCTCTCAAATTTTGATAATCAGCCAATTCCTTGGTATAATTGCTCATGAAGTGAGATATGCTTGGTCCCTGATTATACCACGCATCCTCATAGATCCAAATAGTGGTTGGATTATATGTCACCAAATCCAATCACCAAAACCTAGATCTACTCAATTGTGAGAAGGGATTTCAAGTATGGTTTCATGTTTCTTTTTCCAAGGTTCCCATGAAACCCATTTTGCATTCAACCTCTTTCCCAAGATGATTGAACACTAGCATTAAAACAAAATTCCTTCTAGCAAATCAAAGAGAAGATGAAGAGAAGAAGAAATTCACAATCATTAATCCATCAAGTACAACAGAGCTCCCTCTCCCAATGAGAGGGAATTTAGCTACTCATAGCTTAGATAAAAGTACAAGAGATGGAAGAGATGAAGTGAAAAGTAAAAGTTAACAACACTACTTGCCAATGAACCAACTACTCACCAACCCCTTTCTCAGTACTTTCCGGGGTTATTTATACTACTCCTATCACTAGAATTAAGAAAATACAAAAGAGAAAAGAAAATTACAGCTGGAGGGAAAGAAAAACTTAATAAATGTGACTCCTCAAGCTTGGCGTGTGCCTGGCGTTTAAGTGGCGTGCCACGCCTAGCCACTAAATTTGGCTTGGCACGCCACGCCCAGCTCCTCAAGTGGCATGCCCTTTGAACCGACTTCCTTGGCATGCCACGCCCTCGAGACCAAGTGGCACGCCCAGGGTCTTTTTCAACCATTGGTTAGCCTGGCGTGCCACGGCTTCGATCCCAAGTGGCATGCCCAGGTTTTTTCTTCTTCTTCTCTTCTCTGGAAAATTGAACTGGCGTGGCACACCCAGGGTCTGGTGTGCCACGCCCACTGTGTGCTTCATCTTCCTCTCTGGGACCTTGAACTGGCGTGTCACGCCTAGGGTTTGGCGTGCTACGCCCATTGTGTGCACCGTTTTCTTCTCTGGAAAATTAAACTAGCGTGGGCCCATTGTGTGTGTTTGGTTCCTTGGTTGGCATGCCACGCCCAAAATTCAAGTGGCATGCCCATGGTCTTCTAGTCTTGGCGTGCCACACCTTGAAGCTCAAGTGGCACGCCCAATCTTCTTCTTGTTGAGTGATGAGGCTGGCGTGCCATGCCTTCGACACCAAGTGGCATGCCCAGTGAGTGGTTTAGCATTAGCGTGCCATGCTTGAGACTCAAGTGGCACGCCTAAGTGAGGAATGATAGTTGGCATGCCACGCCTTCAATACCAAGTGGCACGCCCAAGTGTTTGGCCCTTCACCTCCTCCTCTGGAAACTTGTACTGGCGTGTCACGCCCTGATGTTCAAGTGGCACGCCCATATTGGTGTGTCTCCTTCAAGCTTGGCGTGCCACGCCTAGGTCCTCAAGTGGCACGCCCAAGTGTTGGGTTAGAGTTGGTGTGCCACGCCTTTGATACCAAGTGGCACGCTCAGTGTGTGTCCTCTTCTGGCATGCCACGCCCACAAGTTCAAGTGGCACACCCATGGTGTACAATGGAGTTGGCGTGCCACGCCCCCTTTGTGGCCTTCAACTTTGCTCTCTGGAAAATGTAACTGGCGTGCCACGCCCATTTTAAAGCTTTGAGAACCTTTTCTGGAAAATACAACTGGCGTGCCACGCCTGGCTCCTGGCGTGCCACGCCCATACACTTTCATGGTGTTTGTTCCAAGTGGCACGTCCAGCTCTACACGCCCAGCCTTATTTGTTGTTTTCTTCCCTTTTTGTTGCTCTTTCCACCTGAAATTCAGCACAAACCCACTTCAAAGTAATGTACCATAATATTCATCATTTAGTTCATGAATTGCAATGATTTAATGAGATTATGTTCTTTTATGGTCCTTTTTAGATAAGAAAAAAGGGTAGATGATGCAAGTCATCAAATGTGCACTATCAAACAATGAGGAAGGTCCCAACAGAAGGATGCCTAGGGGATAGAAAAACGACAATATCCCCACTGAAGGCTTCTCACCAGGGACGAGGGTAGTATTCCCTGCAAGCCCAATCCTGTGTCTTGAGCATATTAAACTGATCCATGAGAGCACAGGAAGGAAGCTCCCAGTGAGGACTGAGGATTTATTCCTCTATGACTATCTTCCTCCTTAAAGGAACTGACCGTCAAGCTAGTGACGGTAAAGAAGCGCTTGTTGGGAGGCAACCCAACCATAAGTAGCCCATTGTATTTTCTTTTCTATTTTATTTCAGTTATTTTAGTTTGATTTAATATTATTTTATTTTCTCTTGTTTTTCATAGTTTTCTTAGTTTTTCTAACGTTTATGATCATGTGTTGCCATTAGAACAGAAACAGGAACGCATGGGAGAGAAACAGAACATCCTGGAGGGCATCCCCTTTCTGGCATTCAATACCAGAAAGGAGAAGAGAGTTTAGGCGTTCAACGCCCATAAGGGAAGCAGTTCTGGCGTTCAATGCCAAGAGGGACCAAGTTTTCTTTGCTTAGGGATAAGCAAACTTTTTAAGTTTAGTGTTGCAGAGCAAGCTCTAGGTGTATAGTATCATCAATAGTACCAAAGGGAGGTGAATCATCTTCATAGAAGAGCACAGCCTGAGCAACCATCAGCTCTAAGGTGGTTGAGTTTTATTCTCCCTTTCTTTCTATTTTTTAGTATTTTATTATATTTTTTGTTATCTATTCTAGCTCTTGCATGATCACTATTAAGATTTCCTTTGCTTTCCATTCTAGTAGTTCAATTTTGAAAATTTAAAAAAAAATTGGGCAGAAGATATCTCACGCATTACTCATTAAAGCTTAAAAAGAAAATTTTTTAAAATGAAGTAGTAAAATACATAAGATCTTGAGTTATATCATATGTTATTCCAATTACTTTGATGTGGTAGCCTTGCATTTACTTTCTGAATATATGAATTAACTGTGCATAATTGATATTGAAGTTGAGCATATTGGCTCTTGAAGAACAGTGAATTTAGAGAAGTACTATTGGTTCTCTGAAAATTCAAAAATATTGATTTTTGAAGCAAAAAAAAGTAGCAAAAAAAAATAAAAGAAAAAGAAAAATAAAAAGCTCAAAAGAAAAAAGACAAGAGCAAGGATCCAAGGGTTTGAGCATCAATGGTTAGGAGGGTCAAAAATTGGCCTAAAAAGCTCAAATGAGTTGCTATCCCTAACTATATGCTTGTGGTGCAAAGGTGTCAAGTAAAAAGCTTTATACTGAGCAGTTAAAGTCGTGATCCAAAGCAATAAAAGACTACGCTTAAGAACTATGGGCACCACTGTCTGGGAATTTAAGCAAAGCTAAATTCGAATCAAAAGGGTTCCCTCAGTTAAGTGCCTGTGCCGTTAATGTATCCGGTGGTAATACCTGAAAATAAAATGCTTAGAGTCACGGCTAGGCCTAAAGGTGAAAAGCACAAAAAAGAAGCTGTGTTCAAGAATCAAGAGAATCAATAATATCATCCGGATTCTAGTTCCAAGAGATGCCAATACTTCTGAGCTTCAAAGGAAAGTGAAATACCAAAACTGTTCAGAAGTAAAGAGCTAATAGCCCCATTCAATATTTGGAACTGAGCTTCATTGACAACTCTGAGACTTTAATGACCACGAGCCATTACTTAATCACTTACAGCCTTGCCATTGAATGAATCACTCATCATTAAAGTAGTGAGTAAAAAGTATTAGTCTGGAAGAACAAGCATCTCCGAGGCCTTAACTGATTTCCTATCATTGTTTCAACGTCTTTTTATTATTGTTTTGTTTATGCGCCTACAACAACAACAATCAACTTTTTATTCGCCTTACTCAGATCTGCAGGATAACCACAACTTGCTTAATCCGGTAATCCTCGTGGGATTCAACCATCACTCACCTGAGGTATTACTTGGATGACCTGGTGCACTTGCCGGTTCAGTTGTGCGAGTTCTAATTTCACGAACCAATTATTCACAAAATGAATTACAAGCATGATTCTGAAAACCAGACTTGACCAGCCGGTCAAATTGGTCCAACTGTAAATCGGTAGCTATTTGTTGCGTGAGCATCTTATACCCTTTTTCTAGTTATTTTTATATTGTTTTTAGTTAGATTTTATTAAATTTTATTATATTTTAGTGCAAAACTCATCTTTGGATGCTACTTTGAATTTTTCTCATGTTTTTATGATTTAGGTGAAATTCGGAGCAGTTTGGAGAAGCCTGGAATAAGAAAGGAAAATGTTGTTAGCTCCCCCCTGGGTGCTGAACTCCCAAAGTGGCGTTCAATGCCAGCAGAGGGGCATCAAGTTAGAGGCGCACTTCCCTTCTGGGCATTCAACGCCCAATCCTGGCGTTGAATGCCAGCTTGCTGTCCGAGTTGCACACTTTTGGGCCTCCAAGTGGATTTTGGCACTTCTTAGGCTTATCTTATTTTATCTTTGTAATATTTATATTTAAAATAATATCTTTTAGGTTTATCATTTATTATTAGGTTAGTATTTATAGGAGAAGATCAATTAGGTTTAGGAGATCTTCTTCCTTCCGCACTTTTCATAACCCTATTTTCTCTGTAAGTTATGAGTAACTAAACCTCTACGTTAAGGAATTGGGAGCTCTATTTATTTCTATGGATTAATATTATTACTCTTCTATTTTAATATATGTTTGATTCAATTCTAAGGTGTGCTCTCGTTCTTAATCTAATGAAACTGGGTGGAACGGAAGTATGACCCTTTTTCTACATGAGTTCTTGTGAGACTCGAAAGAGGTATCAAGAACTATAGCTTGAGAACACACCTCCTAGACGTCTAATCCACAACCTATTGGGGACATGGGAACATCTATTCAGTGAGGATCTGGGGTGATTAGGGCCTTTGTGGTATAAACTAGTTTTTTGAACTTCACCCTTTAATTCGAATTGGATGACCACGGAAGTGGCATTTGATGAGGATTAGAGGAGATTAAATTGCTAAGGAATTAGGGTTTAATCACTTACTGTTTACCATAGAATGAATCATTCATTATTAAAATAGTTAGTAAGAAGTTTTGATCCGGAAAGATAAACATCTCCGAGACCTTAACTGTTTTCTTATATTGATTTTACACCAATCTTTTATTGCTTTTCTTATTTATCTGTCTTATGATTTTTCAACAACAACTTTCTTTACTGTTCGCCTGACTAAGCCCAGCAAGATAGCTACTACTTTTCAATCCAACAATTCTCGTGGGATCGACCCACACTCACTTGAGGTATTACTTAGATGACCCGGTGCACTTGCCGGTAAAGTTGTGTGAGTTCTAATTTCGCACACCAAGTTTTTAGCGCTGTTGCCGGGGATTGTTCGTGATTGACAACTACCGGTTGTCTTGTGGCTTAGATTAGGTATTTTTATTAGTTTTGATTATTTACTTTCTCTTTCAAGTTTCGATTTTTACTTTTACTTATTTTTCTCTATTTTCGAATTTTTCCTTATCTATTTTCTCTTATTTTTAAATTTTAAGTTTGGTGTCCCGTTAGTGATTTTCTCTTTTTTTTGGTTTAATCAATTTTCTTTTTAATTATTGAATCCGATCTTGTTTATTTTTCTTGATTTTTTATCTTAGTTTTATTTATCTTTTCCTTGATTTTTGAATTTTGTTTTATTTATTTTCATTCAATCTCAAAAATTAAGTTTGGTGTCCTTTAACATTTCCTCTATCTTTTTTAATTTGAAAGTTTTTTTTAAATCCTTTTCTTTCTACATTTCGAAAGTTTTTTTTAGTTAATTACTCACTTTATTTTATTTTATTTTATTTTATTTCTTTTTTAGTGAAAACATGCGTTTTAGGCCTTAAATTCGCCAATTTTAATTCACCTTAATTCCATTCGATGCCTTGATATGTTTGTTGAGTGATTTCAGATTCATAAGGCAAGTATTAGATAGAAGAATTGAAGACAAAACATTGCAAAGTGGAGAATTCATGAAGAAATGAGCATTTGGAGAATTAAGGGCCACGCGCACGTGTCATCCACGCGTACGCATGAGAAGAATATCTGAAACCCACGCACATGCATGATGAGCGGATAATTTATACGCTTTTTGGCATTGTTTTTAGTATGTTTTTAGTATATTTTAGTTAGTTTTTATTATGTTTTGATTAGTTTCTAAATAAAAATCACTCTTCTAGACTTTACTATGAGTTTGTGTGTTTTTCTGTGATTTCAGGTATTTTCTGGCTGAAATTGAGGGACCTGAGCAAAAATCTGATTCAGAGGCTGAAAAAGGACTGCAGATGCTGTTGGATTCTGACCTCCCTGCACTCAAAGTGGATTTTCTGGAGCTACAGAAGCCCAATTGGCGCGCTTTCAATTGCGTTAGAAAGTAGACATCCTGGGCTTTCCAGAAATATATAATAGTCTATACTTTGCTCGAGATTTGATGGCCCAAATAGGCGTTCCAAGTCAGCTCAAGAATTTTGGCGTTTAACTCCAAAACTGGCACAAAAGCTGGAGTTAAACGCCCAAACTGGCACAAAAGCTGGCGTTTAACTCCAAGAAAAGTCTCTACACATGAAAGCCTCAATGCTCAGCCCAAGCACACACCAAGTGGGCCCAGAAGAAGATTTCTGCATTAATTACTGATTTCTGTAAACCCTAGGCTACCAGTTCTCTATAAATAGGACCTTTTGCTATTGTATTTTACACACTTTTCATATACTTTCATAAATCTTTCCACATTTGGGGGCTGGCCTTACGGCCATGCCTAGACCTTGTTCTTATGTATTCTCAACGGTGGAGTTTCTACACACCATAGATTATGGTGTGGAGCTCTGCTGTTCTTCATGAATTAATACAAAGTACTATTGTTTTTCTATTCAACTCAAGTCTATTTCTTCTCCAAGATATTCATCCATTCTTCAACTTGATGAATGTGATGATCCGTGACACTCATCATCATTCTCACCTATGAACATGTGCCTGACAACCACCTCTGTTCTACTAGCAATGGCTTGAATGCGTATCTCTTGGGTGTCTAATCTAAGATTGGAACCTTCGTGGTATAGGCTAGAAATATTGGCGGCCATTCCTGAGATCCGAAAAGTCTAAACCTTGTCTGTGGTATTCCGAGTAGGATCTGGGAAGGGATGACTGTGACGAGCTTCAAACTCGCGATTGTGGGGCGTGTGACAGACGCAAAAGGATCAATGGATCCTATTCCGACATGATCGAGAACCGACAATTGATTAGCCGATGTTGTGACAGAGCATCAGGACCATTTTCACTGAGAGGACGGGATGTAGCCATTGACAACAGTGATGCCCAACATAAAGCTTGCCATGGAAAAGAGTATGAATGATTGGAAGAAGGCAATAGGAAAGCAGAGGTTCAAGGGGAACAAAGCATCTCCATACGCTTATCTGAAATCCACCAATGAATTACATAAGTATCTCTATCTTTATTTTATGTTTATTTTCATCACCTTAAACTCCATAATCATTTGAATCCGCCTGACTGAGATTTACAAGATGACCATAGCTTGCTTCAAGCCGACAATCTCCGTGGGATCGACCCTTACTCACGTAAGGTTTATTACTTGGACGACCCAGTGCACTTGCTGGTTAGTTGTGCAGAATTGTGACAAAGTGTGATTCACGTTTAAGAGCTCCAAGTCTTTGGCGCTATTGTTGATGATCACAATTTTGTGCACCAAGTTTTTGGCGCCGTTGCCGGGGATTGTTTGAGTTTGGACAACTGACGGTTCATCTTGTTGCTTAGATTAGGTACTTTTCAGAATTTTTAAGAATGAATTCTAGAGTTTCAAGGTGATGTTCTTAGCATCACAAAAGCTGATTGATTCTCATCAATTTAGCTGCTGAATGTAATGTCTTGCTGAAGCTTGGCCAAACATGTCTAATCTTTTTAGACTGAAGCTTTAGACTAATATTGCATGATTCCTGGAATTCTCATTAAAAGTTTTGAATCCCGTTATTTTATTTTCCATATAATTTTCGAAAATCACAAAAAAATTTATAAAACCATAAAAATAAAAAATATTTTATGTTTCTTGTTTGAGTCTAGTATCAATTTTTAAGTTTGGTGTCAATTGCATGTTTTTATTCCTCTTGCATTTTTCGAATATATACATTATGTTCTTCATTAATCTTCAAGTTGTTCTTGATGATTTCATTGCTCTGATCTTTAAATTCTCTTGTTTTGTGTGTTTTATTGTTTCTCATATGCATTCTCAATTTGTTAGTGTCTCTTATATGAAAATTTTTAAGTTTGGTGTCTTGCATGCATTGTTTGTTTGATTTGAGTTTCCTAAGATTAATTATATTTTAATTGTTTCTCATCATTAAAAATTTAAAAATACTTTCAAAATTGTGTCTTTTCAGGTCAATAATACAGAGAATTGAAGATTCAGAACATTCAGCAGAGGAATCAAACAGAAAAAGCTGGGCGTTCAAAACGCCCAGTGAAGAAGGAAAACTGGCGTTTAAACGCCAACCAGGGTACCTGGCTGGGCGTTTAACGCCCAAAAAGGTAGAGATTTGGGCGTTAAACGCCAGCCATTCTGGGCGTTTAACGCCAGGATGACACTAGAGAGAAGATTTTGTTTTTAATTCACATTTTTTTTCAAGTTTTCATAATTTTTCAAAATCAAATCTTTTTCAAATCATATCTTTTCAATCATATCTCTTTCGAAATCAATTTCTTTCCATTTTATATTTATTTTTACTATTTTCAAAAATCCTTGCTATAATTAAAGATTTACTTCAAAATTTTCAAATTGTTACTTGCCTATTAAGAAAGGATCAAACTTTAAATTTTAAAATCATATCTTTTAATTTCTTGATAGTCAAGTAATCAACTTTAATTTTAAAAATTTTTCTTTTTCTAAATTGATTTTCAATCATATCTTTTCAATCATATCTTTTCAATCACATCTTTTTCAAAATTAATTTTTTTCAATCATATCTTTTTCTAATTTCAAAATCTTTTTCAAAAATCACTTTATTTCTTTCCCAATCTTAGTTTTCGAAAATCTCAATCAAATTTTCAAATTTCTTTTTAATTATTTCAAAATCTTTTTAAATTATTTTCGAAAATTCTTCCCCTCTTTTCACATCCTTCTATTTAAAGGACTAAGACTCCTCATCAAGGTGCAATTTGAACTCTGTCCCTCTTGATAAGTTCGAATTCCCTCTTCTCCACCTCCTCCTTCTATTCTTCTTTTCCTCTGACACCTCAAGGAATCTCTATACTGTGACATAGAGGATTCCCTATTTTCTTGTTCTCTTCTCTTTCATATGAGCAGGAACAAAGATAAAGGCATACTTGTTCAAGCTGATCCTGAACCTGAAAGGACCTTGAAGAGAAAGCTAAGAGAAGCTAAAGAACAATTCTCTTTAGAGGGCCTAACAGAACTCTTCAAAGAAGAAGAAACCATGGCAGCCGAAAACAACAACAATGGCAACAATGCAAGGAAGGTGCTTGGTGACTTTACTGCACCTACTCCTGATTTTTATGGGAGAAGCATCTCTATCCCTACCATTGGAGCAAACAACTTTGAGCTTAAGCCTCAATTAGTTTTCCTAATGCAACAGAATTGCAAGTTTCATGGACTTCCATTGGAAGATCTTCATCAGTTCTTAGCTGAGTTCTTGCAAATCTGTAACACTGTCAAGACCAATGGGGTTGACCCTGAAGTCTACAGACTTATGCTCTTTCCTTTTGCTGTAAGAGACAGAGCTAGGACATGGTTGGATTCACAACCTAAAGAAAGCCTGAACTCTTGGGAAAAGCTAGTCAATGCCTTCTTGGCAAAGTTCTTTCCACCTCAAAAATTGAGCAAGCTTAGAGTGGAAGTCCAAACCTTTAGACAGAAGGATGGTGAGTCCCTCTATGAAGCTTGGGAGAGATACAAGCAATTGATCAGAAGGTGCCCTTCTGACATGCTTTCAGAATGGAGCATCATAGGAATCTTCTATGATGGTCTGTCTGAACTATCCAAGATGTCATTGGATAGCTCTGCTGGAGGATCTCTTCATCTGAAGAAGACGCCTGCAGAAGCTCAAGAACTCATTGAAATGGTTGTAAATAACCAATTCATGTACACTTCTGAAAGGAATCCTGTGAATAATGGGTCAACTCAGAAAACAGGAGTACGTTCTTGAGATTGATACTCTGAATGCCATATTGGCTCAGAATAAAATATTGACCCAACAAGTCAATATGATTCCTCAGAGTCTGTCTGGAATGCAAGCAGCAACAGGCAGTACTAAGGAAGCTTCCTCTGAAGAAGAAGCTTTGATCCTGAGAACCCAGCAATGGAAGAGGTGAATTACATGGAAGAATCCTATGGAAACACCTATAATCCTTCATGGAGAAATCATCCAAATCTCTCATGAAAGGATCAACAGAGACCTCAACAAGGTTTCAGCAACAATAATGGTGGAAGAAACCGGTTTAGCAATAGCAAGCCTTTTCCATCATCTTCTCAGCAACAGACAAAGAATTCTAAGCAAAACCCCTCTGACTTAACAACTATTGTCTCTGATCTAATCAAAACCAGTCAAAGTTTCATGACTGAAACAAGGTCCTCCATTAGAAATTTGGAGGCACAATTGGGTCAGCTGAGTAAGAAAATTACTGAACTCCCTCCTAGCACTCTCCCTAGCAATACAGAAGAGAATCCAAAAAGAGAGTGTAAGGCCATAACCACAACCCACACGGCCAAACTTGGAGAGGAGGAAGAAGCAGTGATTCCCACTGAGGAAGACCTCAATGGATGCCCACTGACCTCCATGGAGTTCCCTAATGAGGAACCATGGGAATCTGAGGCTCATTCTGAGACCATAGAGATTCCATTGAATTTACTTCTGCCTTTCATAAGCTCTGATGAGTATTCTTCCTCTGAAGAGGATGAAGATGTTACTGAAGAGCAAGTTGCTAAGTACCTTGGAGTAATCATGAAGCTAAATGCCAAGTTATTTGGTAATGAGACTTGGGAGAATGAACCTCCATTGCTCATCAAAGAGCTGGATGACTTGACTAGGCAGAAATTACCTCAAAAGAGACAGGACCCTGGAAAGTTCTCAATCCCTTGTACCATAGGCACCATGACCTTTGAGAAGGCTCTGTGTGACCTAGGGTCAAGCATAAACCTTATGCCTCTCTCTGTAATGGAGAAGCTAGGGATCATTGAGGTACAAGCTGCAAGAATCTCACTAGAGATGGCAGACAATTCAAAGAAACAGGCTTATGGACTTGTAGAGGATGTCTTGGTAAAGGTTGAAGACCATTACATCCCTGCTGATTTCATAGTCCTAGAGACTGGGAAGTGTATGGATGAATCCATCATCCTTGGCAGACCCTTCCTAGCCACAGCAAAAGCTATGATTGATGTTGACAGAGGAGAATTGATCATTCAAGTGAATGGAGACTCCCTTGTGTTTAAAGCTCAAGGATATCCCTCTGTCACCATGTAGAGGAAGCATGAAGAGCTTCTCTCAATACAGAGTCAAACAGAGCCCCCACAGTCAAACTCTAAGTTTGGTGTTAGGAGGCCACAACCAAACTTTAAGTTTGGTGTTGAACCCCCACATTCAAACTCTAAGTTTGGTGTTGGGAGGTTCCAACATTGCTCTGAACATCTGTAAGGCTCCATGAGAGCCACTGTGAAGCTATTGACATTAAAGAAGCGCTTGTTGGGAGGCAACCCAATCGTTACTATTCTATGTTAAATTTCTATTTTCCTTTGTTATTTTATGTTTTCTGTAGGTTGATGATCGTGTGAAGTCACAAAAACAATTGAAAAATAAAAAACAAAGTGAAAAACTGAATGAAAAATAGAACACCCTGGAGGAGAAACTTACTGGCGTTTAAACGCCAGTAAGGGTAGTAGAATGGGCGTTAAACGCCCAGTCTGGCACCATTCTGGGTGTTTAACGCCAGAAAAGGGCACCAGACTGGCGTTTAACGCCAGGAATGGGCAAGAAGCTGGCGTTAAACGCCAGAAATGGGCAGCAACCTGGCGTCTAACACCAAGATTGGCAGAAAGGGGCGTTTTGCACGCCGCTTAGTACAGGGATGAGATATCCTTGACACCTCAGGATCTGTGGACTCCACATGATCCCCACCTACCCCACCACTCTCTTTCTTCTTCACCCATTCACCAATCACCTCAATACCTCTTCCCCAAAAAACTCCTCACCTATCAAATCCCACCATTCTCTTCACCACTCACATCCATCCTTTATAAAACCATACACACCCCTCTCACCCCTATATAAACCCATCTTCACTCCTTCATTTTCACACAACCTAAACACTACTTCTCCCCCTTGGCCAAAACATAAAGCCCACTCTATCTCCTCTATTTCTTCTTCTACTCTCTTCTTTCTTCTTTTGCTCGAGGACGAGCAACCTTCTAAGTTTGGTGTGGTAAAAGCTAAAGCTTTTTGTTTTTCCATAACCATTTATGGCATCAAAAGCCAGAGAAACCTCTAGAAAGAGGAAAGGGAAGGCAAAATCTTCCACCTCCGAGTCATGGGAGATGGAGAGATTCCTCTCAAGGGTGCATCAAGACCACTTCTATGAAGTTGTGGCCAAGAAGAAAGTGATCCCCGAGGTCCCTTTTAAGCTCAAAAAGGGCGAATATCCGGAGATCCGACATGAGATCCGAAGAAAAGGTTGGGAAGTTCTCACCAACCCCATTCAACAAGTCGGAATCTTAATGGTTCAAGAGTTCTATGCTAATGCATGGATCACCAAAAATCATGATCAAAGTATGAACCCGGACCCTAAGAATTGGCTTACAATGGTTCAGGGGAATTACTTAGATTTTAGTCCGGAAAATGTAAGGTTGGCATTCAACTTGCCTATGATGCAAGGAGATGCACACCCATACAAAAGAAGGGTCAACTTTGATCAAAGGTTGGACCAAGTCCTCATGGACATATGTGAAGAGGGCACTCAATAGAAGAGAGACTCAAGAGAGAAGCCGGTTCAACTAATAAGGCATGACCTCAAGCCTGTGGCTAGGGGATGGTTGGAGTTCATCCAACGCTCAATCATTCCCACTAGTAACTGGTCCGAAGCTACTATAGACCGGGCTATCATGATACATAGCATCATGATTGGAGAGGAAGTGGAAGTTCATGAGGTTATATCTCAAGAACTCTACAAGGTGGCGGACAAGTCCTCTCCTTTGGCAAGGTTAGCCTTCCCTCATCTCATTTGTCACCTTTGCAATTCGGTTGGAATTGACATAGAGGGAGACATTCTCATTGATGAGGACAAGCCCATCACTAAGAAAAGGATGGAGAAAACAAGAGAACCTCATCAAGAGCATGAGGAAATTCCTCATCATGAAATTCCTGAGATGCCTCAAGGGATGCATCTTCCTCCACAAAACTATTGGGAGCAAATCAACACCTCCCTAGGAGAATTAAGTTCCAGCATGGGACAACTAAGGATGGAGCACCAAGAGTATTCCATCCTCCTCCATGAAATTAGAGAAGATCAAAGAACCATGAGAGAGGAGCAACAAAGGCAAGAAAGAGACATTGAGGAGCTCAAGCACTCCATAAGATCTTCAAGAGGAAGTACAAGCCGCCATCACTAAGGTGGACCCGTTCTTTAATTTTCTTGTTCTTTATTTTCCTGTTTTTCGAATTTTTATGCTTATGTTTATTTATGTTTGTGTCTTTATTACATGATCATTAGTGTCTAAGTGTCTATGCCTTAAAGCTATGAAAATGAATCCATCACCTTTCTTAAATGAAAAATATTTTTAATTGAAAAAGAAAAAGAAGTGCATGAATTTCAAATTTTAAAACAGTTTAATTATTTTGATGTGGTGGCAATGCTATTGTTTTTCTGAATGAATGCGTGAACAGTGCATATTTTTGAATTTGTTGATTCATGAATGTTAAAATTGTTGGCTCTTGAAAGAATGAAAGGAAAAGGAGAAATGTTATCTGATGATCTGAAAAATTATAAAATTGATTCTTGAAGCAAGAAAAAGCAGTGAAAAGCTTGCAAAAAAAAAAAGAAGAAAAGCAAGCAGAAAAAGCCAATACCCCTTTAAACCAAAAGGCAAGGGTGATAAAAAAAAGGATCCAAGGCTTTGAGCATCAGTGGATAGGAGGGCCCACAAGAATAAAATCCTGGCCTAAGCGGCTAAACCAAGCTGTCCCTAACCATGTGCTTGTGGCATCAAGGTGTCAAGTGAAAACTTGAGACTGAGCGGTTAAAGTCGAGGTCCAAAGCAAAAAGAAGAGTGTGCTTAAGAACCCTGGACACCTCTAATTGGGGACTCTAGCAAAGTTGAGTCACAATCTGAAAAGGTTCACCCATTTATGTGTCTGTGGCATTTATGTATCCGGTGGTAATATTGGAAAACAAAGTGCTTAGGGCCACGGCCAAGACTCATAAAGTAGCTGTGTTCAAGAATCAACATACTTAACTAGAAGAGTCAGTAATACTATCTAGATTCTGAGTTCCTATAGATGGCAATCATTCTAAACTTCAAGGGATAAAGTGAGATGCCAAAACTGTTCAGAAGCAAAAAGCTAAAAGCCCCACTCATCTAATTAATACTGATCTTCATAGATGTTTTTGGAATTCATTGTATATTCTCTTCTTTTTTATCCTATTTGATTCTTAGTTGCTTGGGGACAAGCAACAATTTAAGTTTGGTGTTGTGATTAGCGGATAATTTATACGCTTTTTGGCATTGTTTTTAGTATGTTTTTAGTATATTTTAGTTATTTTTTATTATATTTTTATTAGTTTTTAAATAAAAATCACTCTTCTGGACTTTACTATGAGTTTGTATGTTTTTCTGTGATTTCAGGTATTTTCTGGCTGAAATTGAGGAACCTAAGCAAAAATCTGATTCAGAGGCTGAAAAAGGACTGCAGATGCTGTTGGATTCTGACCTCCCTGCACGCAAAGTAGATTTTCTGGAGCTACAGAAGCCCAATTGGCGCGCTCTCAATTGTGTTGGAAAGTTGACATCCTGGGCTTTCCAGTAATATATAATAGTCCATACTTTGCTCGAGATTTGATGGCCCAAACAGGCGTTCCAAGTCAGCTCAAGAATTCTGGCGTTTAACTCCAAAACTGGCACAAAAGCTGTAGTTAAACGCGCAAACTGGCACAAAAGCTGGCGTTTAACTCCAAGAAAAGTCTCTACACATGAAAGCTTCAATGCTCAGCCCAAGCACACACCAAGTGGGCCCGGAAGAAGATTTCTGCATAAATTACTGATTTCTGTAAACCCTAGGCTACCAGTTCTCTATAAATAGGACCTTTTGCTATTGTATTTTGCACACGTTTCATATACTTTCATAAATCTTTTCACGTTTGGGGGCTGGCCTCACAGCCATGCCTAGACCTTGTTCTTATGTATTCTCAACGGTGGAGTTTCTACACACCATAGATTAAGCTATGGAGCTCTGCTGTTCTTCATGAATTAATACAAAGTACTATTGTTTTTCTATTCAACTCAAGTCTATTTCTTCTCCAAGATATTCATTCGTTCTTCAACTTGATGAATGTGATGATCCCTGACACTCATCATCATTCTCACCTATGAACATGTGCCTGACAACCACCTCTGTTCTACTAGCAATGGCTTGAATGCGTATCTCTTGGGTGTCTAATCTAAGATTGGAACCTTCGTGGTATAGGCTAGAATTATTGGCGGCCATTCCTGAGATCCAGAAAGTCTAAACCTTGTCTGTGGTATTCCGAGTAGGATCTGGGAAGGGATGACTGTGACGAGCTTCAAACTCGCGATTGTGGGGCGTGTGACAGACGCAAAAGGATCAATGGATCCTATTCCGACATGATCGAGAACCGACAACTGATTAGCCGATGTTGTGACAGAGCATCAGGACCATTTTCACTGAGAGGACGAGATGTAGCCATTGACAATGGTGATGCCCAACATAAAGCTTGCCATGGAAAGGAGTATGAATGATTGGAAGAAGGCAATAGGAAAGCAGAGGTTCAATGGGAACAAAGCATCTCCATACGCTTATCTGAAATCCACCAATGAATTACATAAGTATCTCTATCTTTATTTTATGTTTATTTTCATCACCTTAAACTCCATAATCATTTGAATCCGCCTGACTGAGATTTACAAGATGACCATAGCTTGCTTCAAGCCGACAATCTCCGTGGGATAGACCCTTACTCACGTAAGGTTTATTACTTGGACGACCCAGTGCACTTGCTGGTTAGTTGTGTGGAATTGTGACAAAGTGTGATTCACGTTTAAGAGCTCTAAGTCTTTGGCGCCATTGTTGATGATCACAATTTCGTGCACCAACGCGTTATCCACGCGTACGCATGAGGATGAATTTTGGCCAGCGACGCGCACGCGTCATCCACGAACACGCGTGACGAGCGACACGTGACTCACTTAAAGTGAAAATGCTGGGGGCAATTTCTGAGCTGCCCAGGCCAAAATCCAACTCATTTCTGAATCTATTTGATACATAATTGAAGATTGGACAAAGGGGGGGAGCAATTAGTTAGTGTAGGAATCACGCTTTAGGTAGTTTCTAGAGAGAGAATTTCCCTCTTCTCTCTAGAATTAGGGTAGTTTAGGTTAATTTTTTCTTAGATGTAGCTTTAATTCTTGTTTTTGTCTTGTTTTCCTTTTAATTTCTTGTTATTACATCTTTCCTCTCTTAGTTCCATGGTTAATTTTTCTTTTATGTCATTTTTGTGTCGATGAACTCTTGTTAATTTTCCTTTTCGTTTAATGCAATTTATGTTTTATGTTCCTTTATTGTTTAATTGAGTTGTTATTATTGTTTCCTTTCAATTGGTAGTTGTAGATTTTATTCTTTCTTGCAATTTTACCATGCTTTCCTTTTATGCCTTCCAAGTGTTTCACAAAATGCTTAGTTAGATGTTAGAGTAGTGTTTGAGCATTCTTGTCTTGGAAAGAGAAATTAGGTAATCTTGAGTCATTATTACCCAATTTAGATTGGTGATCTAGAGTTGTTAGTTAATATTGTTTCCATTGACTCTAATCTCTTACTAATTCAATTAGTAAGTTGATTAGGACTTTTGGATTGAGATTAACTAGTCTTATTAGACTTTCTTCGAGTGTTGGAGATGACATTGTACCTTCTCTCGTTGGGGATGACTTAATAGGATAAACTCTTGCTAATCATTGTATGATAATTAATGACTAGGATAGAAAGCTTATATTCTCAATCCTTGCCATGAATGCCTCTTTTTAGTATTTGTTTTCTTAAATTGCTTGCTTTACTTTTGTTGTCATTTATTTTCTTGCCTTTTACCAACCCACCCCTTGGATACCATAACCAATAATACGCATACCTCACTGCAATTCCTTTAGAAGACGACCTTGGACTAATACTCTCGGTTATTTTTATTGGGTTGGACTTGTGACAACAACAAATTAAACTTTGATTTGAGGATCGATTATCGGTTTGGGTTATGCTCACAACGAAATTATTTTGTTAAATTCTGAACCGGTATAAATCTTTCACATTAAGTTTTTAGCGCCGTTGGGAGTTACAATGTGTGCTTGTTATTAGTTATTGTATATATGTGAATATTGTGGATATGTTTGCCTTTTGTTTCTTTGTTAGTTTTTACATGTTTTAAGATTTGGTTTTCTTTGTTTCTTATTAGATTTTATTTTCATTTGCTTTTGCTACTATAAATTCTCACCCATTTGGCTATGAGTTTGGTTCTAACTATGTTGTAGGGAATGAAAGCTACAATGACAACATGCATCAAGGATGGGACAATCAAAGGTGGGAGGAGCCTCAAGCATTTGATCAACCTTCATGGCAATAACCTCCACCAATGTACTATGATCAAGAAACATACCATGATGCATACCAGTCTAATGTGTGTGGTGACCTTCATTGTGATTCTCAACTACAACCACCACATACATATGACCCTTCCCTCAACATAGTCCTCAACAATCTTACTCACAAGCCTCATACCACTGAACACCTCCTTATGATCCTAACCCATATCCACCATACCAACAACCATATGAGCCATACTTAGAGCCACCACCATTCCAACATCAATATTCTCAAGAACCATCAATTCTATATACATCACCTCCATACCCTTACCAAGATGAACCACCTTCTAATTATGAACCCTTTTCCCCAAACAACGAACCCTCTCTTCCACCCACACTTTCATTGGACCAATCTCTCCAACCCCTAATGCAAGAACAACAGGAACTTCTAATTTATTGCCAAAAGTAAGGGGAATATACCATTATTGTAAAATGTAGAGGATTAGTTGAGAAGGACAATGAGAAGGAGAATTTGGAGCTTCAAGGTGGAGAAGAGGAGTTGAAGCAAGAAGTGCAACAAGAGGAGCAAGTTAAGATAATTGAGTCGAAAGGAGCGGTTGAAGAATTGGGAGAGGTCATCAAGAGTTGGACTCAATCTTTGATGAGTTATTGTCCACACTAACAACTCACCTCGAGGATCCTATTGAACTTTCTTCCATTGAGCTTGAAAGCAATGTCAAGAAGGGTGCGTAACCTCTAAAGCATATTGTGAATGATGAAGAAGTGGAAGAAGGTGAGCAAGCAACAAATCTTCCTCTTGAAGATGATCCCACACCAACGCATGATCCTTTTGAAATTGAGGAGTCTTCTCCCATTAAAATTGAGGTAAATGTTGAGATAAGTTCCACATTACCTCTAAGTTGTGACATGAAGGATGGAGAAGAGCTAGAAGAAATTAGTGAGGAAGTTGTTGAATGTGAAGAACTTTGTCAAGAAGTGGACATGGAAGATGCTTGTCAAGAGGTAGAAGTTGCCGAAGAAGAGTACAAGGGAGTAGACCTTTGATGAGGGAAAAACGATTCCACACAAAACTCACTGGCAAGTGTACCGGGTCGCATCAAGTAGTAATAACTCACAAGAGTGACGTCGATCCCACAGGGATTGATGGATCAAGCAACTTTAGTGAGTGATTAGTTTAGTCAAGCTAACATTGGTGAATTGAATGAAATCGAAGCAACAGAAAGTAAATTGCATGAATTTAATGTGCAGAAATTAAATTTAGCAGAAGCTTAAAGAGCAAGAACAGCAAATTGCAGAAAATGTAAAGGGGGTTGGGTACTGGAAATTAAAGAAAGCAATAAAGCAAGCAATCAGAGAGATCTTGAGAACAAGTAACAGGAAATTTAAATTATAGAAAAATTAAATCAAGCTGAATCATGAATAGAATTGTAAAACTGCAGAAAGTGAAATTACAGAGAAGGAAATCATGACTTAGAGCAATTGCAGAAAATTAAACTTGCAGGAAGAGTAAATCAAATTGAATCATGAACAGAAATGTAAAGTTGCAGAGAAGTAGAAGTGCAGAAGAGTAAATCAAGCTCAATGAAAATGAAACTGTGAAATTGAATTCAAGACTGAAATATAACAATTGCAAAAAGATAAAAGTGTATCAAAGAGAGTTTTCTATTCTACTCCTACTCCTACTCCTATTGCTCTCTAGCAGAGCCAGCCTTCTTAATGAAATGAAATTAATGCCTTTATATAGGCTTTTACAAAAATGAAAATGAAATTGAAATTGAAAACAAATTACAATTAAATGAAATTCCTAATCTAACTGATCCTGGTGCCTTTGAGTGATGTCAATTGGGCTTTGCTTGCTTTGGGACTTCAATGAAATGGGTTGATTTAGATTTGGCCTTGAATGAAAATGGGTTGGAATGGCTTGTTGGCTTCAGTGGGGCGCTCTGTTTCATTAGTGAACGTTACGTTCACTGCCCCAAGCATGTTCCTTGTGTGCTTCCTTTGTTCCCTGGCGTTCATTTAGTGAACTCCACGTTCACTTATTGAACGTTGTTCCTTGTGGTGCGCGAGTTCTTCATGAGCGTTCACTTTAATGAACGCTGTGTTCAATTCCTTTGAATGCCACCTTGCTTCCAAGCCAAAATCATGAAAAAAGTGAACAGTGTGAATGCCACGTTCACTTTGGAATTGAACGCTAGGCTTCCTTGCTTTCCTTTGCTTTTATTAACGCCTTAGCTTTAATAATATATGCATGCTTTCATTAACTTCTTTAGTAATGCCGTAGCATTCATTCATTGCATTCATTCACTTGGCATTAATGATTTAATGTTTCATGCATGCATGCTTTTATTTGTTTAATTAATTAGTAATGCCATTTGCTTATCTTTAGCGTTCATTCATTTTAACGCTAGCGTTTATTCCTTGGCATTATTAATTAAATGTTTCATGCATGCATAAACATTAATACATGATAATTCATGATAATTCATGCATAAAGCATTAATAATCAAATGCATGCATGCTTTAGTTATTAATGCATATGTATCATGTTACTAATGCCAAGGCTTCATGGTCATGGGCCACGCTTTCCAAAGCGTGCTCAAACTTCAAAGTGTGTCCCAAAATTCTTCTTTTTTCTTTTTGAGCTTAATTTGTGCTTTTTTTGTTTCTTTTTCCACTTATTTCCTACAAGATTTATAAAATCAAAAGATCAAGGAAATATACTATTTAAGCACAAAAACACTCAACATTTAAGCATTAATCATTAATTTCTTGTATGGAAAAGCATAGAAAAATATGACATGATGGCATGTCATCACAACACCAAACTTAAATCTTGCTTGTCCTCAAACAAGAAAAGAATCATGCAATAAATTTTGACAAACCAAGGTGGGAAGAATAGCAACTCAATGTTCATGGTTGGCTAGTTTTCTATGCATGCCACAATCACAAAAGAAATGTAAATGATTGATGCTTCTATCTAGGTCAATTTATGAAATCTTTTCCTTATATTTCTTCCTTAAAACAAGCTTTTGATTTTCTTATTAGCTTCTCCTTTTGGGTGTTTTACCCCATGAGTTGATAACAAAGCTACAACTCTAAGTGCTTTATTTTCAAGTATTACCAATTGATACACAAGCACCACAAGCATTTAATTAGAGGACTTCTTTAAGCTCATTTGTTTCTTTTCTTTACTCTCTAATCATTGATGCTCAGAGCCTTGAGCTTTGAGGGAGTGCATTTGCACTTGAGCCTAGCCTTGACTCTAAGTGTTTTGTTTTCAAGCTTTTTTCCTGATACATAAACACCACAAGTACTTAACAAATGAATTGCCATTGGTACTCAGAGCCTTCAACTTTCTTGCCTTTTTTGCATTTGATTCCTTCAAGGTTTTCATGATTTCAAAAAGATTTCATAAAATGTCCTAGATGAAAACTTTAATTAAATAAAATCTAAGGTAATTGAGCAACAATTAACCATACTAGCCTTCCAATACTTGTATGCACATGCTAAGTTCTTCTTTAATGCCTTGTTTGTTTATGATCATGATACTTTATTGCTTTTGAATTCACAAAACTAAAGTTGGTAGTCATAACAGCAACATGTTAGAAATCAGTAATCAAACTATGCTTATTCATAACACACATGCATACAAAGAAGATAAAGATAATCATTCAATTTACAGTACTGGAAGTAAGTAGGAGGAGAAAGGAACGTTACCACCTTGTAGTTCATCTTCCTTGTTGTTGTCCTTTTCCTCCCATTCTTCCCTTTCCCTTGCCAAACTCAGAATGCTTGCTCATCCTCAAGCAACAATTAGAACAATGGCTATGGGGCTAAGATGGATCATGAATGTCATATACAATGAAATGTTAGTAGTACATGTGTTTTAAGCAAGCAAAATTAAAGATAACAATCAAGGCACAGGAAACAGAGACATTGTGATTGCAAACATAAGAGGGTGTGCATGATACATTGCATAAAAATATAAGTGGCACACCAAACTTAGTGTGACACTCTCACTTGGAATTGATGCAAGTATCTAGTATGGATTGGAAACAAATTTTGTTGCATAGCAACACCAAACTTAGAATGCAATCCCATGTCAATTTATTTGAAATAAAACTAAGAAAATAAAACTGTTGTATGTTAAATACAATCACCAAGCCAAGAATCTGTCATAAGTAAGGATTTCTTGGTGAGGTATTTAACAAAAAACAGTCAAAGAGCAAAATAAATGAAAGCATAAAAAACAAAGAATTGACTAAAACAAAGATAACAATAAAAATGTTAAACCAAAGGAAAGATAACTTTGCAGAGGCATTATGATTATGCAGACAAGTGGTGTTGCTGAATGACTTGCATAGAAAAATAAGTGGCACACCAAACTTAGAATCTTAGTGTGACACTTTCAATTAGAATTGATGCAATCATCCAGAGGGATTGCAAACAAATTGTTGCAGGGCAACACCAAACTTAGAATGTAATCATATGCCAATTTATTGAAATTTAAACAAAGAAAAGAAAGAAAATAAACCAAGCAGATAAATGAAATGTTACCTAAGGTTGGGTTGCCTCCCAACAAGCGCTCTTTTAGTGTCATTAGCTTGACATGCTGTTCTTCACTTTCTTCCTTTTCTTCCAGTTTGTTAAGAGGAATGCCTCAAGGGGAGAGATGAACCAGCTAGTGTCCCCTGTCTTGGTCTCTCCTCAACAAGCTTTCTTTTGTTAATGACTTGATTGAGCTTTGATGCCAGGGCATTTTGGTTAGTTTCACCGACCTTTTCTTTACTGTTTTAGGGTAGTTTCATGCATTTTCTTAGTTAATAAGCAAGTTTTGGGTAGATAATCACTTACATCTTGATTCAAGCAAACATTGTGAATTTCATGTAGTTTTATGAGAATTATGCATGAATTGAATGACAAATTGGATAATGCATGTCTCATAACTTAGATTAGAGCTTTGATGCACTTTATTTGCTTGATTTCAGGACAAAGGAAGCAAGGAAGAGCCACATTAGCAGCCACGTTAATCTAATTAACGTGACCACTAACGTGGAATGGGAATAAACTTGCAACGTTAATGAGAAAAGTGATTGCTAATAACGCCTTCGAAACCATCATGGCCCATGTTAATTGCCACGTTAACTACATTAACGTGGTAGTTAACGTGGAGAGAAAGGGAGCTCCAGCGTTAGTGGTAAAAGTGAATACCACTAACGCTCCAAATTGGCAATTGGCCACGTTAAGAGTCACGTTAACTCAGTTAACGTGAACTCTAACGTGGAAAAGGAAGACAATGCCAACGTTAGTGACACTCACCTTTGTCACTAACGTTGGACTAAGCCCAATTGGCCACGTTAAGAGTCACGTTAACTACATTAACATGAACTCTAACGTGGGAGGAGCAAGGAATCGCCAACGTTAGTGACACTCACCTTTGTCACTAACGTTGGACCAAGCCACTATGAGCCACGTTAGTTGCCACGTTAATTGCATTAACGTGGAAGCTAACGTGGAGGAAAGAAATGATGAGCCAACGTTAGTGACACTCACCTTTGTCACTAACGTTGGAGATGGCAATCACCACCACGTTAGTGGCCACGTTAAGACAATTAACGTGAGGCACTAATGTGAGAAGGGGCGTTTGGAGCGTTAGTGACAAAGGTAAGTGTCACTAACGCTCTCGAGGCTAAGGCATGCCCACGTTAGTTATACTAACCTGGACTCTAACATGAGAAAAGAGGGGCTAAGAGTAACGTTATTGGCAAAGGTGAACGCCAATAACGCTTGCGATGGACCAAGAGGCAACGTTAGTGGTCACGTCAGTGCCACTAACGTTGAAGTTAACGTGAACCATCTTGGGCTAGGAACGTTAGTGAAAAAGGTGATTGTCACTAACGTTCTCGAACCCACATTTTCACTTAACGTTAACGCCACTAACGTCCTAGCTAAAGTCCATGCCTACTTCACACTTTCTCTGCAAGTAAAGCTGAGCCCACTGAAGATTCCAAACTGCTTCAACTCAAGATCCAAAGGCCCATATCCAAAGACTTGAAGAGCCAACTAGAAGATCAGAAGAGTAGTATATATAGGAGTAGTTTTGAACTAGAGAGAGAGCTTTTTGGCCATTGGGAGAACTACTCTCTATAGAATTTTACTTTTTCTGCACTTTTAGTTCTGCTTTTGAGAATGTATTTTCCATCTTTGTTTTCCATTCCCAGAGCTATGAACAACTAAACCCCTTTCATTGGGTTAGGGAGCTCTGTGTAATTTGATGGATCAATAATAGTTTTCATTATTCTTCTTCTTTCTTTTCTCTTGATTTTACTAGAAAGATTTCAATCTTCATCCAATTGGGTAGTTGTCTTGGAAAAGAAGCTATTCATACTTGGATCTCTTCGGAACCTTAGAAGAGGAATGAAGAGATCATGCTAGAAATGCTTTCTCATGTTGGACCAAATTGGGGTTTGGATGGATATAGTGACATATAATCCTACCAACATTTTGATTTGGGAATACATGTGGTATAATCAGTGACCACACTTCATCTCTTCTTATGAGCAATTAGACCAAGGAATTGGCTATTGATCAAGATTTGAGAGATTGAATTACCAAGGAATTGGAATTCAATCACTTAAGATTGCCAAGGAGATCAATGAATGCATTGATTGAGGAAGAGATGAAAATGAACTTGATCCGGAGAATACAACATCTCCTGAGCCCAATGAACTCCCAATTTCTGATCTTACCCATTCTTTTTACTTTCTGCCATTTACTTTTATGTTCATCTTCCCCATTCCCCATTTAAGACTCTGCAATTTACTTTCCGTCATTTACATTCAGTCCTTTATTTCCAGTAATTACATTTTTCGCCATTTACTTTTCGCCATTTAATTTCCTACAATTCTCCAATCAAATTTTGCTTAGCTCAACTAGAATATTCCTCCAATTAAAGTTGCTTGACCAATCAATCCCTGTGGGATTCGACCTCACTCTATTGTGAGTTTTTACTTGACGACAATTCGGTATACTTGCCGAGGGAAAATTGTTGAGAGACATGTTCCGTGCATCAAGTTTATGGCGCCGTTGCCGGAGATTGATTTTGTATCAACAATGATTAAATTGGTGGATAACTAGATTGAGCATTTTTCTTTTGTTTGATTTAAATTCTGTTTGAGTAATTTACTTTCAGTTTTAGTTATTTTCTTCCCTTTACCCCTACCCGTTTGTGGTGTTCTCGTATTTGTTACAATTCAGTTCATTAACCCACTAACTATTTGATATATTGCATCACTCACACTAACAGCATTTTTAACAAGAATATTCTCTATCTCCCTTTTGCTTTGGCCTTGTTGGTTGTATGATAGGTAGAAGAAGCGGGGCTTCAACTTCTGTTGATTCTAAACCTGAGAGGACCTTCCTTAGATTAAGGAAGGAAGCAAGAAGAAAGAGAGTTGTTGGTGCTGAGGAAGAGGAAGAGTACTTTGAACCAGACATAGATGAGAATATGGAGAACCATCATGAAGAAGAGGCTCATAACCATGGCAGAGAAGGTCCAGTGCATCATGCTGGGCAAGAGAGAAGAGTTATGGGATCCTACATAAATCCAAACCCAGGAAACTGTGGAAGTAGCATCCAAAAGCCAACCATACATGCTAATAATTTTGAACTAAAGCCACAGCTCATCACCCTTGTTCAGAACAACTGTTCATTCGGAGGAAGTGTCCAAGAAGATCCCAATCAATATCTCACCACATTCCTGAGGATATGCAATACTGTGAAGTCTAATGGTGTTCATCCTGACACCTATAAACTGCTTCTGTTTCCCTTCTCACTCAAGGACAAAGCATCCAAATGGCTGGAGTCCTTCCCGAAGGAGAGTTTAACAACTTGGGAAGATGTGGTGAACAAATTCTTGGCGAGATTCTATCATCCTTAAAAAATCAACAGGTTAAGAGCTCAGGTACAAACCTTCAGGCAACAAGATGGTAAAACTCTATATGAAGCATGGGAGAGGTTTAAGGACTTGACAAGAAGGTGCCCGCCAGATATGTTCAATGAATGGGTGCAGTTACACATTTTCTATGAAGGTCTTTCTTATGAATCAAAGAAGGCAGTGGACCACTCATCTGGGGGATCTCTGAATAAGAAGACCATTGAAGAAGCCATAGATGTCATTGAGACTATAGCTGAGAATGATTACTTCTTTGCTGTTGAAAGAGGCAACACTAGAGGACTAATGGAGCTAAATAATGTGGATGCATTGCTGGCCCAGAACAAGCTGATTACCAAGCAGTTGGCTGACCTTACCAAGAAGATGGAGAGGAACCAAGTGGCAGCAATCACCACCTCATCAGCAACCCAAGAAGGAGTGAATGCAGAAGTAGAGGGTGAGCAGAAACAAGCCAACTACATTAGAAACTCACCTAGGAAGACCCATGATCCATACTCCAAAACTTACAATCCTGGTTGGAGGAACCACCCAAACTTTGGGTGGGGAAATCAACAAGATCAAGGCTAAGATCAGAGACGTCACAACCCCAATAACAATGCAGCTCACCAACATTCCACACAGAGTTCATATCAGCACCCACCTAACAACACCTCTTAACATCCATATCAAAACCAAAATGGCCATTCTCATCCCTCCAACTCTAACTCACCATCATCCGAAGATAGACTCTCAAGGATTGAGACCCTACTTGAAGGCATATGTAAGGAACTCCAAGAGAACAAGGTGTTCAAGGAGGAGGTGCGAGCTAATATCAAAAACCAGGGAGACACCATTAAGAGGCTAGAATTTCAAGTGAGATACCTCTCTGAGAAGATTCTCGAACCTACTGACAGCTTCCCAAGTGACACAGAGAAAAACCCAAGAGGTGAAGCAAAGAAAGTAAGATGGGAAGAATGCAAGATGGTCACTATAAGTGATAAGGGGACTGAGGAAGAGCTGAACAAACCCTTCGAACACTCTGGAGATACTTCAGCAGAGAAGCAAGAAGAGGGTCACCAAGAAACCAAAATTACACAGAAGGAGATGCTGAAACTCTATGCACCTTTTCCCCAAAGACTCAAGGGTGGTGTGGAAAAGAGAATATACTCAAAGTTCCTTGATATGTTTGCATCTCTCCATGTAAACATACCATTCATCAAGGCTCTCCAACAAATGCCCTCGTACATTAAGTATATGAAAGAGCTGCTGACCAGGAAAAGCTCACTCAAAGGAGGGCAAACAATAGTGATGAATAAGGAGTGCAGTGCTCTCATTCAACCAGAGTTTCCTACAAAAAGGAAGGACCCATGGAGTTTTCACATCCCCTGCACCATAGAAGAAACAATGTTTGACAAAGGACTCTGTGACCTGGGAGCAAGCATCAACTTAATGCCTTTATCCCTTATGAAGAAGCTGCAGATCAATGAGCTAATGCCCACAGACGTAATCATCAGGCTGGCTGACAAAACTCAAAAACAAGTAGTAGGAGTGGTTGAAAACGTGTTGGTAAAGGTTGGAAACTACTTCCTTCCCACAGACTTTGTCATATTGGAAATGGAAGAGAGTCACCTTCACCCAATCATATTGGGAAGACCATTCCTAGCTACAGCCAGAGCGCTCATAGATGTGGAGCGAGGAGAGCTAATACTGAGAATACATGACGAACAACTCGCATTCAATATCTTCAAACCCTCACAAGAAGCAGATCAGGAAAGCAAAGAACCAAGGGGAGAGCACAACAAAGCACTGGTGAAAGAAACAAGCATTGAAGCACAAGCTGTACACCCGGGAATCCCTTTGGTTGATGAACAAGACAGTCAACAGTTGTCACAGCAAAAGGAAAAGCAGGAGGAACCTAAACCACCAGAGTCATATGAGACCAGGAACAAAATTTCCTTGGAAAAAGAGGTCACAAAGAGCAGGGCAACATCAAAAGGAACTAAGAAGAAGGCACCAAGGAGGTGGATGATGTGGCGAAAATTGGCGAGTTAAGAATTGATATAAGTTGTGCGTTGCAAGTATAGTTCTTAACCAACCAGAAATCCGCTTATCAATTTAGAAGGGTTGTCACAAAATTAGAATTAAAATACTGGGAGTATGAATCCCAGGTCGTCTCCCAACGAGTTGCAGAAAGGTGTGCTAATTTATTAATCAGAGGTTTTCAAAAAGAGTTTGAGTTGAATAAGCAAGAAATTAAATTAGAGAAATTAAGTAATTTAAATAAAAGCCTTGACTAGGAGTAGATTAGTTGGAAGCCCTATTCTTGTTGCAGTACTCTCAAGATTAATTGATAATTGAAGGTTGTTCTGTTTAGTTAACCCTTACTAGGTAAGGGAAAGTAAAACAAGTTGGAATGCTGTTCCTATTCACAAGTCCCAATCCGCTTACTTGGAAGGACTGGCGTTAGTGGCTGGAGAGCAATCCAACAATAAA
Source organism: Arachis ipaensis (assembly GCF_059453495.1). NCBI lineage: Eukaryota > Viridiplantae > Streptophyta > Magnoliopsida > Fabales > Fabaceae > Arachis > Arachis ipaensis. The sequence goes on from NC_142444.1 coordinate 55,327,220, forward strand.
CCCAATTACAATTTCTCTTTTGAGAATTCCAACTCAAGGGTTCCTTTCAATCAACTCCCCATCAAGTTAGGGAACTACTCGCTCATTGTGAATGTAGAACTCATAACATAGGGAAGGGAATTAAAGAAAGACATGATAAATAAAACTCAAAGGAATCAATTAAAAATAAAAGTAACTCTTGTATTAATAAATTCTAAAATAATCCAATAGTAAAATTGAGTAAAGCAAAGGACATGGAAGAGTAAAGCCAAGTAAAGAAAACGAACTAGAATGACGAAGTCTTGTTGAGGTAATAACTCTTCTCAATATCCCAATGCAAAGAGCAATAGAAATAAAAATTCTAAGAACTATGAATGTGTAGAGAGAAAAACCTAGAGGAGGAGTAAAACTAGATCTAAAAACTAAAAAAACTGTGTAGAATGAATGTTGTCTTTGGTTTCTGCATGTTCTCTAGCTCTAGTCTGCTTTTCTGGGCCGAAAACTGGGTCAAAACAGGGCCCAAAATCGCCCCAGCGAATTCTGCAGATTATGCAGATCGCGCATGTCACGCGATCGTGTCATTCATGCGGACGCATCATTCGGCGTTTTTCTTGGCCACGCGGGCGCGTCGTCTACGCCTCTGCGTCACTTGTGCTATTCCAATCCACGCGGTCGCGTGAGCCAGCGACCGCGTCACTGCGATTTCCTCTCTTTCGCGCGGTCGCGTGAGCCATGCGGCTGCGTCACTTCTCGCCGGTCATCTCCTCAATTTCTTGTGTTCCTTCCATTTTTACAAGCTTCCTTTCCAATCTCCAACTCATTCATGCCCTATAAAGCCTGAAACACTTAATACACAGATCACGGCATCAAATAGAATAAAGGAGAATTAAAATACATAATTAAAAGTCTCTAGGAAGCAAATTTTCAATCATGTAATAATTTTAGGAAGGAAATATAAATGCATGCTAATCATATGAATAAGTGGGTAAAGATCATGATAAAACCACACAATTAAACACATTATAAACTATAAAATAGTGGTTTATCAGTGGAGGAACAAGAAGATCCCTACAGAGGACTTCTCTCCAGGGGATAAAGTGATCTCAGCTTATTTTCCAATTATCCCACCTCATCTCCCCACCATCCCATCTCAGCTACCTAAAGTTTTCACCATCAACAGGATTCTCTCCTTAGAACATGTGGAGATCCTTGATGAAGCCAATGGAGATAGATTTACTGCGATGGGGGGGAAGATTTGAAGCATTACCAACCACCCTGACAAAGTCAGAACGTCAAGCTAGTGATGCTAAAGAAGCGCTTCATGGGAGGCTGATGCACGGAAACTTGTCTCTCAATAAATTTCCTTTGGCAAGTATACCGAATTGTCATCAAGTAATAACTCACAAAAGATTGAGGTCGAATCCCACAGAGATTAACGGATTAAGCAATCAATGGTTAATTGATTATCCTAGTCAGACGGTTCAGATTTGGATGATGAGCAGCAGGAATTGTAAATTGACAGAAAAGAAAGAAAAAGCAATGAAGTGCAGAAAAGTAAAATGGCAAGGAAAATAAATGTAAGAACTAAAAATAAAATGAACATTGGGATCAAGAGATATTGCAATCCTCCGGATTAAGTTCATTCTCATCTCTTCCTCAATCAATGCATTCATTGATCCCCTTGGCAATCTTAAGTGATTGGATCCCAATTCCTTGGCAATCCAATCTCTCTAAGCTTGAACAATTTCCCAATTCCTTGATTTAATTGCTCATGGAAAGAGATGAAGTTTGGTCACTGATTATACCACACACATTCATAGATCAAAGTATTGGTAAGATTAAATGTCACAATATCCATCCAACCCCCAACCTAATCCAATGTGAGAGAGCTTTTCTAGCATGATTTCCTCATTCCTCTTCCAAGGTTCAGAGGAAATCCAAGTATGAGCAATTTCTCTTCCGAGACAATTATCCAATTGGATGAAGATCGAAAGCTCTCTAGTAAAATCAAGAGAAAAGAAAGAAGAAGAAGAATAAGAACTACAATTGATCCATTGAATCACAATAGAGCTCTTTAACCCAATGAAAAGAGTTAGTTGATCATTGCTCTACCAAAATAGAAAAGAAAGAAAGTGCAGAAAAGTAAAGATGAAAATTAAAACTGGAATTAAAACTTCAAAATTCATAAATGAAAAGTACAAAGAAAAGAAAGGGAAGGAAAAGTGTGTGAGGGGAGGGGAGTCCGAAGACCCCTCTCTAATCCCCCATTCCAGAATATCTTGAATGTAAAAACTAAGGCCTTTATATAGGCTCTCCTAAATTACAAAATGAAATGAAATTAAAAGCAAATTACAATTAAATGAAAATTTCTATTCTAGATGCTTCTTGTGGCCTTGATTGGTTAACACTTGTGGGCTTGCTTCCTTGAGGTTGGGTGGTCCTTGAAAGTGAATCAAGTTAAGGTCCAGGTACTAATGTCAGTGCTAACATTAGCCACACTAACGCTACAAGTGTGGCGTTAATGCTGGAGTTAGTGTGGCTAACGTCACACTTGCTATCCAGTTGGTGTTTTTGGGGCTTAAAAGATACCTCTGGTTTGTGCTCCAATTTCATGCTCACTATAAAGTATTATATATTGTTGGAAAACTCTGAATGTCAGCTTTCTAACGCAACTGAAATCACCTCAATTGGACTTCTGTAACTCAAGTTATGCTCCTTTGAAGGAAACATGGTTGCTGGCATAGTGGCTGGCGTTATTGGAAAACGCGAGTCACAATAACGTTAGCGATCAGGGGCTTAATATTGTCAGGTTCTGGAGCTCAAACTTAATGTCCACCCCATACTATTATATATTGTTGGAAAGTCCTGGATGTCTACTTTCTAACACCTTTGAAAGCGCATCATTTGGAGCTCTACAGCTCGAGTTACACTTCTTGGAAGGTGAAGAGGTCAGCTGGCCTTACTACAGGTTGATACCATGTTCATCTTTGCACTTTCGGGGCAGGTTTTCTCCCTCAAATTCAGGTTTTCACTAACGTTGGCACTTTCCTTTCCTTCCACGTTAGTTCTCACATTAAAGTAACTAACGTGGGTCTTCTTTTGCTTCGCTAGCATTATTGGCACTCACTTTTGCTAATAACATTGCTCCTTCTTCAAAGTTAATGCCATTAACTTTCTCACTAACGTTGGGGCTTCTCTTTTCTTCCACGTTAATGCCCACGTTAGTGGAGCTAACGGGGTCGCTAACGTGGGTCTTCTTGCCCTTCGCTAACGTTAGTGGTGTTAATGTTCTCACTAACTTTCCAAGCTTTCCTTCCTTCCACTTCAATGGCCACGTTAGTGGCACTAACGTAGCCACTAACGTAGCTCTTCTCTGCTTCTTGTTACCTGAAATCAATCAAACAAAGTATATCAAAGTCTTGCTCTTAATCATGAGATCATGCATCATCCAATTTATCATTCAATTCATGCATAATTCTCATGAAATCATTCAAAATTCACAATGTTTGCTTGAATCATGGTATGAATGCATTTTCAACCAAATACTTGCTTATTTCCTAAGAAAATGCATGAAACCAACCTAAAGCATACAAAAAATGGCTAATAAAACTAGCCAAGATGCCCTGGCATCAGAGGCAACCCATGTTTTATATGCTTTAAAGTAGTTAATAATGCAAGGTTCATGAATTCCAAATCAACTTTGACATATACTTGAATGAATCCTTTTATGCAGCACATAGTGAAGAACAAGTTTGGTGTTCAAGGCATACTAAGAAGAGCATAAATGCAATTCATATCATGTTACTCTTAGAGCCTTGAACAAAACTTTGTACACCACATGGACACAAACTAAGTTTGGTGTCACCAATGTTGCATACATGAACAATTAAAAAGTCAGTTGGTTTGCATTCATGAATAGCACTTAGTTAGTTAGAAACAAAAACTTTAAAAAGTAGTTATCCCAATTTTTTTAAATTTTGCCGCTACTTTCCACAATTCCATTAATCACATCCCTTTTGTTTTGTAGGAGAATTGATGGGACAATTGAAGGAGGAGGGTTCGGCCACCACAAAAGGAGAGGACTATACATGTGTCTTCAAGGGGAATGCATTGGGAAATGTTGCCATGCAACATTGAAAGAATGACACGCTTGGAAATCGAACCAACCCCATCATAAAGTTGATGATCCTTGTGCTCATCCCATGCTAAACCCCATCCGTTCATCATACACCCACTCCATCAATCCACACCTTTCATTCACTCACCACTTCCCTATATAAGTGGTTCTTATTCCATACTCCCTTTCACATTCCAATTCCATTCTTTTTACTTCCCACTTTCGGAACCCAACTCCTACTACCCCATCAAAAACACTCTCACCCACTCCCTTAACTACACCCCATCTTAATTGGTCGAAGTCCATCATTAACCAATAATTCTCAACATCTTCCCATCTCAAAAATCACTTATGGCGTTATCAAGCTCCAAAAGGCGAAAGGGAAAGACACCAATGGAGAGCATTCCTTTTGACGAAGGAAGGTTCAAGACTGCTTTCCATGAGCTTCAATTTGAACGTATCAAGCACAAGAAAGTATTGCCAGAGCTGACATTCCAATTCAACTATGATGAGTGCCCGCAGATTGGAGAAAAGATTGAACAGAGGGGTTGGCAAGAACTCACGAACCCAGAAACAAGAATAAATGCTAATCTTATTAAGGAGTTCTATGCCAATGTGGCCAGCACTACAAGAAAAATGGCCTATGGCCACGCTTTTTTTTTGCCACGCTTTAAAAGCGTGGCCAAAAGTGGTCAATGGCCACGCTTTTATGAGGGTGGCAATTGAAGAGAGATTTGGCCATGTTTTTTTTTTTTGCTACGCTTCAAAAGCATGGCGAAAAAGGTCAATGGCCACGCTTTTATGAGGGTGGCAATTGATTAGAGATTTGGCCACGCTTTTTTTTGCTACACTTAAAAAGCATAGCCATAGAGAGAAACAGGCACGCTTTTAAAGCGTGGCGATAGAGTTTCATTATTGTGTCATTTTAAAAGCGTAGACATTTCCTGCAAGTCTTTTTGCACGCTTCAAAAGCGTGGCCAAAAGGTTCCAAAGGAAAAAAAACGTTTCAATTAAGTTCCTTCGAAATGACCTTGACTTACACAATTGGCACACCCTCTCTCTTGAAAACTTCATCTTTCTCCATCTTCATGGTGCACTGGCCGTATCCCGTTTCTCCCTCTTTCAAAGAACCTAAACCCTAACTCGTTCAGATGGCAGTGGTTAACCCTCTCTTCATTATCCCTCACGCTAAACACTGACGATTAACCTTCTCTTCAGCACTCCAAAGAACATCGAAGAACCCTAGCACTCCGTGAAGAACCACAGCACTCTGCGAAGAACATCGCTGACGCTGCAATGCCTCCGTCGATGCTCCCTTCGCCGCCGCTCCCTTCTTTGCTGCAAACCCCTAACCCCTTTCCATTTTTCACTGGGCTATCGAGCCAGCAGGTAGCAGCGTCTTCATCCCCTGCGCCATCGCGTCGAGCCCCTTCGCCCTCCATCGTCGTCCAGCGCCTCTCCCTTTCTGACAGCCACCGCGTCTTACTCCACTTCCTACACTACAGTCCTTTCAACACAGAGCTAGGGCTCGGACATTGCAAGGTTCATGGAAACTTCACAACTTTGAACTTCTGTATTTCCAATTTTTTTTCTTCTTTTCATCATTCTCAATCTTCGATCTCTCCAAAAATCTCATTCTCCTCTCTTCCTTCTGTGATTCAAAGGAGTTTTGCTTCGGATTTTTTTCCTTTTTCCCAGTGAGGGTTTTTGTGTTACGAAGAGAGCGAGAGAGAGAGAGAGAATGATGATGAAGCCTCTGACTCAGGTTGGTTCTTGATTTTTTTTGTCTGATTTTTCATTGCTTCTATTTGTTTTTCTGTTCTGTTCTTGAGTTAATTCTGGTCTGTTCCTAAGTATTTCAGATCTTGATTTTTGTTATGATTTTTAATTTGTTCTTGATTCTTGGTTGGCATATTTTCTGTAGTTCTCTAGTATTCTCTTGGTTGCTATTCTTGATTCTTGATTTTTGTTATGATTTTTTAATGCTTCTATTTTTTCCTGTTCTGTACTTGAGTTGATTCTATTCTTGATTTTTGGTTCTTGATTTTTTACTGCATCTATTTTTTCATTGCTCGATTCTGCTCTTGATTTCTGTTCTTGTATTTTGTCTGCATCATTTTTTCACTGCCAGTTTCTGTTCTGTTCTTCATTCTTGATTTTTGTTGATTTTGAATTTGTTTTCTAACATTTGGACAAATACTGTGCTGATTTCACTGTCTACATAATGCATTGGAAATTTCTTTGGAGTTATGTTAAGTTTATAGCCTCTAATGGATAATGAATTTGGATAAACCAAAGTGAATCTTCCCTCTAATTTACCTCATATTTTTCACTAAGAAAGTTAATCCATACATATATATCCACCAAGAAATTCTAGTTATGTCTTTCAACATTATAATGGAAAGTCCCAAAAATGGATAGGTTCATCTATCTTTTAACTATTGTAAAATATTCTTAGGTAAAATACTTTTATTTATGAATAATAGTAGAATGTCATGATACCTCTGATTTTTCTGTCTTGTTTGCCATCAGTTGACTTAGCTAAAGAACTTATAATATCATGTTATTTTAAAAAACATGTACTGTGCTGCATATCAAAGATGGTTTCTATATGTATTTTGTAAAAACCATCATTCTAATATAATGGTTTGGTTATTTAGGTCCTGCTCAGTCAGTGGTTTGGGAAGCCATGGTGCCTTCCAAAAAGGGACTTGTGTGGGTCGTCCTAAGGCTTCTTCTGTTGAGAAGCTAACAAAAGACTTATGCACTAGTTAATTGATGAGCAATGATGTCAATGATGTAGTTAATTGAGCAAAACATCTCTTTGCAAAACATCATATTCATATTTTTCTGCATTTGATTTCCAGGGTTTCTACAATGCAAACAAATTTGCCAAGCTTGTGAGAAGAAGAGAGTTCATGGCCAGCGCCGCTGAGGGAACCACCGGGGCTCTTACCTGCGCCACTTGTAGCTGCCATAGAAACTTCTATAGAAGAAAGGAACTAGCTGCACCATCCAGGTAGCTGCTACCTCGTTTCTTTCTTTCTTAACACAGACATGGATACTTCAATTCTACTTAGCTTCTAAAATTAAACAAAATGTTTGAAACTACTACTGCTTCAATTATCTAGTTTTATTATTATTATTCAATTGTGGGGATTCTTGTTTTGTTATTGTTAAAGTGGGGTTTGATTTATTGATGGGGCTCATCAATGTGTAGAGTTCCATTTTGCTTTGTTGTATGTTGAAATTTAATAGAAAAGTGTGGGCTTAAATGAGAGTGTTTATTTTTAGGCAGGAGTATTATTATGATAAAATAAATTAAATATATATGGTGGGATCCTAGATTCTTAGGAGAAATGTTACTTTAAGTAGCCATCATTTTGTAGTTCTATTCACGCTTTTGTCCTAAAGTAAGACCAAATTAAAATTTAATGGCAAATTTGAATTTCTGATGAAAGAAATAATTAACTTATCCCAAGCTTGATGTTATGAGAAAACTATCAATCAACAACTTGATCCTTTATCCCAACTCTAATAATATGTATTTGGATGGTAATTAACTTATCCCAGCTTGAATGTTTTTTTTTTTTCTATTTTCTTTCAATTCTCAGTCAGGTGCAGGCTCCAGCTGTGCAAATTCAAGAGCCAAAATCTAAATCTGATTGCTATGGAGTTTTCTGCCTCACCTATGATTTGAAGGCTGAGTAGTAACCCCTTCCCATTTCTTCTTTATTCCGTACATATGCTTTGTTTGTTCTATTTTTCATCTTTTTCTTGAATCTGAATTGTAGGTTTTGTGCATGTTTCTAGTAGGCTCATTGCATGATTTATGAGTTTTGCTGTGAGGCTTGTTTGGTAATTTTGGAGCCACAATTTTAACTTAGTTAGTATTCCTCTTATCACTTCAAATGGATAAGTCTTCAATTTCTTGATCTAATTGGAGATCACAGATCACCAACACCGGATAAGTACATGAGAAGAATATAATAGTGCCTTCTATTGGTTGCTGTCCACTCATTTAGGGTCAATGTAATTGAAACTCTTACCTTACTACTGGATTGAGACCATGTCTTCTTATGAGTACTTTGATGGAGGGGAGAGAAAAACCTATGTCCATGTGAAAGTTTAATGACTTTTATATGCTTACAGTTAAATTTATTAATCTAAATTAAATATATCTTGAAACATTTGGCATGTGTTGGCAGGAAGAGACAAAATCCTGGAAGAAATTAATTAACATTGCAGTCTCAGGTGCTGCTGGAATGATTTCCAATCATCTACTTTTCAAGGTGAATATCTTGGACTTGAATTTGTGCCATGTCGGTTAAGCACATTAACTCCAAACTTATCTATTAATGGAATGGGAATGAATTAGCAAATTGTTTAATTAGTAATTGATTTTTTATGTCTTATTTTAAAGATTCAGACTATTTATTTAATTATTTTTCCCCTCTAAATACTATTTAGTTATAATTCGTATTTTTGCTACTTTCCTAAGAAAATCATTTACAAATTATCACTAAATGTGAAATACACTTATATTATATCAATTTATATTTCATTAAAAAAAAGTTCCCTCTTTTTGGGCTATTATTTGCTTGGTACTATGTTTAATAGAGGGAGGGGCTGAATTTAATGATAGTCATAAGTCTCGTGAGAGGAGCAATAATAAGATACCACTAGTTTAGATGGTTGGATATTTATTGTAGCTCAAATTCAATATTGCATTATAGGAATATTCTATCTTGCATGTTCTTATCTTATAACTTACTTCACTGAACTTAACAGTGCAGTTAAAAACTGAAATTTGGTTCAGCCATCAATTTACTAAGTTTAGCTTTTGTGTTTTTTCATTGACCGAGCTTGTTCCCTAAGATTGTGTTGGAGTTCTAGCACTGTTAGTATTTCAAATTAGTTCATGATTACTTCAATTTGTACTATTTTGTTCGCTTTAGTATTAATCTTTGATTTGGCTTTATAATATGACTAGTTGAGCTGTTTATGTAGCCTTATATTAAGTTGAAAGTGAGAAAATTTTGTCTAGTTGGTCTAAACAGAACACAGCAAGGTTCATTCTCTTACCGTGCCTTCATTCTTATTCCACTAAGTTATACATAATATTTTATTGATTAATTGTTTTTTCCTTGGAAGAGTCATATTCATTGTTTTATTATTCTAGATGTTCAAAACTTTGGTGCTTATATTTGTTTATCCTGTTTAGTAGAACCAGTGCAGGCCTAGGGGAAGCGAGGCATTACCTGCTGGTATAGTGTCCAGTACTTCCAGCTTTGAAACGCGACCTCTATGGGATATTCCTGCCGTAAGGAAGAAGCATCATCAGCGTAGACAAGTTGTAAGTTTCAGTCAGTCATGAATAACTGAGTGAATATGATAATATAAAATTTTTACAGGACATTAAAATTAAGCTCTTTAATAAATGTGCTCATATACGAGGCCAAGATACTTAGGCAAGTGTCCATAATTAAAATTGAAATCATTTTGGAGATACCCTGCTCTGTTTGAGTTGGGCAAGATCACCACCATATACTGATATGGGAGCGTTTGGATATATATCTTTTAAAAGTTTGTCCTCTCCTTATAGATGCATTTTTATTCTTTATTGTTTGTGTTTGAAGTTATTGATATAGCTTACATAATATTTTTAATTGACACTTCAATGGCATGAAACATGTATCATGATATAATAGTCTTAGTTACTTTTCATTTCTTTATAGTATGCCTGACTTGCTTATACTTTATCAGAAGGAGGTAAACATGACTAGAAACTTGGAGTTTAAGAGTTCCATCAGCTTGTTGCAACCCAATTAATTCTGCCCTTAAGTTTGACTATAATCTTTGATGAAAGTGCAGCCTTTTGGTTAATATTGTGTTCTGCTATGGATATTTGTGTTAGTTTCTTAATCTACATCTGCTATTGTGCTTTTAGATATTCTCTCTTGTCAAAGTTGGGTTGTCCCAGAATTGATGAAAAATGAGTAATTGCTTACAATTAGCTTTTCTAGATTGTCTTACAATTCCTGTGCTTTTGGTTGCAGGCATGTGTGGAAAAGGTTCACAAGGCCTAGTGAATGCAGTTTAGAAAATTTAGCCACTTAATTTGTGGATTCTATTTTAGGAATTGTTATTTATTGTCTTAGATGTGTATTATGTTTCCTTACACCCAGATTTTTGTTTTAGGATGAGGACATTTTCCTTTAGGATGAGGACTTTGGAGTTTAAGAGTTCCACCCAGATAAGAATGTTGAAAACCATCTCTGATTTCTGAAAACTAGAAAAAATATTTGATGCCCTTAGATTGTTTAATTAAAAACAAAATTGGTGGAAATTACTTCTATTTTATTTTTTTTAAATGGACACTCCTATAATGTTACAAAATTTTAATGATTCTCAAATGATTTTTTAGTTATATATCTATCATTAAAAGTGAAGGGCTGGAGATTTCACAACCAGCACTTGATCCTCAACTTTCTGAAAGGTCTTGCTGTGGAGATTTCACAACCAGCTCTGGAGATTTTTCAATTACTTACTGTGCTTAGAACTGGGCTTCGACTTTCTTGGTATCCAAAATGAAAGGTCTTGCTGAGAGAAAAAAGCTAGAGGACTTGACAATTGGTCCAGTTCTCACTGTAAGTACATGTCTTTCATTTTCTTAAATTTAAAATTAAAATAAGTGTTGGCAGCTTCATACATTTGTGTATTATTCTCCCTAAGATATGATTTGTGGAGAGAGAACTACTCTTGAGTGCAGTAAGTGAGAAGATATGAACGAATTCTAGAGTTAATTGAAATAAGTTATACATAACTATTCTAGTGTAAATAGAGAAAATTAAATAGAAGAAAAGTATAGCTTAACGAAAAGCTTTTTAAGATGCATATACTCACAATCATGTTCTTACATACTTTTGGTTGTTGTGCTTGCAGAAGGACATACAAAATTGGAGGTTGTGATTTAAGCAGCACTGCTCCTCCTTGTACCAGGTAAAGTTTCGGTAATAATTAATTCAATTGGCTTTCTCTTTACTTTCCTAGACTTGAAGGAAGATTATCTATTTTCTTTAGGTGGATTGAAATGATGGCTCCTATTTTCTCAAGAGCTGCATGGCATTGCGTTTGGTATATGATCCAGGTGGATTGAAATGATGGCTCTTGGATTAGTAATATGTAATTCAAGGATGGTAGCTTGCTTAGAATCTTCGTTAGCTTGGGTACTAGTAGTGTTTTTTTGTTTCAGTAAAAACTAGTGGTCTCTTTTGTAACTTCCTACTGATTCTAAAAATTTTTCTCTTATGTAATAGTATGTAAAGGAAGTAGATAATGTAATAGTTGTTGTAATGATTTTGATTTTTGTTATTTTGTTAGAGCATGTCATGTGATCAATCACACTATATTTGGTGACAAGTTTATAAAGATTGGATTAGTTGATTTAAAATTAATGGTTATTGTATAAATTTTACAATTATCTATGAATTTTATAAGATTTTATTACAAAGATTAGAAAAAGAACAATAGAACCTGAACAAAGTTATAGCTACGCTTTAAAAGCATAGCCATATTGTACAACAGTCATTAATAGCTACGCTTTAAAAGCGTAGCCATATCTCTTGCTATTGACACGCTTTAAAAGCGTAGCCATATCTTTTTCTACTGGCACGCTTTAAAAGCGTAGCGATATCTCTCGCTGTTGGCACGCTTTAAAAGCGTAGCCGTATCTCCAGCTATTGGCACGCTTTAAAAGCGTACCGATATCTTTCACATACGGCCACGCTTAAAAGCGTGGCAATAGATAAAAGCGTGGCGACAGAAAAAGCGTGGCCATAGGTCACCAAAAGCGTGGCAATAGAGCAACCGGCACGCTAGCAGTTGTGACCCTTTCAAAAGCATGCCGGTAGCTCAAAAAGCGTGGCGAAAAGCTATCACTACGCTTTTTTCAACTTTTTGCCACGCTTTAAAAGCGTAGCAAAATCCTGGTTTTCTTGTAGTGCAGGGAAGACAATACCAAGGCTCCAACCTTCAAAAGTTATGTGAGAGGAACAGAGGTAGACTTCAGTCCTAATGCGATCATGAGGACTCTTCATCTGAAATCACAACCCTCTGATAAGCCAAGCTACCAAGCAAGGATAAGTAATGGGCCAGACAATGATGCGCTTGAAGAAATTGTGAATGACATGTGTGTCATAGGATCAGATTGGGAAAGGTATGCAGATAAGAGGCCACGGTTCATCAGAAGAGGAGACCTCATCCCGGAAGCCAAGGGATGGTTTGAGCTCGTGAGAAGATCTATCCTCCCAGCCTCAAACAATTCTGAAGTCAACATTGCTCGAGCTACTATGCTACATTGCATTATGAGCGGTGGAGACATCAATGTACATGAAATCATAGCTGAGGGAATCCAAGAAGCAGCCGAAAAGAGTGTTCCGAGCACTCGGCTTTTGTATCCCAGCACCATCACGAGACTATGTAAGAAAGCCAAGGTGATCTTCGAGGACAGCAATCCAAATTGGGTAAACCCTGGGAGGAGTTACGCTACAGCGTATAACTTATGTGGCACCCGCCCAACAACAAAGAAGGCCTCAAATAGGGAAAAGAACATCACAAGAAGGACCTCACCGAGAAGAATCTCATCAAGAAGAATACCAGCAAGAAGAGTACTACGATCCAACCAACATAAGCTTGAATCACATTCACGGAGCCATTGAGGAGCTAGCAAGGAGTTATATGGATGGACAATAACAACAACCTGTACATTCAAGCCAAAAGGATGGATTGTCAAGAAGAACTGCTCTCTAATTGGATGGGTCAGCAAAGGGAGTGGCAAAAGCAAATAATGGAACAACAACTGGAACAAGAGAAACAATGGGGTGAATCCTTCCACAGGATAGAGCAAAGACAGGATCCAAAACAAGAAGCCATCCAAAAGCTAATCAACATCCAAGCACATCAAGGTGCACACATACATGAAATGCATCGGAAACAATTGGAATAGGCAGAACTCTTTGACGAAAACAGAGCGTTCGCAGAGGGGGTTTACATGAACGAGACTGGACATCATGTGAACACTCAAGCCAGGCTCGGGTACTTAGTTGGACAACTGCCAATATTGCATCCGGGAATCACAAGATATGAAGAGGTGAAATATGACTTAGCGCGAGAAGAAAGAGAGAGGGTAGAAAAGAGTCATGAATCAGTAAGGAAGGCACTTGAGGAGTGGAAAAAAGCCAGACTGGCGCGGATACAAGGAAACACAAGTGGACACAAAGAGGACAAACAAGAGGGAGAGCATGGGTGATGAGCGGATAATTTATACGCTTTTTGACATTGTTTTTAGTATGTTTTTAGTAGAATCTAGTTACTTTTAGGGATGTTTTCATTAGTTTTTATGTTAAATTCACATTTCTGGACTTTACTATGAGTTTGTGTGTTTTTCTGTGATTTCAGGTATTTTCTGGCTGAAATTGAGGGACTTGAACAAAAATCAGATTCAGAGGTTGAAGAAGGACTGCTGATGCTGTTGGATTCTGACCTCCCTGCACTCAAAGTGGATTTTCTGGAGCTACAGAACTCAAAATGGCGCGCTTTAAATTGCGTTGGAAAGTAGACATCCAGGGCTTTCCATCAATATATAATAGTTCATACTTTGGCCAAGTTTAGACGACGCAAACTGGCGTTCAACGCCAGTTTTCTGCCCAATTCTGGCGTCCAGCGCCAGAAAAGGATCCAAAACCAGAGTTGAACGCCCAAACTGGCACAAAAGCTGGCGTTCAACTCCAAGAAGGACCTCTACACGTGCAACACTCAAAGCTCAGCCCAAGCACACACCAAGTGGGCCCCGGAAGTGGATTTATGCATCAATTACTTACTTCTGTAAACCCTAGTAGCTAGTTTATTATAAATAGGACATTGAACTATTGTATTTGACATCTTTGGATTATATTTTGATCTATTGATCACGTTTTGGGGGCTGGCCATCTCGGCCATGCCTGGACCTTTCACTTATGTAATTTTAACGGTAGAGTTTCTACACTCCATAGATTAAGGTGTAGAGCTCTGCTGTTCCTCAAAGATTAATGCAAAGTACTACTGTTTTCTATTCAATTCATCTTATTTCGCTTCTAAGATATTCATTCGCACTTCAACCTGAATGTGATGAACGTGACAATCATCATCATTCCCTATGAACGCGTGCCTGACAACCACTTCCGTTCTACCTTCGACTGAATGAGTATCTCTTAGATCTCTTAATCAGAATCTTCGTGGTGTAAGCTAGAATGATGGCGGCATTCAAGAGAATCCGGAAGGTCTAAACCTTGTCTGTGGTATTCTGAGTAGGATTCAATGAATGAATGACTGTGACAAGCTCCAAACTCGCGATTGCTGGGCGTAGTGACAGACGCAAAAGGATAGTAAATCCTATTCCAGCATGATCGAGAACCGACAGATGAATAGCCGTGCCGTGACAGGGTGCGTTGACCATTTTCACTGAGAGGATAAGATGAAACCATTGACAAGGGTGATGCCTCCAGACGATTAGTCGTGCCGTGACAGGGCATTTGGATCATTTTCCCGAGAGAAGACCGAAAGTAGCCATTGACAATGGTGATGTATCACATAAAGCCAGCCATGGAAAGGAGTAAGACTGATTGGATGAAGATAGCAGGAAAGCAGAGGTTCAGAGGAACGAAAGCATCTCTATTCGCTTATCTGAAATTCTCACCAATGAATTACATAAGTATCTCTATCCTTTATTTTATGTTTATTTAATTATTATTCGAAAACATCATTATCAATTTATATCTGCCTGACTGAGATTTACAAGGTGACCATAGTTTGCTTCATACCAACAATCTCCGTGGGATTCGACCCTTACTCACGTAAGGTATTACTTGGACGACCCAGTGCACTTGCTGGTTAGTTGTGCGAAGTTGTGAACCATGGTATTGGCATCATGTTTTTGGTGCCATTACCAGGGAAAGAAAGAGCGATGAATTTTACATAATCAAAGTGTAATCACAATTTCTGCGCACCAAGTTTTTGGCACCGTTGCCGGGGATTGTTCGAGTTTGGACAACTGACGGTTCATCCTGTTGCTCAGATTAGGTAATTTTCTTTTTGTTTTGTTTTCAAAAATTTTTCAAAAATCTTTCAAAAATTTTTCCTTTGTTTTCGAAAAAAAATATTTTTTTTAAAATAAAAATGTTTTCAAAAATAAATTATTCTATGGCTTCAAAACTTTCAAGAATGAATTCTAGTGTTTCATGAAGCATGTTGAAGCCTGACTGGCTGTAAAGCCACGACTGTAGGGCATGTTAGGCTTGTCATGTCTGAGTTACATACTAAAGCTTGGCTGGCTATTAAGCCATGCCTGACCCTTTGATTGGAGCTTTAGAGCATAAGATTCCTGGAATTCATATTAAAAATTTTGAATCCTTATTTTTCTTTTTCATAATAATTTTCGAAAAAATACAAAAAAATTTAGAAAAGCATAAAAAATTAAAAATATTTTTGTGTTCTTGTTTGAGTCTTGAGTCATGTTATAAGTTTGGTGTCAATTGCATGTGCATCTTGTATTTTTCGAAAATTCTTATGCATTCATAGTGTTCTTCATGATCTTCAAGTTGTTCTTGGTAAGTCTTCTTGTTTGAACTTTGCATTTGCATGTTTTGTGTCTTTTCTTGTTTTTCATATGCATTCTTGAATTCTTAGTGTCTAAGCATTAAAGAATTCTAAGTTTGGTGTCTTGCATGTTTTCTTTGCATTAAAAATTTTTCAAAAATGTGTTATTGATGTTCATCATGATCTTCATAGTGTTCTTGGTGTTCATCTTGACATTCATAGTGTTCTTGCATGCATTCCTTGTTTTGATTCAAAAATAAAAGAGAAAAACATGAAAATGATGTTTTTAATTTTTCTCTCTCATCATAAAAATTCAAAAATCAAAAAAATATCTTTCCCTCTTTTCTCTCATAATTTCGAAAATTATATTTGAGTTTTTCAAAAATTCTTAAAATCTAGTTGTTTTTATAAGTCAAATCAAATTTTCAATTTAAAAATCTCATCTTTTTCAAAATCTTTTTCAAAAATCAAATCTTTTTCAAATTTCTTAGTTATTTTCGAAAATTTCAAAAATATTTTTCAAAAATCTTTTTCTTAATTTTACATCAAATTTTCGAAAATAACATCATCAATTAATGTTTTGATTCAAAAATTTCAAGTTTGTTACTTACTTGTCAAGAAAGGTTCAAACTTTAAGTTCTAGAATCATATCTTGTGATTTCTTGTGAATCAAGTCATTAATTGTGATTTTAAAAATTCAAATCTTTTTCAAAAACTAATTTCTATCATATCTTTTCAAAAATATCTTCTTATCTCACCTTTTTCAAAAAAAAAATATTTTGATTTCAAAATATCTTCTCTAACTTCCTAGCTTCTTATCTTTTCAAAATTTGTTTCAACTAACTAACTAACTTTTTGTTTGTTTCTTACCTTTTTCAAAACCACCTAACTAACTCTCTCTCTCTATTTTCGAAAATATCTTCCCCTTTTTTTCAAAAATTTCTTTTTAATTAACTAATTATTTTATTTTTATTTTGAATTTTCGAAAAAAAAAAACTACTAACCTTTTTCAAAAACTATTTTCAAAACTCACTAACTCTTTTTCAAAAATTATTTTAGAAAATTCCCCTTCTCTCTCATCTCCCTCTATTTATTTATTCATCTACTAACACTTCATCTCACCCAAATTCGAACCCCCTCTTCCATCTGTGTTTGAATTTCTTCTTCTTCTTTTCTTCTACTCACACAAGGACCTCTATACGGTGATATAAAGGATCCATATTATTATTATTATTTTTCCTGTGCCCTCTTCTTTGTCATATGAGCAGGAGCAAGGACAAGAACATTCTTGTTGAAGCAGATACAGAACCTGAAAGAACTCTGAAGAGAAAATTAAGAGAAGCTAAATTACAACAATCCAGAGATAACCTTTTAGAAATTTTCGAACAGGAAGAGGAGATGGCAGCCGAAAATAATAATAATGCAAGGAGGATGCTTGGTGACTTTACTGCACCTAATTCCAATTTACATGGAAGAAGCATATCCATTCCTGCTATTGGAGCAAACAACTTTGAGCTGAAACCTCAGCTAGTTTCTCTGATGCAGCAGAACTGCAAGTTTCATGGACTTCCATCTGAAGATCCTTTTCAGTTCTTAACTGAATTCTTGCAGATCTGTGATACTGTTAAGACTAATGGAGTAGATCCTGAAGTCTACAGGCTCATGCTTTTCCCTTTTGCTGTAAGAGACAAAGCTAGAGTGTGGTTGGACTCTCAACCTAAGGATAGCCTGAACTCTTGGGATAAGATGGTCAAGGCTTTCTTAGCCAAGTTCTTTCCTCCTCAAAAGCTTAGTAAACTTAGAGTGGACGTTCAGACCTTCAGACAGAAAGAAGGTGAATCCCTCTATGAAGCTTGGGAGAGATACAAAGGACTGACCAAAAGTGTCCTTCTGACATGCTTTCAGAATGGACCATCCTGGATATATTCTATGATGGTTTATCTGAGTTATCAAAGATGTCATTGGATACTTCTGCAAGTGGATCCATTCACCTAAAGAAAACGCCTGCAGAAGCTCAAGAACTCATTGACATGGTTGCAAATAACCAGTTCATGTACACTTCTGAAAGGAATCCTGTGAATAATGGGACGCTTATGAAGAAGGGAATTCTTGAGGTTGATACTCTGAATGCCATATTGGCTCAGAACAAAATATTGACTCAGCAAGTCAATATGATTTCTCAGAGTCTAAATGGAATGCAACCTGCATCCAACAGTACTCAAGAGGCATCTTCTGAAGAAGAAGCTTATGATCCTGAGAACCCTGCAATAGCAGAGGTGAATTACTTAGGTGAACCTTATGGAAACACCTATAATCCATCATGGAGAAATCATCCAAATATCTCATGGAAGGATCAAAAGCCTCAACAAGGCTTTAATAATGGTGGAAGAAACAGGTTTAGCAATAGCAAGCCTTTTCCATCACCCACTCAGCAACAGACAGAGAACTCTGAACAAAATACTTCTAATTTAGCAAACTTAGTCTCTGATCTGTCTAAGGCCACTGTGAGTTTCATGAATGAAACAAGGTCCTCCATTAGAAATTTGGAAGCATAAGTGGGCCAGCTGAGTAAAAGGATCACTGAAATCCCTCATAGTACTCTCCCAAGCAATACAGAAGAGAATCCAAAAGGAGAGTGCAAGGCCATTGACATAACCAAAATGGCCGAACCCAAAGAAGGAGAAGAGGACGTGAATCCCAAGAGGGAAGACCTCCTAGGACGTCCAGTGATCAATAAAGAGTTTTCCTCTGAGGAACCAAAGGAATCTGAGGCTCATCTAGAGACCATAGAGATTCCATTGAACCTCCTTATGCCCTTCATGACCTCTGATGAGTATTCCTCTTCTGAAGAGAATGAGGATGTTACTGAAGAGCAAACTGCCAAGTTTCTTGGTGCAATCATGAAGCTGAATGCCAAATTATTTGGCATTGATACTTGGGAAGATGAACCTCCCTTGTTCACCAATGAACTAAGTGATCTGGATCAACTGACATTGCCTCAGAAGAGATAGGATCCTGGAAAGTTCATAATACCTTGTACCATAGGCACCATGATCTTTAAGGCTCTGTGTGACCTTGGTTCAGGAATAAACCTCATGCCCCTCTCTGTAATAGAGAAACTGGGAATCTATAGGGTGCAAGCTGCTAAAATCTCATTAGAGATGGCAGACAATTCGAGAAAACAGGCTTATGGACAAGTAGAGGACGTGTTAGTAAAGGTTGAAGGCCTTTACATCCCTGCTGATTTCATAGTCCTGGACACTGGAAAGGAAGAGGATGAATTCATCATCCTAGGAAGACCTTTCCTAGCCACATCAAGAGCTGTGATTGATGTGGACAGAGGAGAATTAATCCTTCAATTGAATGAGGACAACCTTGTGTTTACAACTCAAGGATCTCTCTCTGCATCCATGGAGAGGAAGCATAAAAAGCTTCTCTCAAAGCAGAGTCAAACAAAGCCCCCACAGTCAAACTCTAAGTTTGGTGTTGGGAGGCCACAACCAAACTCTAAGTTTGGTGTTGAACTCCCATATCCAAACTCTAAGTTTGGTGTTGGAGAGTCTCAACAAAGCTCTGAACATCTGTGAGGCTCCATGAGAGCCCACTGTCAAGCTACTGACATTAAAGAAGCGCTTGTTGGGAGGCAACCCAATTTCTATTTATCTAGCTATATTTTTCTTAGTTATATGTCTTTATAGGTTCATGATCATGTGGAGTCACAAAATAAACAAAAAAATCAAAAACGGAATCAAAAACAGCAGAAGAAAAATCACACCCTGGAGGAGCATCTGTCTGGCGTTCAACGCCAGAACAGAGCATGGTTCTGGCGCTGAACGCCCAAAATGGGCAGCATCCTGGCGCTGAACGCCCAGAACAAGCATGGTTCTGGCGTTCAACGCCAGAAATGGCAACAAATGGGCGTTGAACGCCCAAAATGGGCACCAACCTGGCGCTGAACGCCCAGGGTTGTGTGCAAGGGCATTTTGCATGCCTAAATTGGTGCAGGGATGTAAATGCCTTGACACCTCAAGATCTGTGGACCTCACAGGATCACCTCAGGATCTGTGGACCCCACAGGATCCCCACCTACTTCCACTCACTTCTTCTCACCCTCTCTCTCTCCATTCATGGTCATCCCTTCTGTTTTCCATTTACCACTCACATCCACACACCCACCTATCTTCAAAATTCAACATCTCTTTCCCACCCAATCCCACCCATATGGCCGAATATACACATCCCTCCATCTCCTCCATATCTTCTTCTTCTTCTTCTATTCTTTCTTCTTTTGCTCGAGGGCGAGCAACATTCTAAGTTTGGTGTGGTAAAAGAATAGCTTTTTTTGTTTTTCCATAACCATTAATGGCACCTAAGGCCAGAAAAACCTCAAGAAAGAGGAAAGAGAAGACAATTACTTCTACCTCTGAGTCATGGGAGATGGAAAGATTCATCTCAAGGGACTATAGCTTAGTGGTAGAACATGTGGCTGCAAATCAAGAGATCCCTGAGATACCTCAGGGGATGCACTTCCCTCCACATAAATATTGGGAGCAAATCAACACCTCCCTAGGAGAATTAAGTCCCAACATGGGACAACTAAGGGTGGAAAATAAAGAGCACTCCATCATCCTTCATGAAATAAGAGAAGATCAAAAAGCAATGAGGGAGGAGCAACAAAGACAAGGAAGAGACATAGAAGAGCTCAAGGACATCATTGGTTCCTCAAGAAGGAAACGCCACCATCACTAAGGTGGATTCATTCCTTGTTCTTATTTCTTCTGTTTTTCGTTTTCTATGTGATGTGCTTATCTATGTTTGTGTCTTCATTACATGATCATTAGTAGTTAGTAACTATGCCTTAAAGTTATGAATGTCCTATGAATCCATCACCTCTCTTAACTGAAAAATGTTTTAATTCAAAAGAACAAGAAGTACATGGGTTTCGAATTTATCCTTGAACTTAGCTTAATTATATTGATGTGGTGACAATGCTTCTTGTTTTCTGAATGAATGCTTGAACAGTGCATATGTCTTTTGAAGTTGTTGTTCATGAATGTTAAATATGTTGGCTCTTGAAAGAATGATGACAAGGAGACATGTTATTTGATAATCTGAAAAATCATAAAAATGATTCTTGAAGCAAGAAAAAGCAGCAAAGAACCAAGCTTGCAGAAAAAAAAATATAAATAGGCAAAAAAAAAAGAAAAAAAGAAAAAAAAAGAAAAAGCAAGCAGAAAAAGCCAAAAGCTCTTAAAACCAAGAGGCAAGAGCAAAAAGCCAATAACCCTTAAAACCAAACGGCAAGGGCAAATAAAAAGGATCCCAAGGCTTTGAGCATCAGTGGATAGGAGGGCCTAAAGGAATAAAATCCTGGCCTAAGCGGCTAAACCAAGCTGTCCCTAACCATGTGCTTGTGGCGTGTAGGTGTCAAGTGAAAACTTGAGACTGAGCGGTTAAAGTCAAGGTCCAAAGCAAAAGAAGAGTGTGCTTAAGAACCCTGGACACCTCTAATTGGGGACTTCAGCAAAGCTGAGTCACAATCTGAAAAGGTTCACCCAATTATGTGTCTGTGGCATTTATGTATCCGGTGGTAATACTGAAAAACAAAGTGCTTAGGACCACGGCCAAGACTCATAAAATAGCTGTGTTCAAGAATCATCACACTGAACTAGGAAAATCAATAACACTATCTGAACTCTGAGTTCCTATAGATGCCAATCATTCTGAACCTCAATGGATAAAGTGAGATGCCAAAACTATTCAAGAGGCAAAAAGCTATAAGTCCCGCTCATTTGATTGGAGCTATGTTTCATTGATAGTTCGGAATTTATAGTATATTCTCTTCTTTTTATCCTATTTGATTTTCACTTGCTTGGGGACAAGCAACAATTTAAGTTTGGTGTTGTGATGAGCGGATAATTTATACGCTTTTTGACATTGTTTTTAGTATGTTTTTAGTAGAATCTAGTTACTTTTAGGGATGTTTTCATTAGTTTTAATGTTAAATTCACATTTCTAGACTTTACTATGAGTTTGTATATTTTTCTGTGATTTCAGGTATTTTCTGGCTGAAATTGAGGGACTTGAGCAAAAATCAGATTCAGAGGTTGAAGAAGGACTGCTGATGCTGTTGGATTCTGACCTCCCTGCACTCAAAGTGGATTTTCTGGAGCTACAGAACTCATACTGGCGCGCTTCCAATTGCGTTGGAAAGTAGACATCCAGGGCTTTCCATCAATATATAATAGTTCATACTTTGGCCAAGTTTAGACGACGCAAACTGGCGTTCAACGCCAGTTTTCTGCCCAATTCTGGCGTCCAGCGCCAGAAAAGGATCCAAAACCAGAGTTGAATGCCCAAACTGGCACAAAAGCTGGCGTTCAACTACAAGAAGGACCTCTACACGTGCAACACTCAAAGCTCAGCCCAAGCATACACCAAGTGGGCCCCGGAAGTGGATTTATGCATCAATTACTTACTACTGTAAACCCTAGTAGCTAGTTTATTATAAATAGGACATTTCACTATTGTATTTGACATCTTTGGATTATATTTTGATCTATTGATCACGTTTTGGGGGCTGGCCATCTCGGCCATGCCTGGACCTTTCACTTATGTAATTTTAATGGTAGAGTTTCTACACTCCATAGATTAAGGTGTAGAGCTCTGCTGTTCCTCAAAGATTAATGCAAAGTACTACTGTTTTCTATTCAATTCATCTTATTTCGCTTCTAAGATATTCATTCGCACTTCAACCTGAATGTGATGAACGTGACAATCATCATCATTCCCTATGAACGCGTGCCTGACAACCACTTCCGTTCTACCTTCGACTGAATGAGTATCTCTTAGATCTCTTAATCAGAATCTTCGTGGTGTAAGCTAGAATGATGGCAGCATTCAAGAGAATCTGGAAGGTCTAAACCTTGTCTGTGGTATTCTGAGTAGGATTCAATGAATGAATGACTATGACGAGCTCCAAACTCGCGATTGCTGGGCGTAGTGACAGACGCAAAAGGATAGTAAATCCTATTCCAGCATGATCGAGAACCGACAGATGAATAGCCGTGCCGTGACAGGGTGCGTTGACCATTTTCACTGAGAGGATAAGATGAAACCATTGACAAGGGTGATGCCTCCAGACGATTAGCCGTGCCGTGACAGGGCATTTGGATCATTTTCCCGAGAGAAGACCGAAAGTAGCCATTGACAATGGTGATGTATCACATAAAGCCAGCCATGGAAAGGAGTAAGACTGATTGGATGAAGATAGCAGGAAAGCAGAGGTTCAGAGGAACGAAAGCATCTCTATTCGCTTATCTGAAATTCTCACCAATGAATTACATAAGTATCTCTATCCTTTATTTTATGTTTATTTAATTATTATTCGAAAACATCATTATCAATTTATATCTGCCTGACTGAGATTTACAAGGTGACCATAGTTTGCTTCATACCAACAATCTCCGTGGGATTCGACCCTTACTCACGTAAGGTATTACTTGGACGACCCAGTGCACTTGCTGGTTAGTTGTGCGAAGTTGTGAACCATGGTATTGGCATCATGTTTTTGGTGCCATTACCAGGGAAAGAAAGAGCGATGAATTTTACATAATCAAAATGTAATCACAATTTCTGCGCACCAATGGGCAACCCCAGGAGTAAAAGGTGGTGGAGTTCCCTCTTTGTTCCATCTTTTTCAAGTTTTAAATAAGGAAAATCATGTATGAAATAGAACATGTTTCCATGGTAGTTTAGGATTTTAAATTCTATCTTTAAGTTTTCATTGCTTAGGTCTATGCTTGCTAGTCTAATGTCACTATTGCATTTTCACCTTGCTTACTTGTATGGTTGTCCTTTAATTCAAATAAAAAGAGATGTTATGAAAGACCAGAGTGATGTTCAATTTGTGGAGTAAGTTCTTAAGCTTGTGGTATAGTAATTACTTACTTAAGTTGGTTCACTAACAAGGTAGGAAGGCAACTATCTGTCCTGAATCATATGCTTGAAATACACCCCATGAAACTAGCTAAACAACAAGATCCTAATAAGAAAAGGGGAAAGAAAAATGAAAGTTGAGAAATAAAGAAAAAGAGTAAGAAATAAGGCTAGGCACCAAGGGTTGAATCTTAAGGCATGTGTCTGTGGTGCTCCTGTGCAAAGGATATACTTGGATGAATAAGCTCTCAGGGGTGCCTTATCACTTGGTAACTTGGGTTAACTAACCCGGGATTATCAGCTGAAAGTCCACTATCAAGAGTAACCCTTGCTACAGAGCACTTAGTAACCCAAAGAGGTGCTGGACACCAAGGTCTCAAGAAGAAAAATAACAAACCATGTGCCTGTGGTGTGAATGTATGGGGCAAAGAGACTTCAGGGAGTAAGTCCTTAGGGGTGTCTTAACACCTAGCACCTTGAACCAACTGGTTCAGGAGTGCTGGCTGAAAGCTTATCTTAAAGAGTCGCCCCCTTACAGAGCACCTAGTCTAAAGAACACAATCAAACCCTGAAAAGACAAAGGGATCAATAAATAAAAGTCTCATAGGGTGCAATCAAGTGAGTATTCCAGGGCATGGTAAAGGTCTGAAAGCCAATGAAGGAATGAACCTAAGTTGCTATGCATGAAACCCCATAAAACCAAGGACATGACTTCCACAATAATGACTCATTTCTCTTGTCATTTCATTCATCATTCTCATGTTTCAGTACTTGCTTAGGGACAAGCAAGCTTTAAGTTTGGTGTTGTGATGCCAGGGCATTTTGGCTAGTTTCACCGACCTTTTCTTTACTGTTTTAGGTTAGTTTCATGCATTTTCTTAGTTAATAAGCAAGTTTTGGGTAGATAATCACTTACATCTTGGTTCAAGCAAACATTGTGAATTTCATGTGGTTCTATGAGAATTATGCATGAATTGAATGACAAATTGGATAATGCATGTCTCATAACTTGGATTAGAGCTTTGATGCACTTTATTTGCTTGATTTCAGGACAAAGAAAGCAAGGAAGAGCCACATTAGCAGCCACGTTAATCTAATTAACGTGACCACTAACGTGGAATGGGAATAAACTTGCAACGTTTAATGAGAAAAGTGATTGCCAATAACGCCTTCGAAACCATCATGGCCCACGTTAATTGCCACGTTAACTACATTAACGTGGTAGTTAACGTGGAGAGAAAGGGAGCTCCAGCGTTAGTGGTAAAAGTGAATACCACTAACGCTCCAAATTGGCAATTGGCCACGTTAAGAGTCATGTTAACGTGGAAAGGGAAGACAATGCCAACGTTAGTGACACTCACCTTTGTCACTAACATTGGACTAAGCCCAATTGGCCACGTTAAGAGTCACGTTAACTATATTAACGTGAACTCTAACGTGGGAGGAGCAAGGAATCGCCAACGTTAGTGACACTCACCTTTGTCACTAACGTTGGACCAAGCCACTATGAGCCACGTTAGTTGCCACGTTAATTGCATTAACGTGGAAGCTAACGTGGAGGAAAGAAATGATGAGCCAACGTTAGTGACACTCACCTTTGTCACTAACGTTGGAGATGGCAATCACCACCACGTTAGTGGCCACGTTAAGACAATTAACGTGAGGCACTAACGTGAGAAGGGGCGTTTGGAGCGTTAGTGACAAAGGTAAGTGTCACTAACGCTCTCGAGGCTAAGGCATGCCCACGTTAGTTATACTAACGTGGACTCTAACGTGAGAAAAGGGGGGCTAAGAGTAACGTTATTGGCAAACGTGAACGCCAATAACGCTTGCGATGGACCAAGAGGCAACGTTAGTGGTCACGTTAGTGCCACTAATGTTGAAGTTAACGTGAACCATCTTGGGCTAGGAACGTTAGTGAAAAAGGTGATTGTCACTAACGTTCTCGAACCCACATTTTTACTTAACGTTAACGCCACTAACGTCCTAGCTAAAGTCCATGCCTACTTCACACTTTCTCTGCAAGTAAAGCTGAGCCCACTAAAGATTCCAAACTGCTTCAACTCAAGATCCAAAGGCCCGTATCCAAAGACTTGAAGAGCCAACTAGAAGATTATAAGAGTAGTATATATAGGAGTAGTTTTGAACTAGAGAGAGAGCTTTTTGGCCATTGGGAGAACTACTCTCTGTAGAATTTTACTTTCTCTGCACTTTTAGTTCTACTTTTGAGAATGTATTTTCCATCTTTGTTTTCCATTCCCAGAGCTATGAACAACTAAACCCCTTTCATTGGGTTAGGGAGCTCTGTGTAATTTGATGGATCAATAATAGTTTTCATTATTCTTCTTCTTTCTTTTCTCTTGATTTTACTAGAAAGATTTCAATCTTCATCCAATTGGGTAGTTGTCCTTGAAAAGAAGCTATTCATACTTGGATCTCTTCGGAACCTTAGAAGAGGAATGAAGAGATCATGCTAGAAATGCTTTCTCATGTTGGACCAAATTGGGGTTTGGATGGATATAGTGACATATAATCCTACCAACATTTTGATTTGGGAATACATGTGGTATAATCAGTGACCACACTTCATCTCTTCTTATGAGCAATTAGACTAAGGAATTGGCTATTGATCAAGATTTGAGAGATTGAATTACCAAGGAATTGGAATTCAATCACTTAAGATTGCCAATGAGATCAATAAATGCATTGATTGAGGAAGAGATGAAAATAAACATGATCCGGAGAATACAACATCTCCTGAGCCCAATGAACTCCCCTTTTTTGATCTTACCCAATCTCTTTACTTTCTGCCATTTACTTTTATGTTCATCTTCCCCATTCCCCATTTAAGATTCTGCAATTTACTTTCCGTCATTTACATTCAGTCCTTTATTTCCAGTAATTACATTTCCTGCCATTTACTTTCCGCCATTTAATTTCCTGCAATTCTCCAATCAAATTCTGCTTAGCTCAACTAGAACATTCCTCCAATTAAAGTTGCTTGACCAATCAATCCCTGTGGGATTCGACCTCACTCTATTGTGAGTTTTTCCTTGATGACAATTCGGTATACTTGCCGAGGGAAAATTGTTGAGAGATAAGTTTCCGTGCATCAAGCTTGCTTGCTGGATCAGGGGTAGGATTGGTGCTCTTGTTAGTTGTCTTCACTTCTTGGATATCAAGACTTGGTGATTGTGTGATTGTTGGAATGTTTTCTTCATCAAAAGCCTTTTGAATCGGTTGTTCCATGAGCCGTTCCTCTATGCACTTCTCTGCTTCAATTGAGTGTGACTTCTCTTGAGTGTCTTCCTCACTTTCTTACTCCTCCACTCCTTCCTTTGCACTTAACATTTGACTTAATGGCTCTTTCATGGAGGAGGTTTGTTGATCTTCCCAAGATTTCTTCATCTCATCTTCATATCTTTCAATCATGGATTCAAGTGCTGAGACGTTTTGGTTCAGGGAAGTTTGTGAGAGTTGTGAGTTTTCATGTTCCCTTGTCATCTCAAGTGGCTTCTATGGATATGCAAGTTCAGGTTCAAATACTTCCACCACCTCTTCCTTCATTGAAAGTTTGCGTGACACAGGTGCCTCTTCTTCTTGCTCTTCCACTTCCTCCTTCACATCCATTAAGTGGTCTTCATCTTCCTTGCTTAGCGGTTCTGAATGTTTCCTTATATTCTCCAAGTGCTCACCCATCTTTTGGAGGAGAATTTTTTGTTTTCTCTAGGATTGTTCTTACCTTTCCAAAATTTCTCTGGACTTTTGAAGGGGATCCTCAGCTACTAGCTCAAAAAATAAAGGTTGAGAAAAATTTTGTAGATATGGATGTGTTGTCGTGAGGTTGTTTTGAGTGGTATGGAATGAATTTTGTGAATTACAAAATGAATTTTATGGTTGGTGTAATGAGTTGTATAGATCTTGGAGGAGACTTTGTGTTTAGGCATAATCAAGTAATGAAGAATTTTCAAATGGGGAATAGGGAGGTGAGGTTGGCAAAGTTTGCATAAATGAATTGAAGGTTTGCTCAAGTGATGATGGCTCTTGATAAGTGGAGTATGAACTATCAATTGCTTTTTGGTTTTGATCCTCCCATCCACAATGTGAATTATTGTAGAATTCATCAGGGTGTGGATCACTTTGTGGCATTGGGGGGCAATCTTGCATGAATTTATTGAAAGCATAATCAAGAGATGATGTCTCTTGCTGAATATCATATGGAGCATTAGAATTCCCTTCCCAGCCATAGTTTGTGTTAATGTCATAACAGTATGATTCACTTTGTGGCTCTGGAAGGAAATTCCTTTCACTTGATTGTTCACACTCTTGTTGATATGCACAGATACCATGAGGATAATGACATAAATCATTTTGTGGTTTTGGATAATATCTCATGTGATTTTCTTGATCAATTTGTGGCTCTGGAGCAAATCTCCAAGGATTGGAGTGCTCAGAATTTGCAATTTCTTGGTGATATTCCCATCCACCATTAGGATAATGACTTGAATCATATTGTGATGGTGGATAATATCCCATGAAATTTGTTTGATCAAGAAATAAATTGAACTTCATTTAAATTTTGTAAAACACACCACCAAAGAAAACATAAATTTATATCTCAGGTGAGATTTGCTTAGTGAGGCAAAAACACAAACACCTTTGTATCAACTCAGAACAGAAAATTAAAAGAACAAAAACAAAGAAAATGCTTAATTTAGACTTCTCACCTACTTAATCATTGTTGATCTAAATCAATCCCTGGCAACGGCGCCAAAAACTTGATGAGGGAAAAACGATTCCACACAAAACTCACCGGCAAGTGTACCGGGTCGATTCAAGTAGTAATAACTCACAAGAGTGAGGTCGATCCCGTAGGGATTGATGGATCAAGCAACTTTAGTGAGTGAATAGTTTAGTCAAGCTAACATTGGTGAATTGAATGAAATCGAAGTAACAGAAAGTAAATTGTAGGAATTTAAAGTGCAGAAATTAAATTTAGCAGAAGCTTAAAGAGCAAGAACAGCAAATTGCATAAAATGTAAAGGGGACTGGGTGCTGGAAATTGAAGAAAGCAATAAAGCAAGCTGAATCATGAACAAAATTGTAACAGAAAATTTAAATTGCAGGAAAATTAAATCAAGCTGAATCATGAACAGAATTGTAAAACTGCAGAAAGTAAAATTGCAGAGAAGGAAATCATGACTTAGAGCAATTGCAGAAAATTAAACTTGCAGAAAGAGTAAATCAGATTGAATCATGAACAGAAATGTAAAGTTGTAGAGAAGTAAAAGTGCAGAAGAGTAAATCAAGCTCAATGAAAATGAAACTATGAAATTGAATTCAAGACTGAAATATAACAATTGCAAAAAGATAAAAGTGTATCAAAGAGAGTTTTCTATTCTACTCCTACTCCTACTCCTATTGCTCTCTAGCAGAGCCAGCCTTCTTAATGAAATGAAATTGATGCCTTTATATAGGCTTTTACAAAAATGAAAAAATGAAATTGAAATTGAAAACAAATTACAATTAAATGAAATTCCTAATCTAACTGATCCTGGTGCCTTTGAGTGATGTCAATTAGGCTTTGCTTGCTTTGGGGCTTCAATGAAATGGGTTGATTTGGATTTGGCATTGAATAAAAATGGGTTGGAATGGCTTGTTGGCTCCAGTGGGGCGCTCCGTTTCATTAGTGAACGTTACGTTCACTGCCCCAAGCATGTTCCTTGTGTGCTTGCTTTGTTCCCTGGCGTTCATTTAGTGAACTCCACGTTCACTTATTGAACGTTGTTCCTTGTGGTGCGCGAGTTCTTCATGAGTGTTCACTCTAATGAACGCTGCGTTCAATTCCTTTGAACGCCACCTTGCTTCCAAGCCAAAATCACGAAAAAGTGAACAATATGAACGCCACGTTCACTTTGGAATTGAACGTTAGGCTTCCTTGCTTTCCTTTGCTTTTATAAACGCCTTAGATTTAATAATATATGCATGCTTTCATTAAATTCTTTAGTAATGCCGTAGCATTCATTCATTGCATTCATTCACTTGGCATTAATGAATTAATGTTTCATGCATGCATGCTTTTATTTGTTTAATTAATTAGTAATGCCATTTGCTTATCTTTAGCGTTCATTAATTTTAACGCTAGCGTTCATTCCTTGGCATTATTAATTAAATGTTTCATGCACGCATAAACATTAATACATGATAATTCATGATAATGCATGCATAAAGCATTAATAATTAAATGCATGCATGCTTTAGTTATTAATGCATATGTATCATGTTACTAATGCCAAGGCTTCATGGTCATGGGCCACGCTTTTAAAAGCGTGGCCTAAAATTCCAAAGCGTGCTCAAACTTCAAAGTGCGTCCCAAAATTCCTCTTTTCTCTTTCTGAGCTTAATTTGTGCTTTTTTTTACTTCTTTTTTCACTTATTTCCTACAAGATTTATAAAATCAAAAGATCAAGGAAATATACTATTTAAGCACAAAAACACTCAACATTTAAGCATTAATCATTAATTTTTTGTATGAAAAAACATAGAAAAAATGACATGATGACATGTCATCACAACACCAAACTTAAACCTTGCTTGTCCTCAAACAAGAAAAGAATCATGCAAAAAATTTTGCCAAACCAAGTTGGGAAGAATAGCAACTCAATGTTCATGGTTGGCTAGTTTTCTATGCATGCCACAATCACAAAAGAAACGTAAATGATTGATGCTTCTATCTAGCTCAATTTATGAAATCTTTTCCTTATATTTCTTACTTGAAACAAGCTTTTGATTTTCTTATTAGCTTCTCCTTTTAGGAGTTTTGCCCCATGAGTTGATAACAAAGATACGACTCTAAGTGCTTTGTTTTCAAGTATTACCACTTGATACACAAGCACCACAAGCATTTAATTAGAGGACTTCTTTAGGCTCATTTGTTTCTTTTCTTTACTCTCTAATCATTGATGCTCAGAGCCTTGAGGTTTGAGGGAGTGCATTTGCACTTGAGTCTAGCCTTGACTCTAAGTGTTTTGTTTTCAAGCTTTTTGCCTGATACATAAACACCACAAGTACTTAATAAATGAATTGCCATTGGTACTCAGAGCCTTCAACTTTCTCATTCTTTCCCTTTTTCTTTCTTGCCTTATTTGCATTTGATTCCTTTAAGGCTTTCATGATTTCAAAAACATTTCATAAAATGTCCTAGATGAAAACTTCAATTAAATAAAATCTAATGCAATTGAGCAACAATTAACCATACTAGCCTTCCAATACTTGTATGCACATGCTAAGTTCTTCTTTAATGCCTTGTTTGTTTATGATCATCATACTTTATTGCTTTTGAATTCACAAAACTCAAGTTGGTAGTCATAATAGCAACATATTAGAAATTAGTAATCAAACTATGCTTATTCATAACACACATGCATACAGAGAAGATAAAGACAATCATGCAATTTACAGTGCTGGAAGTAAGTAGGAGGAGAAAGGAGCGTTACCACCCTGTAGTTCATCTTCCTTGTTGTTATCCTTTTCCTCTCATTCTTCCCTTTTCCTTGCCAAACTCAGAATGCTTGCTCATCCTCAAGCAACAATTAGAACAATGGCTATGGGGCTAAGATGGATCATGAATGTCTCATACAATGAAATGTTAGTAGTACATGTGTTTTAAGCAAGAAAAATTAAAGATAAAAATCAAGGCACAGGAAACAGAGACATTGTGATTGTAAACATAAGAGGGTGTGCATGATACGTTGCATAAAAATATAAGTGGCACACCAAACTTAGTGTGACACTCTCACTTGGAATTGATGTAAGTATCCAGTATGGATTGGAAACAAATTTTGTTACATAGCAATACCAAACTTAGAATGCCATCCCATGTCAATTTATTTGAAATAAAACTAAGAAAATGAAACTGTCGTATGTTAAATACAATCACCAAGCCAAGAATCTGTCATGAGTATGGATTTCTTGGTGAGGTATTTAACAAAAAACAGTCAAAGAGCAAAATAAATGAAAGCATAAAAAAACAAAGAATTGACTAAAACAAAGATAACAATAAAAATGTTAAACCATTAGAAAGATAATTTTGCAGAGGCATTATAATTATGCAGACAAGTGGTGTTGCTGAATCACTTGCATAGAAAAATAAGTGGCACACCAAACTTAGAATCTTATTGTGACACTTTCAATTAGAATTGATGCAATCATCCAGAGGGATTGAAAACAAATTATCGCAGGCCAACTCCAAACTTAGAATATAATCATATGCCAATTAATTGAAATTTAAACAAAGCAAAGAAAGAAAATAAACCAAGCAGAGAAATGAAATGTTACCTAAGGTTAGGTTGCCTCCCAACAAGCGCTCTTTTAGTGTCATTAGCTTGACATGTTTTTCTTCACTTTCTTCCTCTTCTTCCAGTTTGTTAAGAGGAATGACCTCAAGGCGAGAGATGAACCAGCTAGTGTCCCCTGTCTTGGTCTCTCCTCAACAAGCTTTCTTTTGTTAATGGCTTGATTGAGCTTGCTTGCTGGATCAGGGGTAGGATTGGTGCTCTTGTTAGTTGCTTTCACTTCTTGGATATCAAGACTTGGTGATTGTGTGATTGTTGGAGTGTTTTCTTCATCAAAATCCTTTTGAATCGGTTGTTCCATGAGCCGTTCCTCTATGCACTTCTCTGCTTCAATTGAGTGTGAATTCTCTTGAGTGTCTTCTTCACTTTCTTACTCGTCCACTTCTTCCTTTGCACTCAATATTTGACTTAATGGCTCTTTCATGGAGGAGGTTTGTTGATCTTCCCAAGATTTCTTCATCTCCTCTTCATATCTTTCAATCATGGATTCAAGTGCTGAGACGTTTTGCTTTAGGGAAGTTTGTAAGAGTTATGAGTTTTCATGTTCCCTTGTCAACTCAAGTGGCTTATGTGGATATACAAGTTCAGGTTTAAATACTTCCACCACCTCTTCCTTCATTGAAAGTTTGCGTGACACAGGTGCCTCTTCTTCTTGCTCTTCCACTTCCTCCTTCACATCTATCAAGTGGTCTTCATCTTCCTTGCTTAGCGGTTCTAAATGTTTCCTTATATTCTCCAAGTGCTCACCCATCTTTTGGAGGAGAATTTCTTGTTTTTTCCACGATTGTTCTTGCCTTTCCAAAAATTCTCTGGACTTTTGAAGGGGATCCTCAACTACTAGCTCAAAAAATGAAGGTTGAGAGAAATTTTGTGGATATGGATGTGTTTTGGTGAGGTTGTTTTGAGTGGTATGGAATGAATTTTGTGAATTACAAAATGAATTTTATGGTTGGTGTAATGAGTTGTATAGATCTTGGAGGAGACTTTGTGTTTAGGCATAATCAAGTAATGAAGAATTTTCAAATGGGGAATAGGGAGGTGAGGTTGGCAAAGTTTGCATAAATGAATTGAAGGTTTGCTCAAGTGATGATGGCTCTTGATAAGTGGAGTATGAACTATCAATTGCTTTTTGGTTTTGATCCTCCCATCCACAATGTGAATTATTGTAGAATTCATCAGGGTGTGGATCACTTTGTGGCATTGGGGGGCAATCTTGCATGAATTTATTGAAAGCATAATCAAGAGATGATGTCTCTTGCTGAATATCATATGGAGCATTAGAATTCCCTTCCCAGCCATAGTTTGTGTTAATGTCATAACAGTATGATTCACTTTGTGGCTCTGGAAGGAAATTCCTTTCACTTGATTGTTCACACTCTTGTTGATATGCACAGATACCATGAGGATAATGACATAAATCATTTTGTGGTTCTGGATAATATCTCATGTGATTTTCTTGATCAATTTGTGGCTCTGGAGCAAATCTCCAAGGATTGGAGTGCTCAGAATTTGCAATTTCTTGGTGATATTCCCATCTACCATTAGGATAATGACTTGAATCATATTGTGATGGTGGACAATATCCCATGAAATTTGTTTGATCAAGAAATAAATTGAACTTCATTTGAATTTTGTAAAACACACCACCAAAGAAAACATAAATTTATATCTCAGGAGAGATTTGCTTAGTGAGGCAAAAACACAAACACCTTTGTATCAACTCAGAACAGAAAATTAAAAGAACAAAAACAAAGAAAATGCTTAATTTAGACTTTTCACCTACTTAATCATTGTTGATCTAAATCAATCCCCGGCAACGGCGCCAAAAACTTGATGAGGGAAAAACGATTCCACACAAAACTCACCGGCAAGTGTACCGGGTCGATTCAAGTAGTAATAACTCACAAGAGTGAGGTCGATCCCGTAGGGATTGATGGATCAAGCAACTTTAGTGAGTGAATAGTTTAGTCAAGCTAACATTGGTGAATTGAATGAAATCGAAGTAACAGAAAGTAAATTGTAGGAATTTAAAGTGCAGAAATTAAATTTAGCAGAAGCTTAAAGAGCAAGAACAGCAAATTGCATAAAATGTAAAGGGGGCTGGGTGCTGGAAATTGAAGAAAGCAATAAAGCAAGCTGAATCATGAACAAAATTGTAACAGAAAATTTAAATTGCAGGAAAATTAAATCAAGCTGAATCATGAACAGAATTGTAAAACTGCAGAAAGTGAAATTCCAGAGAAGGAAATCTTGACTTAGAGCAATTGCAGAAAATTAAACTTGCAGAAAGAGTAAATCAGATTGAATCATGAACAAAAATGTAAAGTTGTAGAGAAGTAAAAGTGCAGAAGAGTAAATCAAGCTCAATGAAAATGAAACTATGAAATTGAATTCAAGACTGAAATATAACAATTGCAAAAAGATAAAAGTGTATCAAAGAGAGTTTTCTATTCTACTCCTACTCCTACTCCTATTGCTCTCTAGCAGAGCCAGCCTTCTTAATGAAATGAAATTGATGCCTTTATATAGGCTTTTACAAAAATGAAAAAATGAAATTGAAATTGAAAACAAATTACAATTAAATGAAATTCCTAATCTAACTGATCCTGGTGCCTTTGAGTGATGTCAATTGGGCTTTGCTTGCTTTGGAGCTTCAATGAAATGGGTTGATTTGGATTTGGCATTGAATAAAAATGGGTTGGAATGGCTTGTTGGCTCCAGTGGGGCGCTCCGTTTCATTAGTGAACGTTACGTTCACTGCCCCAAGCATGTTCCTTGTGTGCTTGCTTTGTTCCCTGGCGTTCATTTAGTGAACTCCACGTTCACTTATTGAACGTTGTTCCTTGTGGTGCGCGAGTTCTTCATGAGTGTTCACTCTAATGAACGCTGCGTTCAATTCCTTTGAACGCCACCTTGCTTCCAAGCCAAAATCACGAAAAAGTGAACAATATGAACGCCACGTTCACTTTGGAATTGAACGTTAGGCTTCCTTGCTTTCCTTTGCTTTTATAAACGCCTTAGATTTAATAATATATGCATGCTTTCATTAAATTCTTTGGTAATGTCGTAGCATTCATTCATTGCATTCATTCACTTGGCATTAATGAATTAATGTTTCATGCATGCATGCTTTTATTTGTTTAATTAATTAGTAATGCCATTTGCTTATCTTTAGCGTTCATTAATTTTAACGCTAGCGTTCATTCCTTGGCATTATTAATTAAATGTTTCATGCATGCATAAACATTAATACATGATAATTCATGATAATGCATGCATAAAGCATTAATAATTAAATGCATGCATGCTTTAGTTATTAATGCATATGTATCATGTTACTAATGCCAAGGCTTCAAGGTCATGGGCCACGCTTTTAAAAGCGTGGCCTAAAATTCCAAAGCGTGCTCAAACTTCAAAGTGCGTCCCAAAATTCCTCTTTTCTCTTTCTGAGCTTAATTTGTGCTTTTTTTTACTTCTTTTTCCACTTATTTCCTACAAGATTTATAAAATCAAAAGATCAAGGAAATATACTATTTAAGCACAAAAACACTCAACATTTAAGCATTAATCATTAATTTCTTGTATGAAAAAACATAGAAAAAATGACATGATGACATGTCATCACAACACCAAACTTAAACCTTGCTTGTCCTCAAACAAGAAAAGAATCATGCAAAAAATTTTGCCAAACCAAGTTGGGAAGAATAGCAACTCAATGTTCATGGTTGGCTAGTTTTCTATGCATGCCACAATCACAAAAGAAACGTAAATGATTGATGCTTCTATCTAGCTCAATTTATGAAATCTTTTCCTTATATTTCTTACTTGAAACAAGCTTTTGATTTTCTTATTAGCTTCTCCTTTTAGGTGTTTTGCCCCATGAGTTGATAACAAAGATACGACTCTAAGTGCTTTGTTTTCAAGTATTACCACTTGATACACAAGCACCACAAGCATTTAATTAGAGGACTTCTTTAGGCTCATTTGTTTCTTTTCTTTACTCTCTAATCATTGATGCTCAGAGCCTTGAGGTTTGAGGGAGTGCATTTGCACTTGAGTCTAGCCTTGACTCTAAGTGTTTTGTTTTCAAGCTTTTTGCCTGATACATAAACACCACAAGTACTTAATAAATGAATTGCCATTGGTACTCAGAGCCTTCAACTTTCTCATTCTTTCCCTTTTTCTTTCTTGCCTTATTTGCATTTGATTCCTTTAAGGCTTTCATGATTTCAAAAACATTTCATAAAATGTCCTAGATGAAAACTTCAATTAAATAAAATCTAATGCAATTGAGCAACAATTAACCATACTAGCCTTCCAATACTTGTATGCACATGCTAAGTTCTTCTTTAATGCCTTGTTTGTTTATGATCATCATACTTTATTGCTTTTGAATTCACAAAACTCAAGTTGGTAGTCATAACAGCAACATATTAGAAATTAGTAATCAAACTATGCTTATTCATAACACACATGCATACAGAGAAGATAAAGACAATCATGCAATTTACAGTGCTGGAAGTAAGTAGGAGGAGAAAGGAGCGTTACCACCCTGTAGTTCATCTTCCTTGTTGTTATCCTTTTCCTCTCATTCTTCCCTTTTCCTTGCCAAACTCAGAATGCTTGCTCATCCTCAAGCAACAATTAGAACAATGGCTATGGGGCTAAGATGGATCATGAATGTCTCATACAATGAAATGTTAGTAGTACATGTGTTTTAAGCAATAAAAATTAAAGATAAAAATCAAGGCACAGGAAACAGAGACATTGTGATTGTAAACATAAGAGGGTGTGCATGATACGTTGCATAAAAATATAAGTGGCACACCAAACTTAGTGTGACACTCTCACTTGGAATTGATGTAAGTATCCAGTATGGATTGGAAACAAATTTTGTTACATAGCAATACCAAACTTAGAATGCCATCCCATGTCAATTTATTTGAAATAAAACTAAGAAAATGAAACTGTCGTATGTTAAATACAATCACCAAGCCAAGAATCTGTCATGAGTATGGATTTCTTGGTGAGGTATTTAACAAAAAACAGTCAAAGAGCAAAATAAATGAAAGCATAAAAAAACAAAGAATTGACTAAAACAAAGATAACAATAAAAATGTTAAACCATTAGAAAGATAATTTTGCAGAGGCATTATAATTATGCAGACAAGTGGTGTTGCTGAATCACTTGCATAGAAAAATAAGTGGCACACCAAACTTAGAATCTTATTGTGACACTTTCAATTAGAATTGATGCAATCATCCAGAGGGATTGAAAACAAATTATCGCAGGCCAACTCCAAACTTAGAATATAATCATATGCCAATTAATTGAAATTTAAACAAAGCAAAGAAAGAAAATAAACCAAGCAGAGAAATGAAATGTTACCTAAGGTTGGGTTGCCTCCCAACAAGCGCTCTTTTAGTGTCATTAGCTTGACATGTTTTTCTTCACTTTCTTCCTCTTCTTCCAGTTTGTTAAGAGGAATGACCTCAAGGCGAGAGATGAACCAGCTAGTGTCCCCTGTCTTGGTCTCTCCTCAACAAGCTTTCTTTTGTTAATGGCTTGATTGAGCTTGCTTGCTGGATCAGGGGTAGGATTAGTGCTCTTGTTAGTTGCTTTCACTTCTTGGATATCAAGACTTGGTGATTGTGTGATTGTTGGAGTGTTTTCTTCATCAAAATCCTTTTGAATCGGTTGTTCCATGAGCCGTTCCTCTATGCACTTCTCTGCTTCAATTGAGTGTGAATTCTCTTGAGTGTCTTCTTCACTTTCTTACTCGTCCACTTCTTCCTTTGCACTCAATATTTGACTTAATGGCTCTTTCATGGAGGAGGTTTGTTGATCTTCCCAAGATTTCTTCATCTCCTCTTCATATCTTTCAATCATGGATTCAAGTGCTGAGACGTTTTGCTTTAGGGAAGTTTGTAAGAGTTATGAGTTTTCATGTTCCCTTGTCAACTCAAGTGGCTTATGTGGATATACAAGTTCAGGTTTAAATACTTCCACCACCTCTTCCTTCATTGAAAGTTTGCGTGACACAGGTGCCTCTTCTTCTTGCTCTTCCACTTCCTCCTTCACATCTATCAAGTGGTCTTCATCTTCCTTGCTTAGCGGTTCTAAATGTTTCCTTATATTCTCCAAGTGCTCACCCATCTTTTGGAGGAGAATTTCTTGTTTTTTCCACGATTGTTCTTGCCTTTCCAAAAATTCTCTGGACTTTTGAAGGGGATCCTCAACTACTAGCTCAAAAAATGAAGGTTGAGAGAAATTTTGTGGATATGGATGTGTTTTGGTGAGGTTGTTTTGAGTGGTATGGAATGAATTTTGTGAATTGTGGAATGAATTTTGTGGTTGGTAGAAAGAGTTGTATGGATCTTAGAGGAGACTTTGTATTAAGGCATAATCAAGTAATGAAGAATTTTCAAATGGGGAATAGGGAGGTGAGGTTGGCAAAGTTTGCATAAATGAATTGAAGGTTTGCTCAAGTGATGATGGCTCTTGATAAGTGGAGTATGAACTGTCAATTGCTTTCTGGTTTTGATCCTCCCATCCAGAATGTGAATTATTGTAGAATTCATCAGGGTGTGGATCACTTTGTGGCATTGGGGGGAAATCTTGCATGAATTTATTGAAAGCATAATCAAGAGATGATGTCTCTTGCTGAATATCATATGGAGCATTAGAATTCCCTTCCCAGCCATAGTTTGTGTTAGTGTCATAACAGTATGATTCACTTTGTGGCTCTGGGAGGAAATTCCTTTCACTTGATTGTTCACACTCTTGTTGATATGCACAGATACCATGAAGATAATGACATAAATCATTTTGTGGTTCTGGACAATATCTCATGTGATTTGCTTGATCAATTTGTGGCTCTGGAGCAAATCTCCATGGATTGGAGTGCTCAGAATTTGCAATTTCTTGGTGATATTTCCATCCACCATTAGGATAATGACTTGAATCATATTGTGATGGTGGGCAATATCCCATGAAATTTATTTGATCAAGAGATAAATTGAACTTCATTTGAATTTTGTAAAACACACCACCAAAGAAAACTTAAATTCATATCTCAGGTGAGATTTGCTTAGTGAGGCAAAAACACAAACACCTTTGTATCAACTGAAAACAGAAAATTAAAAGAACAAAAACAAAGAAAATGCTTAATCTAGAATTTTCACCCACTTAATCATTGTCGATCTAAATCAATCCCCGGCAACGGCGCCAAAAACTTGATGAGGGAAAAATGATTCCACACAAAACTCACCGGCAAGTGTACTGGGTCGATTCAAGTAGTAATAACTCACAAGAGTGAGGTCGATCCCATAGGAATTGATGGATCAAGCATCTTTAGTGAGTGATTAGTTTAGTCAAGCTAACATTGGTGAATTGAATGAAATCGAAGTAACAGAAAGTAAATTGCAGGAATTTAAAGTGCAGAAATTAAATTTAGCAGAAGCTTAAAGAGCAAGAACAGCAAATTGCAGAAAATGTAAAGGGGGCTAGGTGCTGGAAATTAAAGAAAGCAATAAAGCAAGCAATCAAAGAGATCTTGAG
This sequence comes from Arachis ipaensis, assembly GCF_059453495.1. Taxonomy (NCBI): domain Eukaryota; kingdom Viridiplantae; phylum Streptophyta; class Magnoliopsida; order Fabales; family Fabaceae; genus Arachis; species Arachis ipaensis. The sequence continues at coordinate 55,366,803 of NC_142444.1, forward strand.
AACAAGTAACAGGAAATTTAAATTGCAGAAAAATTAAATCAAGCTGAATCATGAACAGAATTGTAAAACTACAGAAAGTGAAATTGCAGAGAAGGAAATCATGACTTAGAGCAATTGCAGAAAATTAAACTTGCAAGAAGAGTAAATCAGATTGAATCATGAACAGAAATATAAAGTTGCAGAGAAGTAGAAGTGCAGAAGAGTAAATCAAGCTCAATGAAAATGAAACTGTGAAATTGAATTCAAGACTGAAATATAACAATTGCAAAAAGATAAAAATGTATCAAAGAGAGTTTTCTATTCTACTCCTACTCCTACTCCTATTGCTCTCCAGCAGAGCCAGCCTTCTTAATGAAATGAAATTAATGCCTTTATATAGGCTTTTACAAAAATGAAAATGAAATTGAAATTGAAAATAAATTACAATTAAATGAAATTCCTAATCTAACTGATCCTAGTGCCTTTGAGTGATGTCAATTGGGCTTTGCTTGCTTTGGGGCTTCAATGAAATGGGTTGATTTGGATTTGGCCTTGAATAAAAATGGGTTGGAATGGCTTGTTGGTTCCTGTGGGGCGCTCCGTTTCATTAGTGAACGTTACGTTCACTACCCCAAGCATGTTCCTTGTGTGCTTCCTTTTTTCCCTGGCGTTCATTTACTGAACTCCACGTTCACTTATTGAACGTTGTTCCTTGTGGTGCGCGAGTTCTTCATGAGCGTTCACTCTAATGAACGTTGCGTTCAATTCCTTTGAACGCCACCTTGCTTCCAAGCCAAAATCACGAAAAAGTGAACAATGTGAACACTAAATTCACTTTGGAAATGAACACTAGGTTTCCTTGCTTTCCTTTGCTTTTATTAATGCCTTAGCTTTAATAATATATGCATGCTTTCATTAACTTCTTGAGTAATGCCGTAGCATTCATTCATTGCATTCATTCACTTGGCATTAATGATTTAATGTTTCATGCATGCATGCTTTTATTTGTTTAATTAATTAGTAATGCCATTTGCTTATCTTTAGCGTTCATTCATTTTAACGCTAGCGTTCATTCCTTGGCATTATTAATTAAATGTTTCATGCATGCATAAACATTAATACATGATAATTCATGATAATTCATGCATAAAGCATTAATAATTAAATGGATGCATGCTTTAGTTATTAATGCATATGTATCATGTTACTAATGCCAAAGGCTTCATGGTCATGGGCCACGCTTTTAAAAGTGTGGCTTAAGATTCCAAAGTGTGCTCAAACTTCAAAGTGTGCTCCAAAATTCTTCTTTTCTCTTTCTGAGCTTAATTTGTGCTTTTTTTGCTTCTTTTTCCACTTATTTCCTACAATATTTATAAAATCAAAAGATCAAGGAAATATACTATTTAAGCACAAAAACACTTAACATTTAAGCATTAATCATTAATTTCTTTTACGAAAAAGTATAGAAAAATATGACATGATGACATGTCATCACAACACCAAACTTAAACCTTGCTTGTCCTCAAGAAAGAAAAGAATCATGCAATAAATTTTCACAAACCAAGGAGGGAAGAATAGCAACTCAATGTTCATGGTTGGCTAGTTTTATATGCATGCCATAATCACAAAAGAAACGTAAATGATTGATGCTTCTATCTAGCTCAATTTATGAAATCTTTTCTTTATATTTCTTCCTTGAAACAAGCTTTTGATTTTCTTATTAGCTTCTCCTTTTGGGTGTTTTGCCCCATGAGTTGATAACAAAGCTACGACTCTAAGTGCTTTGTTTTTAAGTATTACCACTTGATACACAAGCACCACAAGCATTTAATTAGAGGACTTCTTTAAGCTCATTTGTTTCTTTTCTTTACTCTCTAATCATTGATGCTCAGAGCCTTGAGGTTTGAGGGAGTGCATTTGCACTTGAGCCTAGCCATGACTCTAAGTGTTTTATTTTCAAGCTTTTTGCCTGATACATAAACACCACAAGTACTTAACAAATGAATTACCATTGGTACTTAGAGCCTTCAACTTTCTCATTCTTTCCCTTTTTCTTTCTTGCCTTATTTGCATTTGATTCCTTTAAGGTTTTCATGATTTCAAAAAGATTTCATAAAATGTCCTAGATGAAAACTTCAATTAAATAAAATCTAATGCAATTGAGCAACAATTAACCATACTAGCCTTCCAATACTTGTATGCACATGCTAAGTTCTTCTTTAATGCCTTGTTTGTTTATGATCATGATACTTTTTTGCTTTTAAATTCACAAAACTCAAGTTGGTAGTCAAAACAGCAACATGTTAGAAATCAGTAATCAAACTATGCTTATTCATAACACACATGCATATAGAGAAGATAAAGACAATCATGCAATTTACAGTGCTGGAAGTAAGTAGGAGGAGAAAGGAGCGTTACCACCTTATAGTTCATCTTCCTTGTTGTTGTCCTTTTCCTCTTATTCTTCCATTTTCCTTGCCAAACTCAGAATGCTTGCTCATCCTCAAGCAACAATTAGAACAATGGCTATGGGGCTAAGATGGATCATGAATGTCTTACACAATGAAATGTTAGTAGTACATGTGTTTTAAGCAAGCAAAATTAAAGATAACAATCAAGGCACAGGAAACAGAGATATTGTGACTGCAAACATAAGAGGGTGAGCATGATACATTACATAAAAATATAAGTGGTACACCAAACTTAGTGTGACACTCTCACTTAAAATTGATGCAAGTATCCAGTATGGATTGGAAATAAATTTTGTTGCATAGCAACACCAAACTTAGAATGCAATCCCATGTCAATTTATTTGAAATAAAACAAAGAAAATGAAACTGTTGTATGTTAAATACAATCACCAAGCCAAGAATCTGTCATGAGTAAGGATTTCTTGGTGAGGTATTTAACAAAAAACAGTCAAAGAGCAAAACAAATGAAAGCATAAAAAACAAAGAATTGACTAAAACAAAGATAACAATAAAAATGTTAAACCAAAAGAAAGATAACTTTGCAGAGGTATTATGATTATGCAGACAAGTGGTGTTGCTGAATCACTTGCATAGAAAAATAAGTGGCACACCAAACTTAGAATCTTAGTGTGACACTTTCAATTAGAATTGATGTAATCATCCAGAGGGATTGAAAACAAATTGTTGCAGGGCAACACCAAACTTAGAATATAATCATATCCTAATTTATTGAAATTTAAACAAAGCAAAGAAAGAAAATAAACCAAGCAGAGAAATGAAATGTTACCTAAGGTTGGGTTTCCTCCCAACAAGTGCTCTTTTAGTGTCATTAGCTTGACATGTTGTTCTTTACTTTCTTCCTCTTCTTCCAGTTTGTTAAGAGGAATGACCTCAAGGAGAGAGATGAACCAGCTAGTGTCCCCTGTCTTGGTCTCTCCTCAACAAGCTTTCTTTTGTTAATGGCTTGATTGAGCTTGCTTGTTGGATCAGGGGTAGGATTGGTGCTCTTGTTAGTTGCCTTCACTTCTTGGATATCAAGACTTGGTGGTTGTGTGATTGTTGGAGTGTTTTCTTCATCAAAAGCCTTTTGAATTGGTTATTCCATGAGCCCTTCCTCTATGCACTTCTCTGCTTGAATTGAGTGTGACTTCTCTTGATTGTCTTCCTCACTTTCTTGCTCCTCCACTCCTTCCTTTGCACTCAACATTTGACTTAATGGCGCTTTCATGGAGGAGGTTTGTTGATCTTCCCAAGATTTCTTCATCTCCTCTTCATGTCTTTCAATCATGGGTTCAAGTGTTGAGACATTTTGGTTCAGGGAAGTTTGTGAGAGTTGTGAGTTTTCATGTTTCCTTGTGATCTCAAGTGGCTTTTATGGATATGCAAATTCAGGTTCAAATACTTCCACCACCTCTTCCTTCATTGAAAGTTTGCGTGACACAGGTGCCTCTTCTTCTTGCTCTTCCACTTCCTCCTTCACATCCATCAAGTGGTCTTCATCTTCCTTGCTTAGTGGTTCTGAGTGTTTCTTTATATTCAAGTAGGTAAACTTCATATCCCTTAGCTTTCTTATTCCACTTGAATATGGGTTGTTTGAAATGGATGACCAACTTAGAGCTCTTTTTAGAATGGAAAGAAAGAAGGAGTTGGTTAGTGGTAGGCGTCACAATCCTCGGTTCATTATGGTTGGAAACTCCAAGTTTGGGAGAAATGATTGGTGTAGTACTACATTGCATGGGTCTATGAGGATGTTTGGGTGCTTATATGAGAATTCTAAGAACTTACCACCCGGAGGAAATCACCGTGATCAACTTGAAGACAGGTGTGAAAACAAAGTGTGAGATCCCGGATTACAAGGAGAGGATCAACTTTGGGAGCTCATGGTTTGTGAAGAACTCCATCAAGGCTTGGAGATATTAATTTTGAATGATGGAGCTTATTGGAAGCCCAAGCATTGGTGGATGTTCATGGATGGATTCAAGCACAAGCCACCTTGATGAGAGCTCCCCATAAGTCCAACTTAAGGACAATAAATAAAAGTGTTAAGTGGGAGACACCCCACCATGGTAACATCTTTTCATTTTTCTCTTCTGTATATAATGGTAAAATAGGTTTAATTTCATGTTTAGTTTAGTCTGTTAAGTTTATTTGGGAGTCTAGTATGTTGAATAAGGTTTTACGGTGTTTAGGTAGCTGTTTGGAGGTTTGGAATGCTTGGTTTGGCGCAAGAACTTGGAAAATTGTGAAAAACAGAGCACCCAGCCACGCGTATGCGTCATCCACGCGTACGCGTGACCCCAAGTTTTTCAACCACCCACGCGTACGGCTCGCCCAAGCGTATGCGTGACATCCAAATTTTTAGGGTCCAGTACAAAAACCAGAGAGTTGCGAGTAGAGTGTGCTAGAATTGTGGCTGGTCATGCGTACGCATTACTTATCTCCCTCTTCACTCATGTGTGCGCGTCGCCGATGCTTACGCATCGCATGCCACTTCTGCAACTCACGCGTACGCGTGACATGCAGCGTATGCGTGATTCTGCCTTATTTCACCACTCTTCTTTTCTTCTCTTTTTTCTATTTCTTTCCTTCTTATCTCTTCTCCTCTTTTATTTTCCTCCTTTAACCATCATCCAACACTACCAGTCACCATCTATCACCATTTCCTTTAGTTAGTTAGTTAATTATTTAGTTAGTTTGATTTATGTTTAGTTTTTATTTTTCATTATAGGTGTTGGATTATTAATCTTGTTTGCTATCTTTTGCTGCTGATTGTTGATAAGATGTTATTTTAACATCATTGTTGTTAATTTTCATTGTTGGACTTCTTTTATTGAGGTTACCTTTTGTTACTTGGTTTTGAATTTTTCATATTTAACATTTGTGAATACCAAGTGTATGACATTGCCTTCAAGTTTCCTAAATCTTTTAATTGCATGTTTTGGCCACCATGTGATATAAAGCATTTCATTATGATTAGACAATAGTGTATTATCAATGCATTTTTTTAGGTGATGCTTGTTATGATTGACCTTTATTCACATCACCTATTTCATGCATTGAGATTTTGGAATTGTGAAATTGGATCATAAGCTTACGCAAGTGACATATTTTTGAGCTTTCTAAGCTTTGTGGACTATGCTTGCTATGTGATTGATTTTCACTTCTATCTTCTTTTTTCTAAGTTCCATAGCACCCATGTGTTCCACCTCTATGTCACTAATGTGTTGCAACAACTTCAATGTGTATCATTGTTTGATGTTTGAGCTCTATATTTCATTTGGTTCACTAAGTTTACTTACACATCAATCAATGTCCATTCATTATCCAATTCACAATTGCTTGATTTTGCTTGAATGCTTTTATGCTTCTTTATTCCTTGTTTGGTTGTCTTAACCTACAAGTTTTCTTTGAAGTATTTCAAGCACACTAGGATGAGTGAAGTGCATACCTCTTTTGTGTAATTGTGACATAGCTTTTTATGCTAGTGTGTGTGTGTGATCTAAACCGCGTGCAATCTTAGAATTCACACACCTATTTTTCATCAATGTCACACTAATTCACTCACTCCATTCTAATGGTTCTTACCTCATTCCAACAATTTATGCTTCCTTGCTTTTGCATTTTCTCATCTTACTGTGCTATTTTCTATTTTTCATGGATGATGCACCATAAGCAAAAACAGAAGCGAAAGAAAGAACGCAGCATCCAGTTGATCCACCAGCTGAAGGTGGCAATCCAAAAAGTCGTCGTACCCCCTTACTCATCTTTAAATGCACCGAAGACGGTACAAACTTTTAAGTGTGGGAAGGTCGTCCGACCAATCAGCGTTTTTGGGTGACAAATTTCTAATTCCAATACTTTTGCATTTCATTTTTAGGTCTTTTAGGATTTTTTGTTGCATTTTCTTATTTTGCATATATATATATATATATATAATAAGCTTAGCCAAAATAATGAAATTTTTCAAGAGATTCGTCTATAGGGCATGCTAATTGATTTGAGTATAAAAAAAATTCCTTTTAGAACTTGCTTGAATTATACATTGTGGAACATGATTTTTGAGCTAAGTACACATAAGCATGTGAGTTTTTAGCCTAATTGTGTGGTTACATTATATAACCACTTATTTTCATTCTTGTGTGTATTATTCTCTTTCTATGATTGTAATATTTGATTTGTTTGATTCTTTATATCCATTATTATGTGTATGAATGCATTTATATGATTGAGGCCATTATTTCAAATAGCTCACTTATCCAAATAGCCTTACCTTTTATCTTCCATTGGTAGTCAATTTTGAGCCTATGCTAAACCCATTTGTTCTTAATTTTAGCACATTACAAGCCTTAAAGTAAAAAATAATAAATATCCCTTGTTTGAATCTTTGATTAGCTTAGGCTAGTGAGAGTGCTTATCATTCAAGTATGGAAAATTTGGAAACATTGGGTATAGATAAAAGTGTATTTTTATATTTTTGTCAAAATTTTGGGAATTGGGTACATACTCATGCATTAAATGTTTAAACTATATGCATTGGTACCATTGTATATAATTCATCAAAAAGAAAAAAAGAAAAAATATAGAAAAAGAAAAAGAAAGAAAAAGAAAAGCAATAAAAAGGGGACAAAATTCTCCAAAGTGAAGTTCAATAAAAATCAATGCATATGTGTGGTGATCAAAAAGAGAATGCATGAGTGTGTGAAAAAAAGTGAAGAATTGGTAGTTAGGTTTGTTTAGAATTGTATAAGTTGTTATATAGATTAGGTGGGAAGTTTAAGTTAACCAAATATTCAAATTTCAAGCTCACTTGACCATATGTATCCTACCTTGACCCTAACCCCGTTACAACTTTGTGGAAAGACCTCATGATATTTGTATGCATGCATGAAATAATTGTTGATTGTTAGATGAAAAATAAATCTTGGAAAGCATTCTTAGAGGAAAATTGAGTGAATCAACCCTATACACTTGAGTGACTAGAGCGGATACACATCCGATGAGGGTTCGATTGCTCAATTACATGTTTTCACCCATGATCATCTCTTTTCTTGCAAGTTGTAAATTTTTTTCAATAACTCAAATCAATTGTGAGTTTGATTTGGTTATTAATACCGTTAGCCCTTATGTTCATATATGTATTCATGGGAATTGATTTATTTTAATCAATTACTTGCATGTATATAGATAGATTGCATGTAGGTAGATTGCATATAGATAGTTTGCATTGAATAAATGTTGATACCCTTTGTTTCTTTCTTGAGTTTAGCATGAGGATATGCTTAGTTTAAGTGTGGAGGGTTTGATAAACCCCAATTTTGTGGTTTATCTTGTGCTTAATTTCGGAAATTTTATCAACTTATCTCACATTTATTCAATGAAATAGTATGGTTTTGTAATTCTCCCTAAATTTGTGCTTTAAGAGTGAAAACATGATTTTAGGCCTTAAATTCGCCAATGTTAATTCACTTTAATTCCATTCGATGCCTTGATATGTTTGTTGAGTGATTTCAGATTCATAAGGCAAGTATTGGATGGAAGAAGTGAAGAGAAGAGCATGCAAAGTGGATAATTCATGAAGAAATGAGCATTTGGAGAATTAAGGGCCACGCGCACGTGTCACCCACGCGTACGCATGAGGAGGAATTTTGGCCAGCGACGCGCATGCGTCATCCACGTGCACGCGTCTTCCACGCGCATGCATGACGAGCGGCACATGAGTCACTAAAAGTGAAAACGCTGGGGGCAATTTCTGAGCTGCCCAGGCCCAAATCCAACTCATTTCTGAAGCTATTTGATGTAGAATTCAAGATTGGACAAAAGGCGGAGCAATTAGTTAGTGTAGGAATTATGCTTTAGGTAGTTTCTAGAGAGAGAAGCTCCCTCTTCCCTCTAGAATTAAGGTAATTCAGGTTAATTTCTTCTTAGATCTAGCTTTAATTCTTGTTTTTCTTTTAAATTCTTGTTATTACATCTTTGCTCTCTTATTTCCCTTGTTAATTTTCCTTTTATGTCATTTTTGTGTTGATGAACTCTTGTTAATTTTCTTTTTCATTTAATGCAATTTATGTTTTATGTTCCTTTATTGTTTAATTGAGTTGTTATTATTGCTTCCTTTCAATTGGTAGTTGTAGATTTTATTCTTTCTTGTAATTTTACCATGCTTTCCTTTTATGCCTTCCAAGTGTTTCACAAAATGCTTGGTTGGATGTTTAGAGTAGTGTTTGAACATTCTTGGCTTGGAAAGAGAAATTAGGTAATCTTGAGTCATTAATACCCAATTTAGATTGGTGATCTAGAGTTGTTAGTTAATATTGTTTCCATTGACTCTAAACACTTACTAATTCAATTAGTAAGTTGATTAGGACTTTTGGATTGAGATTAACTAGTCTTATTAGACTTTCTTTGAGTGTTGGAGATGACATTGTACCTTCTCTCGTTGGGGATGACTTAATAGGATAAACTCTTGTTAATCATTGTATTATAATTAATGACTAGGATAGAAAGCTTATATTCTCAATCCTTGAATGCCTCTTTTTAGTATTTGTTTTCTTTAGTTGCTTGCTTTACTTTTGTTGTCATTTATTTTCTTGCCTTTTACCAACCCACCCCTTGGATACCATAACCAATAATACGCATACCTCACTACAATTCCTTGAGAAGACGAACCGGGACTAATACTCTCGGTTATTTTTATTGAGTTGGACTTGTGACAACCACAAATTAAACTTTGATTTGAGGATTGATTATCGGTTTGGGCTATGCTCACAACGAAATTATTTTGTTAAATTCCGAACCCGTATAAATCTTTCACATCATGTATGCAGGAACAGGAAGAGTTCATTATGGACCCGAATGAGAGTGCATAACCCAGAAGAATTTTGGGATCTTATACAGCTCCCACTCCTGACTTCTATAGAAGGAGCATTAGTGTGCCTCCTATTAGAGCAGACAATTTTGAGCTGAACCCACAATTGATCAATTTAGTGCAGCAAAACTGTCAGTTTCATGGACACCCTCAGGAAGACCCCAATAAATTCATCTCTGACTTTCTGTAGATCTGTGACACTATAAGGACCAATGGAGTAGATCTTGATGTCTACAGGCTATTGCTCTTTTCATTTGCTATGATAGATCAAACCAATGACTGGTTGGATGTCCAACCCAAGGAGAGCTTGAACAACTTGAGTAAGGTAGTCAACAAGTTTCTGAATATGTATTTTCCCCCAAGGAGGTTGACTAAATTACAAAGGGATATTCAAACCTTTAGGATGGAAGAGAGCGAGTCCCTTTACGATGCCTGGGAGAAGTGCAAGTCGATGCTCAGGAAATGCCCCATTGAGATGTTCACAAATTGGGTCAAGCTGGATATCTTCTATGACGGGCTCTCCGGCATAGCCAAGATGTCCCTGGATCATTCTGTACGTGGTTCCATACACATGAAGAAGACACCTAAATAAGTTGATGAGCTCATTGAGATGGTGGCTAACAATCAATATTTATATTCATTTGAGAGGACTTTAGCAAAAAGGGAAGCTAAGGAGGAATCTACCACAAACACAATTCTAGCCCAGAACAAAGCAATGGCTCAACAGCTAAACCGTCTGAAACAACAGTTACAAAGCATGCAAAAATTCACAAAAAGCTAACAAAGATTTGTGCAAGAGACCCGAGCATCTCTCAAGAACCTGGAGACATAATTGAGCCAGACAACCCAGAGAATGTCCGAGCAGATAAATGAGGAATGCCAGGCAATTAAATTAAGGAGTGGCAAAACCTTGAACATTCAACCTCTAAACAATGTAGCGCAGGATGAAGAGGAGACACCAGAGAAGGAAGATGTAGTAACTCAGAATACCAATTCTGGTGCTGAACTCCCAAGAGGGGACAGAATAGGCATTCAACACCCAGACAAGGGGGAGGTAATAAATGCTAACTCTAAATCCACCCCCCTCTAGACACCCTGATAATCCTTTCTCAGTCACTTTAGAGACTCATCCTGCACTACCTAAAGCCCATGAGTACAAGGCTAAGTTACCATATCCTCAGAAACTCCATAAAGCAGAAAAAGATAAACATGCCAAGTTCTTTGACATCTTCAAGAAGCTTGAAATCAAAAATCCCTTTTGCAGAAGCCCTTGAACAAATGCCTTCATATGCGAAATTCATGAAGGATATATTGAGCAACAAAAGAGACTGGAGAGAGGCAGAAACAATTATACTCACCAAGGAGTGTAGTGCAGTCATTCAGAGGAATCTACCTGAGAAATTGCAAGACCCTGGAAGTTCTGTGATCCCCTTTACCATTCGAGACACCTGCATAAAGACGGTCTTATGTGATCGTGGAGCAGGCATCAACCTAATGCCATTATCATTGATGAAGAAACTCCAGATTCAAGAAATCAAGCCTACCCGTATTTGCCTCCAAATAGCTGACTGCTCAGTAAAATTTCCATTAGGAGTGGTTGAAGAGATGCTTGTGAGGGTGGGACCCTTTACTTTTCTTATGGACTTCGTGATACTAGATATCGAAGAAGACAAGAATGCATCTAACATTCTAGGAAGATCTTTCCTAGCCATAGGAAGAACTATCATTGATGTCCAGAAGGGGAAAGTGACACTGAGGGTTGATAAAGATGAGTTCGTGCTGAACGTAGTCAATGCTATGCAATACCCCGATCATCCAGAAGAATGCATGAAGATAGATGTCATAAAAACTCTGGTTAAAGAAGTATTTAAAGCTGAGAGGCTTGAAAAGGAACTGGACGCCAGTCTTGAGGACACACTGCTTGAACCGGATGAACCAGTAGCTCAGAGGGAGACGCTTAGCAGGCCTAGTATCGAGGAAGGACCCCCTAAACTCGAACTAAAGACATTACCTCCATCCTTAAAGTACGTGTACTTTGCCAAAGAAAACACCTATCCAATGATTATAAGCTCTTCCCTGAGGCAGCAAGAAGAAGAAGCGCTGATTTAAGTACTCAAGAGCCATAAAATAGCTCTTGGATGGACCATGAATGACCTAAAGAGGATAAGTCCAACCAAGTGTATGCACAAGATTCTATTATAAGACGATGCTAAACCAGTTGTACAACCACAGAGGCGGCTGAAATCCAACCATGGAAGAGGTGGTTGATGAGCGGATAATTTATACCCTTTTTGGCATTATTTTTCCAAAGTTTTTAGTATGCTTTAGTTTTTCTATTATATTTTTATTAGTTTTTATACAAAAATCACATTTCTGAACTTTACTATGAGTTTGTGTGTTTTTCTGTAATTTCAGGTATTTTTTTGCTGAAATTGAGGGACTTGAGCAAAAATCTGATTCAGAGGCAGAAAAAGGACAGCAGATGTTGTTGGATTCTGACCCTCCTGCACTCGAAATGGATTTTCTGGAGCTACAGAAGCCCAATTGGCGCTCTCCCAATTGAGTTGGAAAGAAGACATCATGGGCTTTCCAGCAATATATAATAGTCTACACTTTTCCTGAGATTTGATCGCCCGAACTGGCGTCCAAAGCCAGCCTAAAACTTCTTGGTGTAAAACGCCCAAACTGGCACCCAAGCTAGAGTTTAACTCCAGGAATAGCCTATGCACGTGAAAGCTTCAATGCTCAGCCCAAGCACACACCAAGTGGGCCACGGAAGTAGATTTCTGCACTATCTGCACTTAGTTACTCATTTTCTGTAACCCTAGGCTACTAGTCTAGTATAAAAACTACTTTTAGAGATTTATTTTAGAGGATCTTTTGGAATCTTATGTAACTTTTATCATCTTTTCACGTTTGGAGGCTGGCCTCACGGCCATGCCTAGACCTTTTTCACTTATGTATTTTCAACGGTGGAATTTCTACACCTATAGATTAAGGTGTGGAGCTCTGCTGTTCTTCATGAATCAATGCAAGTACTATTGTTTTTCTTTCAATTCATGCCTACTTCTTCTCCAAGATATACTCTCATACTTAATTCAGTTAAGTCAGAATGAAGGAGTGACCCGTGACAATCACCCAATCTTCGTTACTCACTTAGCCAAGATCCGCGTGCCTGACAACCACAAAGCGGTCTACAGGATGTTCAACGTAGTCATTGAACGACAGCTGGAGTATATTCTCTTGGATATCTAATACACGGACAGAGTCCGTGAGATTAGTATCTTCGTGGTATAGGCTAGAATCATTGGCAGCATTCCTGGGATCCGGAAAGTCTAAACCTTGTCTGTGGTATTTCGAGTAGGATCTGGGAAGGGATGACTGTGATAAGCTTCAAACCTGCGAATGTCGGGCGTAGTGATAGTGTGCAAAAGGATCAATGGATTCTATTCTGATGCTAGCGGGAACCGACAAATGATTAGCCATGCGGTAGCTATACCTGGTATTTTTCATCCGAGACGAGAAATCCGACAGTTGATTAGCCGTGCAGAAATCGTAGAGGACCATTTTCACTGAGAGGATCTTACAGCTTGCCATGGAAAGGAGCACGCATGGTTGGAAGAAGGCAATAGGAAAGTAGAGGTTCAGAAGCAACAAAGCATCTGCAGACGCTTATCTGAAATTCCCACCAATGAATTACATAAGTAAATTTATTTTATTTTATGTTTTATTTATCTTTTAATTATCAAAACCTCATAACCATTTGAATCTGCCTGACTGAGATTTACAAGATGACCATAGCTTGCTTCAAGCCGACAATCTCCGTGGGATCGACCCTTACTCACATAAGGTTTATTACTTGGACGACCTAGTGCACTTGCTGGTTAGTTGTGCGGAGTTGTGAAAAGTGTGAATCACGATTTCCCACACCAAGTTTTTGGCGCCGTTGCCGGGGAAACCTCTAGAAAGAGGAAAGGGAAGGCAATTGCTTCCATCTCCAAGTCGTGGGAGATGGAGAGATTCATCCTAAAGGTCCATCAAGACCACTTCTATGAAGTTGTGGCCAAGAAAAAAGTGATTCCCGAAGTCCCCTTCATGCTCAAAAAGGGTGAATATCTGGAGATCCGATGTGAGATTCAAAGAAGAGGTTGGAAAGCTCTCACCAACCCAATTCAACAAGTCGGAATCTTAATGGTTCAAGAGTTCTATGCCAATGCATGGATCACTAAGAACCATGATCAAAGTATAAACCCGAACCCAAAGAATTGGCTCACAATGGTTCGGGGGAATTACTTGGATTTCAGTCTAGAAAATGTGAGGTTGGCATTTAACTTGCCAATGACGAGAGGAGATCCTCATCCTTTCACTAAAAGGGTCAACCTTGATCAATGGTTAGATCAAGTCCTCATGGATATCTGTATGGAAGGAGCTCAATGAAAGAGAGACTCAAGAGGCAAGCCGGTTCAATTGAGAAGGCTTGACCTCAAGCCCGTGGTTAGGGGATGGTTGGAGTTCATCCAACGCTCTATCATTCCCACTAGCAACCGGTCTGAAGTTACAATAGACCGGGCTATCATGATCCAAAGTATCATGATTGGAGAGGAAGTAGAAGTTCATGAGATCATACCTCTAGAACTCTACAAGGTGGTAGACAAACCCTTTACTTTGGCAAGGTTAGCCTTCCCTCATCTCATCTGTAACCTATGCAATTCAGCTGGAATTGTCATAGAGGAAGACATCCTCATTGAAGGAGACAAGCCCATCACTAAGAAGAAGATGGAGCAAACAAGAGAGCCCACTCATGGACCTCAACAAGAGCATGAGAAAATTCCTCATCAAGAAATCCCTGAGATGCCTCAAGGGATGCACTTTCCTCTACAAAACTATTGGGAACGAATCAACACCTCCTTAGGAGAATTGAGTTCCAACATGGGGCAACTAAGAATGGAGCACCAAGAGCACTCCATTATCCTCAATAAAATCAGAGAGGACCAAAGAGCCATGAGGGAGGAGCAACAAAGGCAAGAAAGAGACATAGAGGAGCTCAAGCACTCCATAAGATCTTCAAGAGGAAGAACTAGCCGCCATCACTAAGGTGGACCCGTTCTTTAATTTCCTTGTTCTTATTTTTTTCTGTTTTCAAAAATTATGCTTTATATTTTGTCTATGTTTTTGTCTTTATTACATGATCATTAGTGTCTAGTGTCTATGTCTTAAAGCTATGAATGTCATATGAATCCATCACCTTTCTTGAATGAAAAATGATTTTAATTGCAAAAGAACAAGAAATGCATGATTTCGAATTCTATCTTAAAATTAGTTTAATTATTTTGATATGGTGGCAATACTTTTTGTTTTCTGAATGAATGCTTGAACAGTGCATGTTTTTGAATTTGTTGTTTATAAATGTTAAAATTATTGGCTCTTGAAAGAATAATGGAAAAAGAGAAATGTTCTTGATAATCTGAAAAATCATAAAACTGAGTCTTGAAGCAAGAAAAAGCAGTGAATAGGAAATGCTTGCGAAAAAAAATGCGAAAAAAAAATAAAAAAAAAGAGAAAGAAAAGGAAAAAGCAAGCAGAAAAAGCCAATAACCCTTTAAACCAAAAGGCAAGGGTAAAAAGGATCCAAGGCTTTGAGCATTAATGGATAGGAGGGCCCAAAGGAATAAAATCCTGGCCTTAGCGGCTAAACCAAGATGTCCCTAACCATGTGCTTGTGGCGTGAAGGTGTCAAGTGGGAAGCTTGAGACTGAGCGGTTAAAGTCGTGGTCCAAAGCAAAAAGAGTGTGCTTAAGAGCTCTGGGCACCTCTAACTGGGGACTCTAGCAAAGCTGAGTAACAATCTAAAAAGGTTCACCCAGTTATGTGTCTGTGGCATTTATGTATCCGGTGGTAATACTGGAAAACAAAATGCTTAGGGTCACGGCCAAGACTCATAAAGTAGCTGTGTTCAAGAATCAACATACTGAACTAGGAGAATCAATAACACTATCTGAATTCTGAGTTCCTATGGATGCCAATCATTCTAATCTTCAAAGGATAAAATGAGATGCCAAAACTGTTCAGAAGCAAAAAGAATACAAGTCCCGCTCATCTAATTGAAGCTAATCTTCATTGATATTTTTGAGATTTATTGTATTTTCTCTTCTTTTTATCCTATTTTGTTTTTAGTTGCTTAGGGACAAGCAACAATTTAAATTTGTTGTTGTGATGAGCGGATAATTTATACCCCTTTTTGGCATTGTTTTTACATAGTTTTTAGTATGTTTTAGTTACTTTTATTATATTTTATTAGTTTTATGCAAAAATCACATTTCTGGACTTTACTATGATTTTGTGTGTTTTTCAATAATTTCATGTATTTTCTGGCTAAAATTGAGGGACCTGAGCAAAAATCTGATTCAGAGGATAAAAAAGGACTGCAGATGCTGTTGGATTCTGACCCTCCTTCACTCGAAATAGATTTTTTGGAGCTACAGAAGCCAGATTGGTGATTTCTCAATTGTTTTGGAAAGTAGACATCTTGGGCTTTCCAGAAATATATAATAGTCCATACGTTGCCTAAGATTTGATGGACCAAACTGGCGTCCAATGCCTGCCTAAAACTTCCTAGCGTAAAACGCCCAAACTGGCACCAGAATTGGAGTTAAACGCCCAAACTGGCACCCAAGCTGGCGTTTAACTCCAGGAACAGCCTATGCACGTGAAAGCTTCAATGCTCAGCCCAAGCACACACCAAGTGGACTCCGGAAGTGGATTTCTGCACTATTTGCACTTAGTTACTCATTTTTTGTAACCCTAGGCAACTAGTCTAGTATAAAAAACTACTTTTAGAGATTTATTTTAGAGGATCTTTTGGAATCTTATGTAACTTTTATCATCTTTTCACGTTTGGAGGCTGGCCTCACGGCCATGCCTATACCTTTTTCACTTATGTATTTTCAACGTTGGAGTTTCTACACCCCATAGATTATGGTGTGGAGCTCTGCTGTTCTTCATGAATCAATGCAAGTACTATTGTTTTTCTTTCAATTCATGCCTACTTCTTCTCTAAGATATACTCTCGTACTTAATTCAGTTAAGTCAGAATGAAGGGGTGACCCGTGACAATCACCCAATCTTCCTTACTCGCTTAGCCAAGATCCCCATGCCTGACAACCACAAAGCGGTCTACATGATGTTCAACGTAGTCATTGGATGACAGCTGGAGTATATTCTCTTGGATATCTAATACACGGACCGAGTCCGTGAGATTAGTATCTTCGTGGTATAGGCTAGAATCATTGGCAGCATTCCTGGGATCCGGAAAGTCTAAACTTTGTCTGTGGTATTCTGAGTAGGATCTGGGAAGGGATGACTATGATGAGCTTCAAACCTGCGAATGTTGGGCTCCGTGACAGTGTGCAAAAGGATCAATGGATTCTATTCCGATACTAGAGGGAACCGACAGATGATTAGCCATACGGTAGCTGTACCTGGTATTTTTCATCTGAAACGAGAAATCCGACAGTTGATTAGCCGTGTAGAAGCCATAGAGGACCATTTTAACTGAGAGGATCTTACAGCTTGCCATGGAAGGCAGCAGACATGGTTGGAAGAAGGCAATAAGAAAGCAGAGGTTCAGAAGCAACAAAGCATCTCCAAACGCTTATCTGAAATTCTCACCAATGAATTACATAAGTAGCTTTACTTTATTTTATGTTTTATTTATCTTTTAATTATCAAAACCACATAACCATTTGAATCCGACTGACTGAGATTTATAAGATGACCATAGCTTGCTTCAAGCCAACAATCTCCGTGGGATCGACCCTTACTCACGTAAGGTTTATTACTTGGACGACCCAGTGCACTTGCTGGTTAGTTGTGCGGAGTTGTGAAAAGTGTGAATCACGATTTCCCATACCAAGTTTTTGGCACCGTTGCCGGGGAAACCTCTAGAAAGTGGAAAGAGAAGGCAATTGCTTCCACCTCCGAGTCATGGGAGATGGAGAGATTCATCCTAAAGGTCCATCAAGACCACTTCTATGAAGTTGTGGCCAAGAAAAAAGTGATTCCCGAAGTCCCCTTCATGCTCAAAAAGGGTGAATATCCGGAGATCCGATGTGAGATTCAAAGAAGAGGTTGGAAAGCTCTCACCAACCCAATCCAACAAGTCGGAATCTTAATGGTTCAAGAGTTCTATGCCAATGCATGGATCACTAAGAACCATGATTAAAGTATGAACCCGAACCCAAAGAATTGGCTCACAATGGTTCGGGGGAATTACTTGGATTTCAGTCCGGAAAATGTGAGGTTGGCATTTAACTTGCCAATAATGAGAGGAGGTCCTCATCCTTTCACTAGAAGGGTCAACTTTGATCAAAGGTTGGACCAAGTCCTCATGGATATCTGTATGGAAGGAGCTCAATGGAAGAGAGACTCAAGAGGCAAGCCGGTTCAATTGAGAAGGCTTGACCTCAAGCCCGTGGCTAGGGGATGGTTGGAGTTAATCCAACGCTCTATCATTCCTACTAGCAACCAGTCTGAAGTTACAATAGACCGGACTATCATGATCTATAGTATCATGATTGGAGAGGAAGTAGAAGTTCATGAGATCATACCTCTAGAACTCTACAAGGTGGCGGACAAACCCTCTACTTTGTCAAGGTTAGCCTTCCCTCATCTCATATGTACCCTATGTAATTCGGCTGAAATTGTCATAAAGGAAGACATCCTCATTGAAGGAGACAAGCCCATCACTAAGAAGAAGATGGAGCAAACAAGAAAGCTCACTCATTGACTTCAACAAGAGCATGAGGAAATTCCTCATCAAGAAATCCCTGAGATGCCTCAAGGGATGCACTTTCCTCCACAAAACTATTGGGAACAAATCAACACCTCCTTAGGAGAATTGAGTTCCAACATGGGGCAACTAAGAATGGAGCACCAAGAACACTCCATTATCCCCAATGAAATCAGAGAGGACCAAAGAGCCATGAGGGAGGAGCAACAAAGGCAAGGAAGAGACATAGAGGAGCTCAAGCACTCCGTAAGATCTTTAAGAGGAAGAACTAGCCGCCATCACTAAGGTGGACCCGTTCTTTAATTTCCTTGTTCTTATTTTTTTCTGTTTTCAAAAATTATGCTTTATGTTTTGTCTATGTTTTTGTCTTTATTACATGATCATTAGTGTCTAGTGTCTATGTCTTAAAGCTATGAATCTCCTATGAATCCATCACCTTTCTTAAATGAAAAATGATTTTAATTGCCAAAGAACAAGAAATGCATGATTTCGAATTCTATCTTGAAATTAGTTTAATTATTTTGATGTGGTGGATGAATGCTTGAACAGTGCATATTTTTGAATTTGTTGTTTATGAATGTTAAAATTGTTGGCTCTTGAAAGAATAATGGAAAAATAGAAATGTTATTGATAATCTGAAAATTCATAAAATTGATTCTTGAAGCAAGAAAAAGCAGTGAATAGGAAAAGCTTGCAAAAAAATGCGAAAAAAATAAAGGAAAAAAAAGAGAAAAAAAAAAGAAAAAGCAAGCAGAAAAAGCCAATAACCCTTTAAACCAAAAGGCAATGGTAAAAAAGATCCAAGGCTTTGAGCATTAATGGATAGGAGGGCCCAAAGGAATAAAATTCTGGACTAAGCCGCTAAACCAAGCTGTCCCTAACCATGTGCTTGTGGCGTGATGGTGTCAAGTGAGAAGCTTGAGACTGAGCGGTTAAAGTCATGGTCCAAAGCAAAAAGAGTGTGCTTAAGAGCTCTAGGCACCTCTAACTAGGGACTCTAGCAAAGATGAGTCACAATCTGAAAAGGTTCACCCAGTTATGTGTCTGTGGCATTTATGTATCCGGTGGTAATACTAGAAAACAAAATGCTTAGGGTCACGGCCAAGACTCATAAAGTAGCTGTGTTCAGGAATCAACATACTGAACTAGGAGAATCAATAACACTATCTGAATTCTGAGTTCCTATGGATGCCAATCATTCTAAACTGCAAAGGATAAAATGAGATGCCAAAACTGTTCAGAAGCAAAAAGGCTACAAGTCCCGCTCATCTAGTTGAAGCTAATCTTCAGTGATATTTTTGAGATTTATTGTATTTTCTATCTTTTCATACTATTTTATTTTTAGTTGCTTAGGGACAAGCAACAATTTAAATTTGGCGTTGTCATGAGCGGATAATTTATACCCCTTTTTCGCGTTGTTTTTACATAGATTTTAGTATATTTTAGTTACTTTTTCTTATATTTTTATTAGTTTTTATGCAAGAATCACATTTCTGGACTTTACTATGAGTTTGTGTATTTTTCTATAATTTCAGGTATTTTCTGGCTGAAATTGAGGGACCTGAGCAAAAATCTTATTCAGAGGCTGAAAAAGGATTGCAGATGCTGTTGGATTCTGACCCTCCTACACTCGAAATCTATTTTCTGGAGCTACAGATGCCCAATTAGCGCTTTCTCAATTGCGTTGAAAAGTAGACATCTTGGGCGTTCCATAAATATATAATAGTCCATACTTTGCTAGAGATTTGATGGTCCAAATTGGAGTCCAATGCTAGCCTAAAACTTCCTGGCGTAAAACGCCCAAACTAGCACCAGAATTGGAGTTAAACGCCCAAACTGGCACCCAAGCTGGCGTTTAACTCCAGGAATAGCCTATGCACGTGAAAGCTTCAATGCTCAGCCCAAGCAGACACCATATGGGCATCGGAAGTGGATTTCTGCACTATCTGCACTTAGTTACTCATTTTCTGTAACCTTAGGCTACTAGTCTAGTATAAAAACTACTTTTAGAGATTTATTTTAGAGGATCTTTTGGAATCTTATGTAACTTTTATCAACTTTTCATGTTTGAAGGCTGGCCTCACGGCCATTCCTAGACCTTTTTCACTTATGCATTAATTCATGAGGAACAGCAGAGCTCCACACCTTATTCTATGATGTGTAGAAACTCTACCGTTGAAAATACATAAGTGAAAGTGGTCCAGGCATGGCCGAATGGCCAGCCCCCTAAACGTGATTAATGAACATAAAAATGTCCAAAAGATTCCCCAATACAATTGTAAAAAGTTCTATTTATACTAAACTAGTAGCTAGGATTACAGAAATAAGTAAATGATGCAGAAATCTACTTTCGGGCCCACTTGGTGTGTGCTTGGGCTGAGCATTGAGCTTTCATGTGTAGAGACTCTTTTTTGAGTTAAATGCCAGGTTGTAGCCTATTTCTGGCGTTTAACTCTGATTTGCAACCTGTTTCTGGCGTTTAACTCCCGAATAGGGCAGGAAGTTGGCGTTTGACGCCAGTTTGCGTCCTCTAAACTCGAGCAAAGTATGGAGTATTATATATTGCTGGAAAGCCCTGAATGCCTAATTTCCAATGCAATTAAGAGCGCGCCAATTGGGTACCTGTAGCTCCAAAAAATCTACTTTGAGTGCAGGGATGTCAGAATCCAACAGCATCTGCAGTCCTTCTTCAGCCTCTGAATCAGATTTTTGCTGAAGTCCCTCAATTTCAGCCAGAAATTACCTGAAATCACAGAAAAACACACAAACTCATAGTAAAGTCCAGTAATATGATTTTTATTTAAAAACTAATAAAATTATATTAAAAACTAACTAAATTATACTAAAAACTATGTAAAAACAATGCCAAAAAGCGTATAAATTATCCGCTCATCACAACACCAAACTTAAATTGTTGCATGTCCCCAAGCAACTGAAAATCAAATAGGATAAAAATAAGAGAATATACTATAAACTCCAAAATATCAATGAAACTTAGCTCCAATTAAATGAGCGGGACTAGTAGCTTTTTGCCTCTGAATAGTTTTGGCATCTCACTTTATCCCTTGAAGTTTAGAATGATTGGCATCTATAGGAACTCAGAATTCAGATAGTGTTATTGATTCTCCTAGTTTAGTATGTTGATTCTTGAACACAGCTACTTTATGAGTCTTGGCCGTGACCCTAAGCATTTTGTTTTCCAGTATTACCACCGGATACATAAATGCCACAGACACATAACTAGGTGAACCTTTTTAGATTGTAACTCAGCTTTGCTAAAGTCCCCAATTAGAGGTGTCCAGGGTTCTTAAGCACACTCTGTTTTTGCTTTGGACCTCGACTTTAACCGCTTATTCTCAAGATTTTCACTTGACACCTTCACGCCACAAGCACATGGTTAGGGACAGCTTGGTTTAGCCGCTTAGGCCAGGATTTTATTCCTTTGGGCCCCCCTATCC
Organism: Arachis ipaensis; assembly: GCF_059453495.1. Classification (NCBI taxonomy): domain Eukaryota; kingdom Viridiplantae; phylum Streptophyta; class Magnoliopsida; order Fabales; family Fabaceae; genus Arachis; species Arachis ipaensis. Next base: position 55,388,364 of record NC_142444.1, read on the forward strand.
ACTGATGCTCAAAGCCTTGGATCCTTTTTATTACCCTTTCCTTTTGGTTTTAAGGGCTATTGGCTTTTTCTGCTTGCTTTTCTTTTTTTTTTTCTTTCTCTCTCTTTTTTTTCTTTTATTTTCGCCATTTTTTTCGCAAGCCTTGTTATTCACTGCTTTTTCTTGCTTTAAGAATCAATTATATGATTTTTCAGATTATTAAATAACATTTCTCCTTTTTTATTATTCTTCAAGAGCCAATAATTTTAACATTCATAAACAACAAATTCAAAAGACATATGCACTGTTCAAGCATTCATTCAGAAAAAGTATTGCCACCACATCAAAATAATTAAACTAGTTTCAAGGATGAATTCAAAATTCATGTACTTCTTGTTCTTTTGTAATTAAAACATTTTTCGTTTAAGAGAGGTGATGGATTCATAGGACATTCATAGCTTTAAGACATAGTCTATACACTAATGATCATGTAATAAAGACACAAACATATATAAAACATAAGGCTTAAAAATCGAAAGACAAAAAAATAAGAACAAGGAGATTAAGGAACAGGTCCACCTTATTGAGGGTAGTGTCTTCTTCCTCTTGAAGAACCAACGGTGTTCTTGAGCTCCTCTATGTCTCTTTCTTACCTTTGTTGCTCCTCCCTCATAGCTCTTTGATCTTCTCTAATCTCATGGAGAATAATGCAGTGCTCTTGGTGTTCCATCCTTAGTTGTCCCATGTTGGAACTTAATTCTCCTAGGGAGGTGTTGATTTGCTCCCAATAGTTCTGTGGAGGAAAGTGCATCCCTTGAGGTATCTCAGGGATTTCATGGTGAGGAATTTCCTCATGCTCTTGTTGATGTCCATGATCTCTTGTTTGCTTCATCCTTTTCTTGGTGATGGGCTTGTCCTCATCAATGATGATGTCTCCCTCTATGTCAATCCCAGCCGAATTGTAGAGGTGGCAAATGAGGTGAGGAAAGGCTAACCTTGCCAAAGTGGAGGACTTGTCAGCCACCTTGTAGAGTTCTTGAGGTATAATCTCATGAACTTCCACTTCCTCCCCAATCATGATACTATGGATCATGATGGCCCGGTCTACAGTAACTTCAGACCGGTTTCTAGTAGGAATAATTAAGCGTTGGATGAACTCCAACCATCCTCTAGCTATAGGCTTAAGGTCCGGTCTTCTCAATTGAACCGACTTGCCTCTTGAGTCAACTTTCCATTGAGCTTCTTCCACACATATATCCATGAGGACTTGGTCCAACCTTTGATCAAAGTTGACCCTTCTAGTGTAGGGGCATGCATTTTCTCGCATCATTGGCAAGTTGAACGCCAACCTTACATTTTCCGGACTGAAATCTAAGTATTTTCCCCGAACCATTGTAAGCCAGTTCTTTGGGTTTGGGTTCATACTTTGATCATGGTTCCTAGTGATCCATGCATTTGCATAGAACTCTTGAACCATTAAGATTCCGACTTGTTGAATAGGATTAGAGAGAACTTCCCATCCTCTTCTTCTAATCTCTTGTCGGATCTCTGGATACTCGCTCTTTTTGAGCTTAAAAGGGACCTCAGGGATCACCTTCTTCTTGGCCACAACTTCATAGAAGTGGTCTTGATGGACCTTTGAGATGAATCTCTCCATCTCCCATGACTCAGAGGTGGAAGCAATTTCCTTCCCTTTCCTCTTTCTTGAGGTTTCTCTGGCCTTAGGTGCCATTGATGGTTATGGAAAAACAAAAAGCAATGCTTTTACCACACCAAACTTAAAAGGTTTGCTCTAAGAAGAAAGAAAGTAGTAGAAGAAGAAGAAAATGGAGGAGATGGAGTGAGAGAGTGTATTCGGCCAAGGGGGAGAAGTAGTGGTTGTGATGTGTGAAAATGGAGTAGTCTTAAGGGGTTTATATAGGGGTGGGGGGAGGTTAGGTTTCGGCCATTAGGGTTGGGTTTGGGAGGGAAAGGAATTTGAATTTGGAGGTTGGTGGGGTTTATGGGGAAGAGGTAATAAGGTGATTGGTGAAGGGTATTTGGGGAAGAGGTAATAAGGTGATTGGTGAAGGGTATTTGGGGAAGAGTATTATGAGAAGGTGTGAAGAGGAGAGAAGAAGAGGTGGGGTAGGTGGGGATCCTGTGGGGTCTACAGATCCTGAGGGGTCAAGGACATAGCATCCCTGCTCCAAGTAGGCGTGCAAAACGCCCTTAGAATGCATGTCTGGCGTTAAACGCCAGCTTGCTGCTTGTTTCTGGCATTTAACGCCAGCTTTTCTCCCATTCTTGGCGTTAAATGCCAATTCCATGCTCTGTTTTGGCGTTAAACGCCAGTCTGGTGCTTGTTTCTGGCGTTTAACGCCAGCTTGATGCTTCTTTCTGGCATTAAACGCCAGTAAGCTCTTCCTCCAGGGTGAGCTATTTTTAATGCTGTTTTTCATTCTGTTTTTTATTTTTCAGTAGTTTTTGTCACATGATCATCAACCTAAAGAAAACATAAAATAGCAATGAAAAATAAATAGATATAATTAAATAACATTAGGTTGCCTTCCAACAAGCGCTTCTTTAATGTCAATAGCTTGATAGTGAGCTCTCATGGAGCCTCACAGAAGATCAGAGCAATGTTGGGGCCTCTTAACACCAAACTTAGAGTTTGGTTGTGGCCTCTCAACACCAAACTTAGAGTTTGGTTGTGGCCTCCCAACACCAAACTTAGAGTTTAAATGTGGGGGTTTTGTTTGACTCTGTATTGAGAGAAGCTTCTCTTGCTTCCTCTCCATGGTTACAGAAGGAGAACCTTGAGTCTTGAATACAAGGTAGTCCTCATTCAACTGAAGGACCAACTCTCCTCTGTCAACATCAATCACAGCTTTTGTTGTGGCCAGGAAGGGTCTGCCAAGGATGATGGATTCATCATCATCCTTCCCAATGTCTAGGATTATGAAATCAGCAGGGATGTAAAGGCTTTCAACCTTCACTAGCACGTCCTCTACTTGTCCATAAGCTTGTTTCATGGATTTGTTTGCCATCTCTAGTGAGATTCTTGCAGCTTGTACCTCAAAGATTTCCAGTTTCTCCATTACAGAGAGTGGCATGAAGTTTATCCCTTATCCCAGGTCACACAGAGCTTTTTCAAAGGTCACGGTGCCTATGGTACAAGGTATGAAGAATTTTCCGGGATCCCGTTTCTTCTGGGGTAATGTCTGCCTCATTAATGTACTCAGTTCATTGGTGAACAAAGGGGGTTCATCCTCCCAAGTCTCATTACCAAATAAACTGGCATTCAACTTCATGATTGCTCCTAGATACTTAGCAACTTGCTCTTCAGTGACATCTTCATCCTCTTCAGAGGAAGAATATTCATCAGAGCTCATGAATGGCAGAAGGAAGTTCAATAGAATCTCTATTGTCTCTGTAGAAGCCTCAGATTCCTTTGGTTCCTCAAATGGGAATTCCTTTCTGTTCAGAGGACGTCCCAAGAGGTCTTCCTCACTGGGATTCACGTCCTCCTCCTCCTCTGGGCATTCGGCCACACCAAGTAAGGTTATGGCCTTGCACTCTCTCTTGGGATTTTCTTCTGTATTGCTTGGGAGAGTACTGGGAGGAGTTTCAGTAATCTTCTTACTCAGCTGACCCACCTGTGCCTCCAAATTTCTAATAGAGGACCTTGTTTCATTCATGAAACTTAGTGTGGTATTGGATAGATCAGAGACTATGGTTGCCAGGCCAGAATGGCTCTGTTCAGAATTCTCTGTCTGTTGCTGAGAAAATGATGGAAAAGGTTTGCTATTGCTAAACCTATTTCTTCCACCATTATTATTGAAGCCTTGTTGAGGCTTCTGTTGATCCATCCATGAGAGATTAGGATGATTTCTCCATAAAGGATTATAGGTGTTTCCATAGGGTTCTCCCATGTAATTCACCTCTGCTATTGCAGGGTTCTCAGGATCATAAGCTTCTTCTTCAGAAGATGCCTCTTTAGTACTATTGGATGCAGCTTGCAATCCATTCAGACTTTGAGAAATCATATTGACTTGCTGAGTCAATATTTTGTTCTGAGCCAATATGGCATTCAGAGTATCAATTTCAAGAACTCCCTTCTTCTGAGGCGTCCCATTGTTCACAGGATTCCTCTCAGAGGTGTACATGAAGTGGGTATTTGCAACCATTTCAATGTGTTCCTGAGCTTCTGCAGGGGTTTTCACGTGAAGAGATCCTCCTGCAGAATGGTCCAATGACATTTTTGACAACTCAGACATACCATCATAGAATATACTTATGATGCTCCATTCTGGAAGCATGTCAGTAGGACACCTTTTGATCAGTTGCTTATATCTTTCCCAAGCTTCATAGAGGGATTCTCCTTCCTTCTGTCTGAAGGTTTGGATTTCCACTCTAAGCTTGCTCATCTTTTGAGGTGGAAAGAATTTGGCCAGGAAAGCACTGACCAGCTTATCCCAAGAGTTTAGGCTATCCTTAGGTTGTGAATCCAACCATGTTCTAGCTTTGTCTCTTACAGCAAAAGGGAAAAGCATAAGCCTGTAGACCTCGGAATCAACTCCATTGGTCTTGACAGTGTCACAGATTTGCAAGAATTCAGCTAAAAACTGATGAGGATCTTCCATTGGAAGTCCATGAAACTTGCAATTCTACTGCATTAGAGAAACCAATTGAGGCTTAAGCTCAAAATTGTTTGCTCCAATTGCAGGAAGTGAGATGCTTCTTCCATAGAAGTTGGAAGAGGGTGCAATAAAGTCACTGGTGCACGAAATTGTGATCATCAACAATGGCGCCAAAGGACTTGGAGCTCTTAAACGTGAATCACACTTTGTCACAATTCCGCACAACTAACCAGCAAGTGCACTGGGTCGTCCAAGTAATACCTTACGTGAGTAAGGGTTGATCCCACGGAGACTGTCAGCTTGAAACAAGCTATGGTCACCTTGTAAATCTCAGTCAAGAAAATTCAGATGGTGATGGAGAATTGATAATTAAAAGATAAATAAAACATAAAATAAAGATAGAGATACTTATGTAATTCTTCGGTTGGAATTTCAGATAAGCGTATGAAGATGCTTTGTTCCTCCTGAACCTCTACTTTCCCATTGCCTTCTTCCAATCATTCATACTCCTTTCCATGGAAAGCTTTATGTTGGGCATCACCATTGTTAATGGCTAGTTCCCGTCCTCTCAGTGAAAACATTCCAAATGCGCTGTCACCGCACGACTCATCATCTGTCGATTCTCGATCATGCTGAAATAGGATCCATTGATCCTTTTGCGTCTGTCACACGCCCAACAATCGCGAGTTTGAAGCTCGTCACAGTCATCCCTTCCCAGATCCTACTCAGAATACCACAGACAAGGTTTAGACATTCCGGATCTCAGGAATGGCCGCCAATAATTCTAGCCTATACCACGAAGGTTCCAATCTGAGATTAGAAACCCAAGAGATACGCATTCAAGCCATTGCTAGTAGAACAGAGGTGGTTGTCAGGCACATGTTCATAGGTGAGAATGATGATGAGTGTCACGGATCATCACATTCATCAAGTTGAAGAATGAATGAATATCTTGGAGAAGAAATAGACTTGAGTTGAATAGAAAAATAATAGTACTTTGAATTAATTCATGAAGAACAGTAGAGCTCCACACCTTAATCTATGGTATGTAGAAACTCCACTATTGAAAATACAAAAGTGATAATGGTGTAAGCATGGCCGAAAGGCCAGCCTCCAAGGTCTAGGGACTAAACGTCCAAAGATGAAAATACAATAGCAAAAGGTCTTATTTATAGAGAACTAGTAGCCTAGGGTTTATAGAAATAAGTAATTAATGCAAAAATCTTCTTCTGGGCCCACTTGGTGTGTGCTTGGGCTGAGCATTGAAGCTTCCATGTGTAGAGACTTTTCTTGGAGTTAAACGCCAACTTTTGTGCAAGTTTGGGCGTTTAACTCCAGTTTTTGTGCCAGTTCCGGCGTTAAATGCCAGAATTCTTGAGCTGACTTGGAACGCCTGTTTGGGCCATCAAATCTCGGGCAAAATATAGACTATTATATATTGCTGGAAAGCCCAGGATGTCTACTTTCCAACGCAATTGAGAGCGCACCAATTGGGCTTCTATAGCTCCAGAAATTCCACTTCGAATGAAGGGAGGTCAGAATCCAACAGCATCTGCAGTCCTTTTTCAGCCTCTGAATCAGATTTTTGCTCAGGTCCCTCAATTTCAGCCAGAAAATACCTGAAATCACAAAAAAACATACAAAATCATAGTAAAGTCCAGAAGAGTGATTTTTATTTAAAAACTAATAAAAATATAATAAAAACTAATTAAAATATACTAAAAATATACTAAAAACAATGCCAAAAATCGTATCAATTATCCGCTCATCAATCACCAAGCATCTTCCTTGCATCTCCACCATTGTTATTAGGTTCGGCCATGTCTCCTTCTTTTTCGAAAATTTCTGTCAGATCCTCTCCAGAGGGTTGTGCTTTAGCTTCCTTTAGCTTCCTCTTCAGAGTCCTTTCAGGTTCAGGGTCAGCTTCAACAAGAATGTTCTTATCCTTGTTCCTGCTCATATGAAAAAGAAGAAAACATAAAAGAAAATATAGAATCCTCTATGTCACAATATAGAGATTTCTTTATGTGAGTAGAAGAAGAGAAGAGAAAAAAAATTCGAATACAGGGGAGAAGAGGGGGTTCGAATTATGAGTAGAAGAGAAGTGTTAGTAGATAAATAAAAAATTAGAAACAGATGAGAGGGGGAAGAATTCGAAAATTAAATAAAATAAAAATATTTTTGTTTTTATTTTGACTATTAGTTATAATTCAAAATTTAAAAAGAAAAATAAAATTAAATCAAATTAAAATTTAAAACAAATAGTTATTTAAAAAGGAATTTTGAAAAAGTGGGGAAGAGTTTTCGAAAATTAGAGAGAGAAAATTAGTTAGGTAGTTTTGAAAAAGATAAGAAATAGCAAAACAAACAAAAAGTCAAGTGGTTAATTGAAAAAGATTTGAAAATCAAATTTGAAAAGATAAGAAGTTAGAAAAGATTTTGAAATTAAGTTTTGAAAAAGATATGATTGAAAATTTTTTTGAAAAAGATTTAAAAAGGAAATTAAAAAGATTTGATTTTTGAAAATTGAAATTGATTACTTGACTAACAAGAAACTAGAAGATATGATTTTAAAATTTAAAAATTGAACCTTTCTTAATAGGCAAGTAACAATCTTTAAAATTTTTGAATTAATCACATTAATTGTTAGTAAAGATTTTGAAATTATGAAACAAAATAAAAAAAAAAGATTTTTTGAAAATCAATTTGAATCTTCGAAAATATGAAAGAAAAATGAAAAAGATTTGATTTTTAAAAAAAATTTGAAAAGATAGGATTTTTAAATTGAAAATTTGACTTGACTCATAAGAAACAACTAAATTCTGAAAAGTTTTGAAAAAATCAACTCAAATTTTCGAAAAATTATGAGAGAATAAGGGAAAGATACCTTTTTTATTTTTTTTTGAATTTTTAATGAGGAGAGAGAAAAACACAAAAAAGACACAAGACATAAAAATTATGAATCAAAACAAGAAAAATATGCAAGAACACTTTGAATGTCAAGATGAACATCAAAAATATGTTTTTGAAAATTTTTAAGAAAAGAAAAACATGCAAGACACCAAACTTAAAAATTTTTAATGTTGAGACACTAACAAATTGAAAATGCATATGAGAAACAAGAAAAGATGCACAACAAGAAAATGCAAAAATCAAACAAAGAAGATCATCAAGAATAAATTGAAGATCATGAAGAACATATGATGAATTTTCGAAAATTAAGAAAAAATTACAAACATGCAATGGACACTAAACTTAAAACTTGACACTAGACTCAAACAAGAAACACAAAATATTTTTGGTTTTTATGATTTTGTAAATTTTTTTTTTTTTGGTATTTTTCGAAAATTATTTTGAAAAAGAAAATAAGGATTTCAAAATTTCTAATGAGAATTCCAGGAATCATGCAATGTTAGTCTAAAGCTCCGGTCCAAGAATTAGACATGGCTTACTAGCCAGCCAAGCTTTCAGTGAAAGCTCCGGTCCAAAATACTAGACATGGCCAATGGCCAGCCAAGCTTTAGCATACAAATCAGGCATAAAACAGCTGATCAGATGGGAGTCCACGGACTCTTGTGATGATAAGTTGAAATCTCGGTCAAAAAGATTAGACATGGCTTCACAGCCAGCCAGACTTCAACAGATCATCGTGAAACTCTAGAATTCATTCTTAAAAATTCTGAAGAACATAGAATAATTTTTTTTTTTTGAAATTTTTTTTCGAAAATAAAAATAATAAAAATAAAAAGCTTAAAATTAAAATAAAATTACCTAATCTGAGCAACAAGATGAACCGTCAGTTGTCCAAACTCGAACAATCCTCGGCAACGGCACCAAAAACTTGGTGCACGAAATCGTGATCGTTCATTCCTTGGTAACGGTACCTAAAACTTAATATGCACGTTCATAATCTTAGTTCTTTGTCACAACTTCGCACAACTAACCAGCAAGTGCACTGGGTCGTCCAAGTAATAAACCTTACGTGAGTAAGGGTCGATCCCTTGGAGATTGTCGGCTTGAAGCAAGCTATGGTCACCTTGTAAATCTCACTCAGGCGGATTCAAATGGTTATAGAGTTTTAATAATTAAAAGATAAAATAAAACGTAAAATAAAGATAGAGATACTTATGTAATTCATTCGTGAGAATTTCAGATAAGCGTATGGAGATGCTTTGTTCCTTCTGAATCTCTACTTTCCTACTGCCTTCATCCAATCCTTCATACTCCTTTTCATGGCAAGCTGTTGTTGGGCATCACCGTTGTCAATGGCTACATCCCGTCCTCTCAGTGAAAATGGTCCAAATGCGCTGTCAACCCACGGCTAATCATCTGTCGGTTCTCGATCATGTTGGAATAGGATTCAGTAATCCTTTTGCGTCTGTCACTACGCCCAACACTCGCGAGTTTGAAGCTCATCACAGCCATCCCTTCCCAGATCCTACTCGGAATATCACAGACAAGGTTTAGACTTTCCGGATCTCAAGAATGGCCGCCAATAATTCTAGCCTATACCACAAAGACTCTGATCGTAGATCAGGAGGCTAAGAGATATGCATTCAAGCTTGTTTTCATGTAGAATGGAAGTGTTTGTCAGGTACGCGTTCATAGGTGAGAATGGTGATGAGCGTCACATAATCATCATATTCATCATGTTCTTGTGTGCGAATGAATATCTTAGAGAAGAAATAGGCTTGATTTGAATAGAAAAACAATAATACTTTGCATTAATTCATGAGGAACAGTAGAGTTCCACACCTTAATCTATGGTGTGTAGAAACTCTACCATTGAAAATACATAAGTGAAAGTGGTCCAGGCATGGCCGAATGGCCAGCCCCCTAAACATGATCAATGAACATAAAAATGTGCAAAAGATTCCCCAATACAAAAGTAAAAAGTTCTATTTATACTAAACTAGTAGCTAGGATTACAGAAATAAGTAAATAATGCAGAAATCAACTTTCGGGCCCACTTGGTGTGTGCTTGGGCTGAGCATTGAGCTTTCATGTGTAGAGACTCTTTTTAGAGTTAAACTCTAGGTTGTAGCCTGTTTCTGGCGTTTAACTCTGATTTACAACCTGTTTCTGGCGTTTAATTCCAGAATAGGGCAGGAAGTTGGCGTTTGATGCCAGTTTGCATCGTCTAAACTCGGGCAAAGTATGAACTATTATATATTGCTGGAAAGCCCTGGATGTCTACTTTCCAACGCAATTGAGAGCGTGCCAATTGGGATTATGAAGCTCCAGAAAATCCACTTTGAGTTTAGGGAGGTCAGAATCCAACAACATCTACAGTCCTTCTTCAACCTCTGAATCAGATTTTTGCTCAAGTCCCTCAATTTCAGCCAGAAATTACCTGAAATCACAGAAAAACACACAAACTCATAGTAAAGTCTAGAAATGTGATTTTTATTTAAAAACTAATAAAATTATATTTTAAATTAACTAAATCATACTAAAAACTATGTAAAAACAATGCCAAAAAGCGTATAAATTATCCGCTCATCAGTAATTAAGCTGGAATTGACATAGAGGAAGACATCCTCATTGAAGGAGACAAGCCCATCACTAAGAAGAAGATAGAGCAAACAAGAGAGCCCACTCATGGACCTCAACAAGAGCATCAGGAAATTCCTCATCAAGAAATCCCTGAGATGCCTCAAGGGATGCACTTTCCTCCACAAAACTATTGGGAACAAATCAACACCTCCATAGGAGAATTGAGTTCCAGCATGGGGCAACTAAGAATGGAGCACCAAGAGCACTCCATTATCCTCAATGAAATTAGAGAAGACCAAAGAGCCATGAGGGAGGAGCAACAAAGGCAAGGAAGAGACATAGAGGAGCTCAAGCACTCCATAAGATCTTCAAGAGGAAGAACTAGCTGCCATCACTAAGGTGGACCCGTTCTTTAATTTCCATGTTCTTATTTTTTTCTGTTTTCAAAAATTATGCTTTATGTTTTATCTATGTTTTAGTCTTTATTACATGATCATTAGTGTCTAGTGTCTATGTCTTAAAGCTATGAATGTCCTATGAATCCATCACCTTTCTTGAATGAAAAATGATTTAAATTGCAAAAGAACAAGAAATGCATGATTTCGAATTCTATCTTAAAATTAGTTTAATTATTTTGATGTGGTGGCAATACTTTTTATTTTCTGAATGAATGCTTGAACAATGCATATTTTTGAATTTGTTGTTTATGAATGTTAAAATTGTTGGCTCTTGAAAGAAGAATGGAAAAAGAGAAATGTTATTGACAATCTGAAAAATCATAAAATTGATTCTTAAAGCAAAAAAAGCAGTGAATAGGAAAAGATTGCGAAAAAAAATGCGAAAAAAAATAAAGAAAAAAAGAGAAAGAAAAAGAAAAAGCAAGTAGAAAAAGCCAATAACCCTTTAAACCAAAAGGCAAGGGTAAAAAGGATCCAAGGATTTGAGCATTAATGGATAGGAGGGCCCAAATGAATAAAATCCTGGCTTAAGCGGCTAAACCAAGCTTTCCCTAACCATGTGCTTGTGGCGTGAAGGTGTCAAGTGAGAAGCTTGAGACTGAGCGGTTAAAGTCATAGTCCAAAGCAAAAAGAGTGTGCTTAAGAGCTTTGGGCATCTCTAACTGGGGACTCTAGCAAAGCTGAGTCACTGTCTGAAAAGGTTCTCCCAGTTATGTGTCTGTGGCATTTATGTATCCGGTGGTAATACTGGAAAACAAAATGCTTAGGGTCACGGCCAAGACTCATAAAGTAGTTGTGTTCAAGAATCAACATACTGAACTAGGAGAATCAATAACACTATCTGAATTCTAAGTTCCTATGGATGCCAATCATTCTAAACTTCAAACGATAAAATGAGATGCCAAAACTGTTCAGAAGCAAAAAGGCTACAAGTCCCGCTCATCTAATTGAAGTTAATCTTCATTGATATTTTTGAGATTTATTGTATTTTCTCTTCTTTTTATCCTATTTTGTTTTTAGTTGCTTAGGGACAAGCAACAATTTAAATTTGGTGTTGTGATGAGCGGATAATTTATACCCCTTTTTGGCATTATTTTTACATAGTTTTAGTATGTTTTAGTTACTTTTTATTATATTTTATTAGTTTTTATGCAAAAATCATATTTCTGGACTTTACTATGAGTTTGTGTGTTTTTCTGTAATTTCAGGTATTTTCTGGCTGAAATTGAGGGACCTGAGCAAAACTCTTATTCAGAGGCTGAAAAAGGACTGCAGATGCTGTTGGATTCTGACCCTCCTGCACTCGAAATGGATTTTCTGGAGCTACAGAAGCCCCATTGGCGCTTTCTAAATTGCATTGGAAAGTAGACATCTTGTGCTTTCCAGAAATATATAATAGTCCATACTTTGCCAGAGATTTGATGGCCCAAACTGGCGTCCAAAGCCAGCCTAAAACTTCCTGGCATAAAACGCCCAAACTGGCACCAGAATTGGAGTTAAATGCCCAAACTGGCACCCAAGCTGGCGTTTAACTCCAGAAACAGCCTATGCACATGAAAGCTTCAATGCTCCGTCTAAGCACACACCAAGTGGGCCCCGGAAGTGAATTTCTGCACTATCTGCACTTAGTTACTCATTTTCTGTAACCCTAGGCTACTAGTCTAGTATAAAACCTACTTTTAGAGATTTATTTTAGAGGATCTTTTGGAATCTTATGTAACTTTTATCATCTTTTCACGTTTTGAGGCTGGCCTCACGGCCATGTCTAGACCTTTTTCACTTATGTATTTTCAACGGTGGAGTTTCTACACCCCATAGATTAAGGTGTGGAGCTCTGCTGTTCTTCGTGAATCAATGCAAGCACTATTGTTTTGCTTTCAATTCACGCCTACTTCTTCTCCAAGATATACTCTCGTACTTAATTTATTTAAGTCAGAATGAAGGGGTGACCCGTGACAATCACCCAATCTTCGTTACTCGCTTAGCCAAGATCCCCGTGCCTGACAACCACAAAGCGATCTACATGATATTCAACGTAGTCATTGGACGACAGCTGGAGTATATTCTCTTAGATATCTAATACACGGACCGAGTCCATGAGATTAGTATCTTCGTGGTATAGCCTTGAATCATTGGCAGCATTCCTGGGATCCGGAAAGTCTAAACCTTGTCTGTGGTATTCCGAGTAGGATCTGGGAACGGATGACTGTGATGAGCTTCAAACCTGTGAATGTTGGGCGCAGTGACAGTGTGCAAAAAGATCAATGGATTCTATTCCGATGCTAGTGGGAACCGACAGATGATTAGCCATACGGTAGCTGTACCTGGTATTTTTCATCCGAGACGAGAAATCCGACAGTTGATTAGCCATGCAGAAACCATAGAGGACCATTTTCACTGAGAGGATCTTACAGCTTGCCATAGAAGGGAGCACGCATGGTTGGAAGAAGGCAATAGGAGAGCAGAGGTTCAGAAGTAACAAAGCATCTCCAGACGCTTATCTGAAATTCCCACCAATGAATTACATAAGTAACTTTACTTTATTTTATGTTTTATTTATCTTTTAATTATCAAAACCTTGTAACCATTTGAATACGCCTGACTGAGATTTACAGGATGACCATAGCTTGCTTCAAGCCGACAAGCTCCATGGGATCGACCCTTACTCACGTAAGGTTTATTACTTGGACGACCCAGTGCACTTGCTGGTTAGTTGTGCGGTGTTGTGAAAAGTGTGAATCACGATTTCCCACACCAAGTTTTTGGCGCCGTTGCCGGGGAAACCTCTAGAAAAAGGAAAGGGAAGGCAATTGCTTCCACCTCCGAGTCATGGGAGATGGAGAGATTCATCCTAAAGGTCCATCAAGACCACTTCTATGAAGTTGTGGCTAAGAAAAAAGTGATTCCCGAAGTCCCCTTCATGCTTAAAAATGGTGAATATCCGGAGATCCAACGTGAGATTCAAAGAAGTGTTTGGAAAGCTCTCACTAACCGAATCCAACAAGTCGGAATCTTAATGGTTCAAGAGTTCTATGCCAATGCATGGATCACTAAGAACCATGATCAAAGTATAAACCCGAACCCAAAGAATTGGCTCACAATGATTCGAGGGAATTACTTGGACTTCAGTCCGGAAAATGTGAGGTTGGCATTTAACTTGCCAATGATTAGAGGAGATCCTCATCCTTTCACTAGAAGGGTCAACTTTGATCAAAGGTTGGACCAAGTCCTCATGGATATCTGTATGGAAGGAGCTTAATGGAAGAGAGACTCAAGAGGCAAGCCGGTTCAATTGAGAAGGCTTGACCTCAAGCCCGTGGCTAGGGGATGGTTGGAGTTTATCCAACGCTCTATCATTCCTACTAGCAACCGGTTTGAAGTTACAATAGACCAAGCTATCATGATCCATAGTATCATGATTGGAGAGGAAGTAGAAGTTCATGAGATCATACCTCTAGAACTCTACAAGGTGGCGGACAAATCCTCTACTTTGGCAAGGTTAGCCTACCCTCATCTCATCTGTACCATATGCAATTCAGCTGGAATTGTCATAGAAGAAGTCATCCTCATTGAAGGAGACAAGTCCATCACTAAGAAGAAGATGGAGCAAACAAGAGAGCCTACTCACGGACCTCAACAAGAGCATGAGGAAATTCCTCATCAGGAAATCCCTAATATGCCTCAAGGGATGCACTTTCCTCCACAAAACTATTGGGAACAAATCAACACCTCCTTAAGAGAATTGAGTTCCAACATGGGGCAACTAAGAATGGAGCACCAAGAGCACTCCATTATCCTCAATGAAATCAGAGAGGACCAACGAGCCATGAGGGAGGAGCAACAAAGACAAGGAAGAAACATAGAGGAGCTCAAGCACTCCATAAGATCTTCAAGAGGAAGAACTAGACGCCATCACTAAGGTGGACCCATTTTTTAATTTCCTTGTTCTTATTTTTTTCTGTTTTCGAAAATTATGCTTTATGTTTTGTCAATGTTTTTGTCTTTATTACATGATCATTAGTGTCTAGTGTCTATGTCTTAAAGCTATGAATGTCCTATGAAACCATCACCTTTCTTAAATGAAAAATTATTTTAATTGCAAAAGAACAAGAAATGCATGATTTCGAATTCTATCTTGAAATTAGTTTAATTATTTTAATGTGGTGGCAATACTTTTTATTTTCTGAATGAATGCTTGAACAGTGCATATTTTTGAATTTGTTGTTTATGAATGTTAAAATTGTTGGCTCTTGAAAGAATAATTGAAAAAGAGAAATGTTATTGATAATCTGAAAAATCATAAAATTGATTCTTGAAGCAAGAAAGAGCAGTGACTAGTAAAAGCTTGCGAAAAAAATGCGAAAAAAAATAAAGAAATAAAAAAGAGAAAGAAAAAGAAAAAGCAAGCAGAAAAAGCCAATAACCCTTTAAACCAAAAGGCAAGGGTAAAAATTATCCAAGGCTTTGAGCATTAATGGATAGGAGGGCCTAAAGGAATAAAATCCTGGCCTAAGCGGCTAAACCAAGCTCTCCCTAACCATGTGCTTGTGGCGTGAAGGTGTCAAGTGAGAAGCTTGAGACTGAGCGGTTAAAGTCGTCGTCCAAAGCAAAAAGAGTGTGCTTAAGAGCTCTGGGCACCTCTAACTGTGGACTCTAGCAAAGCTGAGTCACAATCTGAAAAGGTTCACCCAGTTATGTGTCTGTGGCATTTATGCATCCGGTGGTAATACTGGAAAACAAAATGCTTAGGGTCACGGCCAAGACTCATAAAGTAGCTGTGTTCAAGAATCAACATACTGAACTAGGAGAATCAATAACACTATCTGAATTCTAAGTTCCTATGGATGCCAATCATTCTAAACTTCAAAGGATAAAATGAGATGCCAAAACTGTTCAGAAGCAAAAAGGCTACAACTCCCCCTCATCTAATTGAAGCTAATCTTCATTGATATTTTTGAGATTTATTGTATTTTCTTTTCTTTTTATCCTATTTTGTTTTTAGTTGCTTAGGGACAAGCAACAATTTAAATTTGGTGTTGTGATGAGCGGATAATTTATACCCCTTTTTGGCATTATTTTTACATAGTTTTTAGTATGTTTTAGTTACTTTTTTTATATTTTTATTAGTTTTTATACAAAAATTACATTTCTGGACTTTACTATGAGTTTGTGTGTTTTTCTGTAATTTCATGTATTTTCTGGCTGAAATTGAGGGACCTGAGCAAAAATCTGATTCAGAGGCTGAAAAAGGACTGCAGATGCTGTTGGATTCTGACCCTGCTGCACTCGAAATGGATTTTCTGGAGCTACAGAAGCCCAATTGGCGCTTTCTCAATTGCTTTGGAAAGTAGACATCTTGGGCTTTCCAAAAATATATATAATAGTCCATACTTTACCCGAGATTTGATGGCCCAAACTGGCGCCCAAAGCCAGCCTAAAACTTCCTGGCGTAAAACGCCCAAACTGGCACCAGAATTGGAGTTAAACGCCCAAACTGGCACCCAAGCTGGCGTTTAACTCCAGGAACAGCCTATGCACATGAAAGCTTCAATGCTCAGCCCAAGCACACACCAAGTGGGCCCTGGAAGTGGATTTCTGCACTATCTGCACTTAGTTACTCATTTTCTATAACCCTAGGCTACTAGTCTAGTATAAAACCTACTTTTAGAGATTTATTTTAGATTGGAATCTTATGTAACTTTTACCATATTTTCACGTTTGGAGGCTGGCCTCACGGCCATGCCTAGACCTTTTTCACTTATGTATTTTCAACGGTCGAGTTTCTACACCCTATAGATTAAGGTGTGGAGCTCTGCTATTCTTCATGAATCAGTGCAAGTACTATTATTTTTCTTTCAATTCACGCCTACTTCTTCTCCAAGATATACTCTCGTACTTAATTCAGTTAAGTCAGAATAAACGGGTGACCCGTGACAATCACCCAATCTTCGTTACTCGCTTAGCCAAGATCCCCGTGCCTAACAACCACAAAGCGATCTACATGATGTTCAACGTAGTCATTGGACGACAGCTGGAGTATATTCTCTTAGATATCTAATACACGGACCGAGTACGTGAGATTAGTATCTTCGTGGTATAGGCTAGAATCATTGGCAGCATTCCTGGGATCCGGAAAGTCTAAACCTTGTCTGTGGTATTCCGAGTAGGATCTGGGAAGGGATGACTGTGACGAGCTTCAAACCTGCGAATGTTGGGCGCAGTGACAGTGTGCAAAAGGATCAATGGATTCTATTCTGATGCTAGCGAGAACCGACAGATGATTAGCCATGCGGTAGCTGTACCTGGTATTTTTAATTTGAGACGAGAAATTTGACAGTTGATTAGCCGTGCAGAAACCATAGAGGACCATTTTCACTGAGAGGATCTTATAGCTTGCCATGGAAGGGAGCACGCATAGTTGGAAGAAGGCAATAGGAAAGCAGAGGTTCAGAAGCAACAAAGCATCTCCAGACGCTTATCTGAAATTCCCACCAATGAATTACATAAGTAACTTTACTTTATTTTATGTTTTATTTATCTTTTAATTATCAAAACCTCATAACCATTTGAATCTGCCTGACTGAGATTTACAAGATGACAATAGCTTGCTTCAAGCCGACAATCTCCGTGGGATCGACCCTTACTCACGTAAGGTTTATTACTTGGATGACCCAGTGCACTTGCTGGTTAGTTTTGCGGAGTTACGAAAAGTGTGTTTCACGATTTCCCACACCATGTTTTTGGCGCCGTTGCCGGAGAAACTTCTAGAAAGAGGAAAGGAAAGGCAATTGCTTCCACCTCTGAGTCATGGGAGATGGAGATATTCATCCTAAAGGTCTATCAAGACCACTTCTATGAAGTTGTGGCCAAGAAAAAAGTGATTCCTGAAGTCCCCTTCATGCTCAAAAACGGTGAATATCCGGAGATCCGACGTGAGATTCAAATAAGAGGTTGGAAAGCTCTCACCAACCCAATCCAACAAGTCAGAATCTTAATGGTTCAAGAGTTCTATGCCAATGCGTGGATCACTAAGAACCATGATCAAAGTATGAACCCGAACCCAAAAAATTGGCTCACAATGGTTCGGGGGAATTACTTGGATTTCAGTCCGAAAAATGTGAGGTTGGCATTTAACTTGCCAATGATGAGAGGAGATCCTTATCCTTTCACTAGAAGGGTCAACTCTGATCAAAGGTTGGACCAAGTCCTCATGGATATCTATATGGAAGGAGCTCAATGGAACAGAGACTCAAGAGGCAAGCCGGTTCAATTGAGAAGGCTTGACCTCAAGCCCATGGCTAGGGGATGGTTGGAGTTCATCCAACGCTCTATCATTCCTACAAGCAACAAGTCTGAAGTTACAATAGATCGGGCTATCATGATCCATAGTATCATGATTGGAGAGGAAGTAGAAGTTCATAAGATCATACCTCTAGAACTCTACAAGGTGGCGGACAAACCCTCTACTTTGGCAAGGTTACCCTTCCCTCATTACATCTGTACCCTATGCAATTCAGCCGGAATTGTCATAGAGGAAGATATCCTCATTGAAGGAGATAAGCCAATCACTAAGAAGAAGATGGAGCAAACAAGAGAGCCCACTCATAGACCTCAACAAGAGCATGAGGAAATTCCTCATCAAGAAATCCCTGAGATGCCTCAAGGGATGCACTTTTCCCCACAAAACTATTGGGAACAAATCAACACCTCCTTAGGAGAATTGAGTTCCAACATGGGGCAACTAAGAATGGAGCACCAGGAGCACTCCATTATCCTCAATGAAATTAGAGAGGACCAAAGAGCCATGAGGGAGGAGCAACAAAGGCAAGGAAGAGACATAGAGGAGCTCAAGCACTCCATAAGATCTTCAAGAGGAAGAACTAGCCGCCATCACTAAGGTGGACCCGTTCTTTAATTTCCTTGTTCTTATTTTTTTCTGTTTTCAAAAATTATGCTTTATGTTTTGTCTATGTTTTTGTCTTTATTACATGATCATTAGTGTCTATTGTCTATGTCTTAAAGCTATGAATGTCCTATAAATCTGATAAACCCCGATTTCGTGATTTATCTTGTGCTTATTTTAGGGGATTTTACCACCTTTTTCCACATTTTTTCAATAAAATAGCATGGTTTTGTAATCCTCCCTTGAATTGTGCTTAAGTGTAAAATCATGCTTTTTAGGCCCTTAAATTGGTGATTTTGATTTACTTTAATTCCATTCGATGCCTTGATGTGTTTGTTGAGTGATTTCAGGCAAGTATTGGATGGAAGAAATAAGGAGAAAAGCATGCAAAAGGGAGAATGCATGAAGAAACAAAGATTGGGAGTGCATCAATGGACGCGCACGCGTACAAGGCACGCACGCGCAGAAATGGTTTCGCATAGAGACGCGCAAGCGTACATGCCGCGTCCGCGCGGATGAAGAATTTGCCAATCGACGCGCACGCGCACGCACCGATACTCTCACGTGGCCCACTTAAAGGCAAAATGGTGGGGCCAATTTCTGAGCCGCCCAGGCCCAAATCTAGCTTGTTTCTGGGTGTATTTAATGCAGAATTGAAGTCCAAGCAAAGGGGGAGCAATTAGTTTAGCCAACATGAGCCTTTAGTTAGTTTTCTAGAGAGAGAAGCTCCCTTTTCTCTCTAGAATTAGGAATTAGGATTAGGTTTAGTTCTTAGATCTAGGTTTAATTCATGCTTTGATTCACTTTTCTCTTGTAATTTCTTCTTCTTCTACCTTTCCTCTCTCTAGTTTAGCATTTAATTCTTGTAATTCTCTACTTTTATGTTGATGCACCTTTGTTCTTCCATTTTCCTTTAATGCAATTTATGATTCATGTTCCTTTATTGTGGATTTGCTTCGTTGTTGTTTAATTCCTTACAATTGAGTAGTGTAGATTTACTTTCCTTGCAATTTTACTATGCTTTCCTTTTATGCCTTCCAAGTATTTGATAAAATGCATGGTTAGATTTTAGAGTAGAATTTTATGCTCTTGGCTTGGGAAGGTAACTTAGGAACTCTTGAGTTACTAATGTCCAAGTGATTGACGATTGGGAGCCGTTAACGCTAGATCTCACTAATTGATTTGGTGGAGAACTAGGACTTATGGTCTTGGATTGACATAGCTCACTTGACTTTCCTTTATTAGTTAGAGGATGACTTAGTAGGGTTGACCCTTGCCAATTCTCATGTTGTGGTTAGTGATTAGGATAGAGATCCTAAACCACCAAACCTTGCCAAGGTCTTTTTAGTTATTAGTTTATTTTCATTGCCATTTACATTTCATGTCTCTTATCAAAAACCCCAAAACATAACCCATAACCAATAACAAGACACTTTGTTGCAATTCCTAGGGAGAACGACCTAAGGTTCAATACTTCGGTTTATAAATTTAGGGGTTTGTTACTAGTGACAAACAATCTTTTGTATGAAAGGATTAATGTTGGTTTAGAAACTATATTGCAACGAGAATTTATTGTGAATTCTAGACCACACAAAAGTCCGTCTCATCAAAATGGTGCCGTTGCATGGGAGTTGCAATGGTGTTGTGTTATTGGTTATTGTATATATGTGAATATTGTAAATAGGTTTACCTTTTGCTTCTTTGTTAGTTTTTGCTAGTTTTAGGATTTAATTTTCTTACTTCTTATTTGATTTTGTTTTCATTTTATCTTGCTATCATGAATTCTCACTTTGGCTATGAGTTTGGTTCTAACTATGTTGTAGGTAATGGGAGCTACAATGAATATGTGTATCAAGGATGGGACAACCAAAGGTGGGAGGAGCCATATGCATATGATCAATCTTCATGGCAACAACCTCCACCAATGCACTATGAAGAAGAGTCATTCTATGATGCATATCAATCTAATGGCTATGGTGAATCCCCTTGTGACTTTCAAGAACCACCACCATATGCCTATGAGCCATATCCCCAACATAACCCTCAACCATACTCACAAGCCCCTTCTTACCAAACATCTTTATATGACCCTAATCCATATCCATCCTACCAACAATCATATGAGCCATATGAACCACACATAGAGCCACCACTACTCCAACATCAATATTTTCAAGAGCCGCCCTCTCCATATTATTACCAAGATGAACCACCTCCAATATATGAAAACCTTCAACCACAAGATGAACTCTACTTTTCACCACAACCTCCTATGGAAGAATACTCATGTCCTTCAATCCAAGAGCCATATGATCCTGCTCATGATATCCGAGCGGAACAAGAGTCAAGGGATCGTCTCAAGGAAGCATTGGATCAATTTCAAGCAACCATGGAGTGTGTTGTGCAACAAGTGGAAAGAATGGGAAATATTGAACCACCACAACTCTACCAAAAAGAACCACCTTCCTACTATGAATCCTTCCCCCAAATTGATGAACCCTTCCATCCACCCCAACCTCCAATGGATGACATTCTTGATGTTCTTGTTCAAGGACAAGAGGAGATGAAAAGGGATGTGCAACAATTTACAGCCACCTTGGACGAGGTGGTAAACCGGTTAGCATTCCAATGCTTGAATACTCAAGGAACCCCCATGGTTACATGTGGAGAAACAAACGAAGAGCATAACATGAAGGAGAGATTGGTGGAGAATGAGGAAAGTTGCTTCGTATTAGAACAATTGGAGGAAGCTACAATTGTTGAAGAAGAGGAAGAAGTGGTTAAAGACTTAGGAGATGCGGAACCACCTTGAGAGTCTAGGATTGAAGAAAACCCCTCCAAGATGATTGAATTTGATGCTAAGGAGGAACGTGCACAACCTCCAAGGCATATCCCTTATGAAGAATTGGATCTGATAGAGCAAGAATTGAGTCCCCTTGGTGATGAAGATCAAGCATCAAGTCTTAGTGGTGAAGAATCCTTTGAGCATGAAGAACCTTCTCCCGTTAGGTTTGAAAGCGTTGTGGAGGTAAATTTTTCTCACCCTCCCAATTATGACTTGAGTATGGGAAAAGGCTTAGATAATATTGTTGAACAAATGATCACATTTGAGAAAACTTGTGAAGAGGTGGAGATCCTTAGAAAAAGGAGGATGGGAATTGAATACGCTCTGTCAAGACCCTTGGACGCTTCTTTACCTAGGTTGCCATATACTCCCTCATTTGAGTGGGTGAAACTCATTTTTATTAGCTTTACTATACCACTTGAATATGGTTTGCTTGAAACGGATGGCCAACTTAGGGAGCTTTGTGGGATGAAGCGTAAAAGAAAAATGTTTTGTGGTTGGCGTCGCAAATCAAAGCTCATTATAGTTGATGCTTCAAACATGAGATATAAAGGTTGGAGTAGTGCTCAATTAGAGGGGTCTAGGAGGATTGTCGGCCACTTTATTAAGAATTCACCTTACTCACCACCCCGTTGGACTAATAATGATGATCAACTTGAAGACAGCTGTGAAAATAAAGTATGGGATCCCGGATCACAAGACGAGGATTAACTTTGGGAGCCCCAAGCTTGTAAAGAACTCCATCAACACTTGGTGCGACAAATAAGAAATCTTGGGGAACATTGGAGAACCAAGCATTGGTGGGAGTTCCAAGATGAATTCAATCACAAGCCACCTTGATGAAGAGCTCCCCATAAGTCCAACTTAAGGACAATAAACAAAAGTGCTACGTAAGAGACACTCCACCATGGTAACATCTCTTCATTTTTTCTTTTTTGTACATATTAGTAAAATAGGTTTAATTTCATGTTTTGTTTGATTAGTTGAGTTTAATTGGGGAGTCTAGTAGGATAAATAAGGTTTTGTGATGTTTTGGTAGCTGTTTGGAGGTTTGGAATGCTTGGTTTGGTGCAAAAACATAGAAAATTTTTGAAAAACAAGAGCACCATCCACGCGTACGCGTGCTTCACGCGTACGCATGCCCAAGTATTTTCGGCCATCCACGCGCACGCGTCATGTACGCATACACGTGGGTTGATTTTTCCATGTCCCATACATTCACCCGAGAGTTGTGCCTGAAGTGTGCCAACTTTGTGCCCCAAGGCACACGCACGCATACCTTGCGCGTCCGCGTCGACTCTCTACTTTTCCATGCACGCGTATGCGTCAGCCGCGTGTATGCGTCGCTCCCATTTCATCAATCCACGCTTACGCGCACTTGACATGCACGCGTAGATCCTGTTTCACTCACCTTCTTTTCTTCTCTTCTTTCCATTCCTTTCCTTCTTCTCTTCTCTTTCCACCCTTCAAATATCATCCAACACTACCAAGCATCATGTAACACCATTTCTTTTAGTTAGTTAGTTAGTTTAATTTTTGTTTTCCATTATAAGTGTTGGATTACTAATCTTGTTTACCATTTACTACTGCTTATTACTAATGGGATGTTAGTTTAACATCATTGTTTTAATTGTCATTGTTGGATTTCTGTGATGAGGTTGTATTTGGTTACTTGGTTTGGAACTTTTCATGCTTAATGTCTTTGAACACCAAGTACTTGTTACATTGCCTTCATGCATCTTAACTCTTTGAATTGCATGTTTTGGCCACCATGCATTCACCATCTATTGTTAGGCAACTGTATATTATCATTGCATTTTTTTAGGTGATGCTTGTTTATGGTTTACCCTTATTCACATCACTTATTTTATGCATTGAGATTGCAAAATTGTGAAATTGGATCGAAAGCTTACCTAGTGACATATTTTTGAGCTTTGTAAAGCTTTGTGGGCCATGCTTGCTATGTGATCGATTTTCACTTCTATCTTCTTTTTCCTAAGTTCCATAGCATCCATGTGTTTCACCTCTATGTCACTTAGGAGTTGCAACAACTGCAATATGTGTCATTGATTGTTATATGAGTTTCATATACTATTTTGTTTACTAAGTCTACCTACACATCAATCAATGTCCATGCATTATCCAATTTCACAATTGCTTGATTAATTGCTTGAATGATTTCATGCCTCTTCACTACTTAAGTGGTTGACTTAACCTACAAGTCTTTTGAAGTATTTCAAGTACACTAGAATGAATGAAATATGTGTCTTCTTTTGTATAATTGTGACATGGTTTCTAAATACTAGAGTGTGAGTTATAAACCGCATGCGAGTTAGGACCCACACACTTATTTTTCATTAATGTCACACTAATTCACTCACTCAATTCTAGTGATTTACCTCATAACCAAAAACAAGAACACTTTATTGCAATTCCTAGGGAGAACGACCCGAGGTTCAATACTTCGGTTTATAAATTTAGGGGTTTGTTACTTGTGACAAACAATCTTTTGTATGAAAGGATTAATGTTGGTTTAAAAACTATATTGCAACGAGAATTTATTGTGAATTCTAGACCACACAAAAGTCCGTCTCATCAAAATGGTGCCATTTTGATTTAAGAGAATTGTCGTGTCGGTATAGAATTTCAACAAAATGAACGAATTCTCGTTGCAAGCATAGTCCTACACCAACAAACAATCCTCCCAATCAAAAATTTATGGTTTTGTCACAAGTACAAACCCTAAAATCTATAAACCGAAGTATTTAAACCTCGGGTCATTCTTCCTAGGAATTACAACAAAGTGTCTTGTTATTGGTTATGAGTTATGTTTTGGGGTTTTTGATAAGAGACATGAAATGTAAATGGCAATGAAAATAAACTAATAACTAAAAAGACCTTGGCAAGGTTTGGTGGTCAAGGATCTCTATCCTAATCACTAACCACAACATGAGAATTGGCAAGGATCAACCCCACTAAGTCATCCTCTAACTAATAAAGGAAAGTCAAGTGAGCTATGTCAATCCAAGACCATAAGTCCTAGTTCTCCACCAAATCAATTAGTGAGATCTAGCGTTAACGGCTCCCAATCGTCAATCACTTGGACATTAGTAACTCAAGAGTTCCTAAGTTACCTTCCCAAGCCAAGAGCATAAAATTCTACTCTAAAATCCAATCAAGCATTTTATCAAACACTTGGAAGGCATAAAAGGAAAGTATAGTAAAATTGCAAGGAAAGTAAATCTACACTACTCAATTGCAAGGAATTAAACAACAACGAAGCAAATCCACAATAAAGGAATATGAATCATAAATTTCATTAAAGGAAAATAGAAGAACAAAGGTGCATCAACATAAAAGTAGAGAATTACAAGAATTAAATGCTAAACTAGAGAGAGAAAAGGTATAAGAAGAAGAAATTACAAGAGAAAAGTGAATCAAAGCATGAATTAAACCTAGATCAAAGAGTTAAACCTAATCCTAATTCCTAATTCTAGAGAGAAGAGGGAGCTTCTCTCTCTAGAAAACTAACTAAAGGCTCATGTTGGCTAAACCAATTGCTCCCCCTTTGCTTGGACTTTAATTCTGCATGAAATACACTCAGAAATAAGTTGGATTTGGGCCTGGGCGGCTCAGAAATTGCCCCCAACGTTTTGCCTTTAAGTGGGCCACGTGAGAGTATCGGCGCATGCGCGCCATGTGCGCGTGCGCGTCGATTGGCAAATTCTTCATCCGCGCAGATGCGGCATGTACGCTTGCGCGTCTCTATGCGAAACCACTTCTGTGCGTGCACGCCTTGTACGCGTGCGCGTCCATTGATGCACTCCCAATCTTTGTTCCCTTTTGCATGCTTTTCTCCTCATTTCTTCCATCCAATACTTGCCTGAAATGACTCAACAAACACATCAAGGCATCGAATGGAATTAAAGTGAATCAAAATCACCAATTTAAGGGCCTAAAAAGCATGTTTTTACACTTAAACATAATTCAAGGGAGGATTATAAGACCATGCTATTTTATTGAATAAATGTGGAAAAAGGTGGTAAAATCCCCTAAAATAAGCACAAGATAAATCACAAAATTGGGGTTTATCAAATCTCTCCACACTTAAACTAAGCATGTCCTCATGCTAAAATTAAGAAAGAAGCAAAGGGGTATCAACATTTATTCAATGCAAACTAACTAAATGTAATCTATCTATATGCAATCTATCTATATGAATGCATCCACTTGGTCAAAACAAGTCAACTTCCAAGAAAACATATTTGAGTACAAGGGCTAAAGCCATAGCAGTCAAATCAAACCCACAATTGAATTGAATTATTAAAAAAAATTTACAAACTTGCAAGAAAAGAGATGATCCTAGGTGGAAACATGTAATTGAGCAATCGAACCCTCACCGGATGTGTATCCGCTCTAGTCACTCAAGTGTATGGGGTTAATTCACTCAATTCTCCCTTAATCATGTTTTCCAAGATTTGTTTTTCATCTAACAATCAACAGTTATTTCATGCATGCATACAAATATCATGAGGACTTCCCATAGGTTGTAATGGGGTTATGGTCAAGGTAGGATGCATATGGTCAAGTGGGCTTGAGATTTGAATCTTTGATTAACTTAAACTTCCCACCTAACCTATGACAACCTATACAATTCTAAACAAACCTAACTACCCATTCTTCACTTTTTCACACACTCATGCATTCTCTTTTTGATCACCACCCATATGCATTGACTTTTATTGAACTTTGCTTTGGGGCATTTTGTCCCCTTTTTATTGCAATTCTTTGTCTTTCTTTTTCTATTTCTATTATTTATTTTCATTTTTTTATTAATTTATTTTTCTTTTCAAACTAAAATATATATACAAGAACATCAATGCATATGGTTTACACATGATTAATACATGAGTATGTACCCAATTCCCAAGATTCTCAACACAAATACAAAAATACAGTTTTATCTCTACCCAATGTTCCCAACTCTCCCAAAATCAAATGATAAACACTCTCACTAGCCTAAGCTAATCAAAGATCTAAATTAAGGGATATTTATTATTTTTCACTTAGGCTTGTAATGTGCTACAATTAAGAACAAATGGGTTAAGCATATGCTCAAATTGGTTATCAATGGAAGATAAAAGGTAGGCTTATTTAGGTAAGTGAGCTATTTGAACAATGGCCTCAATCATATAGATGCATGTATACACAAAATAATGGACATATAGAATTAAACAAATCAAAGATTACAATCATAGGAAGAGAATAATGCACACAAGAATGAAAATAAGTGGTTATATATGATGTAACCACACAATTAGGCTCAAATCTCACATCCTTGTGTTCTTAGCTCAAAAATCATGTTCCACAAAGTATATAATTCAAGCAAGTTCTAAAAAAAAATTTTCAATTGGGGTGCCCTTCAATTGGGGTGCCCTATAGATAAAATCCTAGGAAAATATCATGATTTTGACTAAGCTTGATATATACATATGTAATCCAACCAAAAATTCTAAGAGACCTAAAAATGAAACGCAAAAGTGTTGGGATTAGAAACTTGTTACTCAAAAATGCCGAGCGGTCCGACGACCTCCCCACACTTAAAAGTTTGCACCGTCCTCGGTGCATCCAAAGATGAACAAGGGGGTACGGCAACTTTCCTAGTTGCTACCCTCAGCTGGTAGGGCAACCGATGCTGCGTGTTCTTCTCCCGCTTCCGTTTTTGCTTATGGTGCATCAATCATGAAAAACAAAATAAACACCGTAAGATGAAAATATACAAAAGCAAAAAAGTGTGAATTGTTGGAATGAGGTAAGAACCACTAGAATGGAGTGAAATGTGTGTCTTCTTTTGTATAACTGTGACATGGTTTCTAAATACTAGAGTGTGAGTTCTAAACCGCATGCAAGTTAGGACCCACACACTTATTTTTCATTAATGTCACACTAATTCACTCACTCAATTCTAGTGATTTACCTCATAACTAATAACAAGAACACTTTATTGCAATTCCTAGGGAGAACGACCCGAGGTTCAACACTTCGGTTTATAAATTTAGGGGTTTGTTACTTGTGACAAACAATCTTTTGTATGAAAGGATTAATGTTGGTTTAGAAACTATATTGCAACGAGAATTTATTGTGAATTCTAGACCACACAAAAGTCCGTCTCATAAGAATCCATCACCTTTCTTAAATGAAAAATACTTTTAATTGCAAAAGAACAAGAAATGCATGATTTCGAATTCTATCTTGAAATTAGTTTAATTATTTTGATGTGGAGGCAATACTTTTTATTTTCTGAATGAATGCTTGAACAGTGCATATTTTTGAATTTGTTGTTTATGAATGTTAAAATTGTTGGCTCTTGAAAGAATAATGGAAAAATAGAAATGTTATTGATAATCTGAAAAATCATAAAATTGATTCTTGAAGCAAGAAAAAGCAGTGAATAGGAAAATCTTAGGGAAAAAATGCAAAAAAAAATAAAGAGAAAAAAAGAGAAAGAAAAAGAAAAAGCAAGCAGAAAAAGCCAATAACCCTTTAAAATAAAAGGCAAGGGTAAAAAGGATCTAAGGCTTTGAGCATTAATGGATAGGAGGGCCCAAAGGAATAAAATCCTGGCCTAAGCGGCTAAACCAAGCTGTCCCTAACCATGTGCTTGTGGCGTGAAGGTTTCAAGTGAGAAGCTTGAGACTGAGCAATTAAAGTCGTGGTCCAAAGCAAAAAGAGTGTGCTTAAGAGCTCTGGGCACCTCTAACTGGGGACTCTAGCAAAGCTAAGTCACAATCTGAAAAGGTTCACCTAGTTATGTGTCTGTGGCATTTATGTATCCGATGGTGATACTGGAAAACAAAATGCTTCGGGTCACGGCCAAGACTCATAAAGTAGTTGTGTTCAAGAATCAACATACTGAACTAGGAGAATCAATAACACTATCTGAATTTTGAGTTCCTATGGATGCCAATCATTCTAAACTTCAAAGGATAAAATGAGATGCAAAAACTGTTCAGAAACAAAAAGGCTACAAGTCCCGCTCATCTAATTGAAGCTAATCTTCATTGATATTTTTGAGATTTATTGAATTTTCTCTTCTTTTTATCCTATTTTGCTTTTATTTGCTTGGGGACAAGCAAAAATTTAAATTTGGTGTTGTGATGAGCGGATAATTTATACCCTTTTTGGCATTGTTTTTACATAGTTTTTAGTATGTTTTTGTTACATTTTATTATATTTTTATTAGTTTTTATGAAAAAATCACATTTCTGGACTTTACTATGATTTTGTGTGTTTTTTTATAATTTCATGTATTTTCTGGCTGAAATTGAGGGACTTGAGCAAAAATCTGATTCAGAGGCTAAAAAAGGACTACAGATGCTGTTGGATTCTGACCCTCCTGCACTCGAAATGGATTTTCTGGAGCTACAGAAGCCTAATTGGCGCTCTCTCAATTGCGTTGGAAATTACACATCTTGGGCTTTCCAAAAATATATAATAGTTTATACTTTGCCTGAGATTTGATTGCCCAAACTGGCTTCCAAATCTAGCCTAAAGCTTCCTAACGTAAAACACCGAAACTGGCACTAGAATTGGAGTTAAACGCCCAAACTGGCACCCAAGCTGGCGTTTAACTCCAGGAACAGCCTATGCACGTGAAAGCTTCAATGCTCAGTCCAAGCACACACCAAGCGAGCCCCGGAAGTGGATTTCTGCACTATCTGCACTTAGTTACTCATTTTCTGTAACCCTAGGCTACTAGTCTAGTATAAAAACTACTTTTAGAGATTTATTTTAGAGGATCTTTTGGAATCTTATGTAACTTTTATCATCTTTTCACATTTGGAGGCTGGCCTCACAGCCATGCCTAGACCTTTTTCACTTATGTATTTTCAAAGGTGGAGTTTCTACACCCCATAAATTAAGGTGTGTAGCTCTGCTGTTCTTCATGAATCAATGCAAGTACTATTGTTTTTCTTTCAATGAACACCTAATTCTTCTCCAAGATATACTCTCGTACTTAATTCAGTTAAGTCAGAATGAAGGGGTGACCCGTGACAATCACCCAATCTTCGTTACTCGCTTAGCCAAGATCCGCGTGCCTGACAACCACAAAGCGGTCTACATGATGTTCAACGTAGTCATTGGACGACAGCTGGAGTATATTCTCTTGGATATCTAACACACGGACCGAGTCAGTGAGATTAGTATCTTCGTGGTATAGGCTAGAATCATTGGCAGCATTCCTAGGATCCGGAGAGTCTAAACCTTGTCTGTGGTATTCCGAGTAGGATCTGGGAAGGGATGACTGTGACGAGCTTCAAACCTACGAATGTTGGGCGCAGTGACAGTGTGCAAAAGGATCAATGAATTCTATTCTGACGCTAGCGGGAACCGATAGATGATTAGCCATGCAGTAGCTGTACCTGGTATTTTTCATCCGAGACGAGAAATCCGACAGTTGATTAGCCGTGCAGAAACCGTAGAGGACCATTTTCACTGAGAGGATCTTACAGCTTGCCATGGAAGGGAGCACGCATGGTTGGAAGAAGGTAATAGGAAAGCAGAGGTTCAGAAGCAACAAAGCATCTCCAGACGCTTATCTAAAATTCCCACCAATGAATTACATAAGTAACTTTATTTTATTTTTTGTTTTATTTATCTTTTAATTATCAAAACCTCGTAACCATTTGAATCCGCCTGACTGAGATTTACAAGATGACCATAGCTTACTTCAAGCCGACAATCTCCGTAGGATTAACCCTTACTCACGTAAGGTTTATTACTTGGACGACCCAGTGCACTTGCTGGTTAGTTGTGCGGAGTTGTGATAAGTGTGAATCACGACTTCCCACACCAGTGGTCCAAAAGGAAGTTACAAAACTTTGGGTGGCTGGATCATATATCCTATCTCAGATAGTCCCTGGGTAAGCCCAGTGCAAGTAGTGCCCAAGAAGTGAGGAATGACAGTGATCCATAATGAAAAGAATAAGCTGATCCCTACAAGAACCGTCATCGGATGGCGCATGTGCATCAACTATAGAAGGCTCAATAACGCCACAAGAAAGGATCATTTTCTCCTGCCATTCATAGATCAGATGCTGGAGAGACTAGCTGGCCATGCATTCTACTGCTTTCTGGATGTATACTCAGGTTACAATCAAATTGCAGTGGATCTTCAGGACCAAAAAAAGATGACGTTTACATGCCCTTATGGAGTATTCGCCTACAAGAGGATGCCATTTGGCCTCTGTAATGCCCCTGCAACTTTTCAAAGGTGTATGCTTTCCATTTTTTTAGATATGTTTGAAAAATTAATTGATGGATGACTTCTCTATTTTTGGTGATTCCTTTGACTCATGCCTTAATCATCTATCCATAGTTTTGAAACGATGCCAAGAAACGAATCTGGTTTTAAATAAAGGAATAGAGGTCGATCAGGCCAAGGTGGAAGTGATTGAAAAATTACCACCACCTACTAATGTTAAAGCAATCAGAAGTTTCTTAGGACATGTGGGATTCTATAGGAGATTTATAAAAGACTTTTCAAAAATTGCAAAACCCATGTACAATCTTTTAGCTACTGACACTTCTTTTGTCTTTGATAAAGAATGCTTGCATGCTTTTGAAACTTTAAAAGCAAAGCTTGTCTCTACACCCATGATTGCCTCACCCAATTGGAACCTACCTTTCGAACTGATGTGTGATGCCAATGACTATGCCATAGGAGCGGTTTTGGGACAGAGACAAGATAAGCTTATCCACGTTATTTATTATGCCAGCTGTGTGTTGAATGATGCTCAAAGGAACTACACCACCATAGAGAAGGAACTATTAGCAGTTATCTATGTAATTAATAAGTTTAGATTCTATTTAATTGGTTCTAAGGTTATTGTTTATACTGGCCACGCTATTCTTAAGTACCTTTTAACCAAGCAGGATTCTAAACCAAGGCTTATCA
Source organism: Arachis ipaensis (assembly GCF_059453495.1). Classification (NCBI taxonomy): domain Eukaryota; kingdom Viridiplantae; phylum Streptophyta; class Magnoliopsida; order Fabales; family Fabaceae; genus Arachis; species Arachis ipaensis. The sequence continues at coordinate 55,419,625 of NC_142444.1, forward strand.
GGTGGGTGCTGCTCCTTCAGGAGTTCAATATTGAAATCGGAGACAGAAGGGGATCAAAAAATCAAGTGGCTGATCATTTATTAAGAATCAAACCTGAGGAAGGAATGCTACCCCCTATTGCTGCTGTGACCGAGACCTTCTCAGATGAGCATCTCTTTGCAATCCAAAAGGCGCCATGGTTTGCAGATATTGCAAACTATAAGGCCATGAGGTTCATTTCAAAGGAGTACACCAAACAACAAGTCAGAAAACTTTTGCATGATGTTAAGTACTACTTGTGGGATGAACCCTATCTCTTTAAGAGATGCTCAGATGGGATGATCAGGCATTGTGTCTCAGAGGAGGAATCCTAGCAGATTCTTTGACATTGTCACAGCTATGAGTATGGAGGACATTTTGGAGGGGAGAGAACAGCGACCAAGATCCTTCAGAGCGAATTTTATTGGCCAACCCTTTTCCGGGACTCTTAGGAATTTGTAAAGAACTGCAATAAATGTCAAAGAGCTGGAAACCTTCCTCACAATCATGAAATGCCATAGCAAGGAATGCTGGAGATTGAGTTATTTGACGTCTGGGGGATAGACTTCATAAGACCCTTTCCACCCTCATACTCGAATATGTACATTCTAGTGGTCGTGGACTACGTGTCTAAGTGGGTTGAGGCAATAGCGTCACCCAGCATTGACACTCGAGTCATGCTGAAATTCCTACAGAAATATATTTTCAACAGGTTTGGCGTGCCAAGGACATTGATCAACGATGGAGGCAGTCACTTCTGTAATAAACTGCTGGATGCAATTCTGCAGAAGTCTGGAGTCCGTCATAAGGTGGCAACCCCCTACCATCCACAAACAAGTGGACAAGCTGAGGTCTCAAATACGGAACTTAAAAGGATCTTGGAGAAGACAATGAGCACCTCTAGGAAGGACTGGGCAAGGAAGCTTGATGATGCTCTCTGGGCTTATAGGACAGCTTTTAAGACCCCTATTGGAATGTCTCCTTATTAACTAGTCTATGGTAAAGCATGTCATCTGCCGGTGGAGTTGGAGCACAGAGTATACTAGGCAACGAGATTCCTAAACTTCGATACCAAAGCTGCAGGAAAGAAAAGATTGCTCCAACTAAATAAACTAGGTGAGTTCCGGCATACTACCTATGAGAACACTAACGTTTACAAGAAAAGGGCAAGGAAATGGCATGATAGGAAGATAGCTCCCAGAGTCTTCGAGCTTGGCCAGAAAGTTTTACTATTCAATTCTAGGCTCAAGCTCTTCCCTGGGAAGCTCAAGTCACGATGGACATGACCCTTTGTGGTCACTGGGTTGTCACCCTATGGTCATGTGGAACTTCAAAACAGATATTCAGATAAAAGATTCATAGTCAATAGCCAGAGAGTACAACACTACCTAGGAGATGAGATTGAACAAGGGAACTCCACCCTTTTACTGACATGACAACAGTGGATGCCAAGCTAATGACAGTAAAGAAGCGCTTGTTGGGAGGCAACCCTACCATACGTATCCTATAGTTTACCTTAACTTTCTTTTGTTCTATTTTAGTTTATTAGAGTTTGATTTCATATAATGTTATTCTTCTATTTATTCTCATAGTTTTCCTCATTTTTCTAACATCTGTGATCATGTATAGCACTCAGAACAAAAATACTAGAGCATAATAGGATAAACAGAACACCCTGGAGGAAACCCTCTTCTGGCATTGAACGCCAGTTTGGGCGTTCAGCGCCAGGGAAGGGGATACAAGGTTGGATGTTTAATGTCCAAATGGGAGGCAGCCAACCAGTTGACTATTCAACCAAATCTCCTACACTCCAGTCCTATCTTATCTTATCATATCTTTTTTATCTTCCCCACTAATTATCCTTCATCATAATCTTCCTGAATCCCCACTATACCTTTACCATATCTCCATAAATTCTATTCATGTCTTTTGACTCCCGCTATCCATAAGTCAAAGATTTCCACCAATTTCCTTACCACCCCTCCCTTGACCGAATTCACCACTCCCTCACACCTATATATACTGTAAACTTCACCCACCCTCTCACGCTCACTTACTCTCCTTCTTTCCTCTTCTCCCCTTGCTTTCTACCTCTTTGTATTCTTCTCTCTTCGCTCAAGGACAAGTAAAAATTTTAAGTTTGGTGTTGGGGACGTGATAAACTCCAATTTTGTGGTTTATCTTGTGCTTATTTTCGGGGATTTTGTCACTTTTTCCCACATTTATCCAATGAAATTGCATGGTTTTGTGTTCTCTTCCTGATATTACTTCATGATGGAAAACATGCTTCTTTTGCCTGAAAATTGCCATATTTTAATCCTTTTTTATTACCATTTGATGCCGTGATATGTTTGTTGAGTGATTTCAGAGTCTATAGGACAAGAATATCCTAGAAGAGAGAAAGAAAGCATGCACAAGTGGAAGGAACATGAAGAATTGGATTTTGGAAAATTAGCTAGGACGCACGCACGCACCTCACGTGCACGTGTCGGTGCAAAAATCTGGGTATGGCACGCGAAGAGTGGTGCATCCGCGTGGATTAGCGAAATCTCCATCAACTTGCACACGTGCTTGGCATGTACGCGTGGATCACAAAATTCAGGCGACCCCCACGCGTGCATGACGCGTACACGTGACGAGCTGCATGTGACCTCATTAAAAAATCGTGACTGGCAATTTCTGAGGCTCAACAGGCCCAAATCCAAGTTGGTTCTGCATGGAAAAGACCCAGGAACTCTAGGGGGAAAGGGGGGATCATTCATTAAACACTTAGACACAATTTTTACTAGTTTTTGGTTTTTTGTTCTTCTAGAGAGAGAAACCCTTATTCCTCTCTAGATCTAGTTTGATTTGATCTTCCCTTGTTGAATTCTGAATGGGTTTTGTTGATTTCTAGTCTTGATTACTTAATTTAGATTTTCTAGTATAATTTTGTTAAGATCTTGTGTTAGATTTATGTTTCTTGTTATTTTCCATTTTCTATTCATCTTGTGAACTTGTAGATCTTGAATTGTTAATGATACATTGATGTTTTCCATGATTAATAGCATTGTTTGAGTGATTTTCCATTGATAATTGTTAGTGGGTACTCTTTAATTCCAATTTAGTTGCATTGTGAATATGTTTTTTATTAATGCTTACCATGTGTTTGATGAAATGTTTCCTTTGATTATGGAGTAGTTTTCTTTACTCTTGGCCTAGGCTAAGGGAATCGAATAAACTTGAGTCATTGGGTCTAATGGATTTGGTGATTTGAGAACCCTTAGTGATCAATTTGATAACCATTGACACTAGCCTACTACTAAGTTAATTAGTAGCTAGGTTAGAGCTTATGGATTGATGTTGATCAAGCCATTTGATATACTTCAAGTATAGAAGTAAACTTAATGAGCTTGGTTCCTCACAATTGTCAAGATATGGTTATTAGACAAGGATAGTGATCCCAATTCCTATGCCTAGCCAAGAGTTGCTTTTAGTATTCATAGTTGAAAACCAAAAATTTCAATTGCTTAATTCTAGTTATAGTTGCTTGTTTAGTTTTAGAGTAGAATTATATTGGATGTTCGTTTGTTAGTTTGAAATTGCTCATACCTTGCTTTAGTTACTTGAATCAATTTCTTACACTTTAAGATTTCTTGCTTGTTAAGTCTATTAGTTTAATTTCTTGATCATGACTACCAACCCCGGAACTTTGACCAAAGTTGATGCACATGTTTGCCCATTCCTTGTGAGACGACCCGAGGTTTGAATACTTCGATTATTTTTGTTGGGGTTGAATTTGTGACAACCAATTCCTTAAAATTTGATTCGAGGATTATTTATCGGTTGAGGGCTATACTTGCAACGTGAATATTTTGTGAAATTCTTTACCGACGATAGTCCACGCCTATCAAATTTTTGGCGCCATTGCCGGGGAATGGTTGTAACGTATGCCTTGACATTGGTTATGTGAATATGTGAATAGTGTAGATAGTTTACCTGCTTTCAATACTTAGTTGTAGTTTAGATTTCTTTTATACATGTGCTATGACTTCCAAGTTTGATAACTCGGTCTCAACCGAACTCTAGCTTAGCCGAGCTCTACCTTGAGATTAAAAGAACTTTGTTACACACTCGGCAAGCTAGACGGCGGTTGGACTATACGGCTAGTACTTCGGCCTCTCCTGAGGAGCATACCAAATCACTAGACGGTACCAAGAGTGACTTGGAGTCCGTTACTTCCTATTCTTCTGTTGGCACCACTAATACATCTTTGCATCCCACAGGTGAACCATACATGGCGGAGCCACACCAGATCACTCTACCTGAACAAGGGGCTCCGGACATCATACTCCAACCTTTGCAAGCGAGGTATCCCAACCTTGATCCAAACTTTGAGTTGAAAAATAGCTTGATAAATCTACTCCCCAAGTATCATGGGCTTCCGGGTCAAGACCCTATCCGACATCTAAGAGATTTTCAAGTTGCTTGTTCTACGGCCCGAAGACATGGAGCCGATGAAGTGGCTATTATGGTTTTTGCCTTTCCCTTCTCTCTTGAGAGGCAAGCAAAAATATGGTTTTATTCGCAGCCAGATGAGATTGTGACCAATTGGGATTTCTTGAGAAGAGAGTTTTTAGACAAGTTCTTTTCGTCGAAAAAGACCGATTACATCCGGAAGGAGATCTCGGGTATAATACAAAAGGACCAAGAGAGTTTGTATGAATATTGGACTAGGTTCAAGAGGCTATTGGAATCTTGTCTACACCATGGATTGGATACTCGCTTGCTCATTAGTTACTTCACCGGAGGTCTTTGTGCGGAATATAGAAGATTGCTCAACGCTTCTAGTGGTGGATCCCTTTCCAAAAAGAAGATGGCGGAAGAAGCTTGGAGCTTGATAAATGATGTTGCCGAGGCTACAAAATATGTAAGGGTAAGAAGCAATCCCCTCAACGGTGTGGTAGAAGCATCCCCTTCCGAAGCAAGCCTAACCAAGGTGCTTGGAAATATGACCACTATCCTTACAGAGATGCATAAAGAGCAAAAGGCATTCTACTCAATCCAAGCCATCCAAGTTCCACCCCAAGTTGCTCAACTTGAAGGTCCTCCTAGAATTTGTGGTTTGTGCTCTAGCACCACACATTACACCGATCAATGTCACCAAATTCAAGAGGAGTACACCCTTGCCATAGCCAATGTGAATTACAACAACCGTCTGTCCTATCCCTCTCAAGGCCAAAACAACTACTCTCATAGTAATAATCACAATCAAGGGTGGAGGGATAAAGCACAAGGGAGCAATCAAAATCAAAGATGGAACAACTTTTCTTCTCACTACAACAACAACCACCAAGCCAACCAAAATCATCACAACCAAACATCCCATCAAAACCAAAACAACTACACCAAATGCCAAGCACCACATCAAAGACAACAATCCAATCAATCCTCCTCCTCTTCTACCCACCAAATTGAAGATTCCAATCGTGCGATCACCCAAGAGCAAGAGAGGCTTAAGGGTGTGGTAGAGAAACATGAGGCTCAATTTGGTACTATAACCGCTCAATTATCCAACATTTAAGATTTGCTCTCAAGGATGGCCCTACCTTCCTCCAGCAACTCCAATCAACCCTCAAGCTCTTCCAATCTTCCATCCCAACCCTTTTCAAACCCAAAGGGCGGTCTCAACGCCATCACTCTACGGTCGGAAATTACATTAGAGGAGATACCTCCTAAGGTCATGGAAGACATTCATGAGGAAGAAGTAGTTGTTGAAGTTCCACATGAAGAAGATGAGGTAGACACAAGGCATGAGGAAGAAGAAGTGTGTCTTAAGGAACCCAAGAGAAAGGCTATAGTGGACGAATCCATTCCTATCCCATTCCCTTCCATGGTGAAGAAGGCCAAGAAGACTCCGGAGTTTGATTTAAATATGCTTCAAGTGTTCAAGAAGGTTGAGGTAACCATCTCACTTCTTGATGCCATTCAATAAATTTCAAAGTATGCAAAATTCTTGAGGGACTTGTGTACACACAAGGATAGGATAGGAGAGTTGGAGACATTGTCCTTGGGTAGTTCCATTTCTTCCTTAATGAAGCCTATTCTAGAAAAATATGGTGACCCTGGACCATGTTTGGTGTCTTTTCGTATTGGTGGACGTATTTTTCATGACTGTATGTGTGATCTAGGGGCTTGCGTAAGCATCATGCCACTTTCTATTTTTGTGCGGTTGAAACTAGCTCCATTGAAAAGGTCGGCCGCCAAGTTTGCCTTGGCCAATAAGAGTGTGATCACTGTGATGGGAATAGCAAAAGATGTACTTGTGGCAATCAAGGACTTGGTATTTTCAGTTGACTTCTACATCCTTGAGATGCCTCCAACAGAGAATAGAAGCTCTTCCTCCATTCTACTTGGTAGACCCTTCTTGAAGACCTCTAAGTTCAAATTGAATGCCTTCACCGGCACATACTCCTTTAGGGTCGGAGACAAGACAATCAAGTTCAACTTGGATGAAGCCATGAAACACCCTCCCGAAAAGCATTCTGTTCTCCAATGTGATGTAATCGATGAGGTAGTGGTGGAGGTACGAAGAGAAGATCACAACAAGTTGTGCTACCCTATTGTTGAAGAGACGAATGACCAAGAGGGTGAATAAGAGAAAGTTGTTGAGAATGAACTCCAGGAGCTTGATGAAAAAGAACCTCAACTTGAAGCAAAGAGTTAACTGAAGCCCCTTCCATCTCATTTGAAGTATGCTTTTCTAGAGGACAACCAAAGGTTTCCGGTCATCATTGCTAGTGAGCTCTCTAGCCAAGAAGAAGAGAAGCTCCTAGATGTCCTAAGAAAGCACAAGAAAGCAATCAGTTAGAGCTTAGCCGACATTGAGGGGATTGACCCCCGCATGTGTATGCATCGTATCTTTTTCCAAGAGGGAGCTTGGTCGATTAAACAACCGCAAAGAAGGCTCAACCCCACCATCCTTGACGTGGTGAAGAAGGAGGTCACTAGGCTACTTGATGCGGGTATCATATATCCAATTTCTGACAGTGAGTGGGTGAGCCCGGTCTAAGTTGTTCCAAAGAAATCGAGCATCACTGCGGTCAAGAAGGATGATGGTGAAGTGGTCACCAAAAGAGTGTAAAATGTTTGGCGGGTGTGCATCGATTATAGAAGGTTGAATGCCGCTACAAGGAAGGATCATTACCCTTTGCCCTTCATTGACCAGATGTTGGACCGACTGGCGGGTAAATCCCATTATTGCTTTCTTGATGGTTTTACTGGTTACTTCCAGATTCACATTGCTCCTAAGGACCAGGAAAAGACCACATTTAGTTGCCCCTTTGGCACCTTTGCTTACAAAAGGATGCCATTTGGGCTATGCAATGCACCTGCTACTTTTTAGCGGTGTATGACTAGTGTCTTTTTCGATCTTATGGAGAGTTGTCTGGAAGTCTTTATGGATGACTTCAGTGTATATGGAACTTCATTTGATAGTTGCTTAGAGAACTTAGCCAAAGTCTTAGCTAGGTGTGTTAACACTAACCTTGTCCTGAATTTTGAAAAATGTCACTTCATGGTGAGACAAGGTATAGTGTTAGGACACGTAGTATTTAATGAAGGCATTTTTGTAGACCCGGCCAAGGTCGATGTTATTACCAGTTTACCTCACCCCTCATCTGTGAGGGAGGTCCGTTCCTTTTTGGGGCATGCAGGATTTTATAGGCGCTTTATCAAGGATTTCAGCAAGATTGCATTGCCACTGTCGCGCCTACTCCAAAAGGATGTGGACTTTGAGTTTGATAGTGCGTGTGTGAATGCATTTGAGGATTTAAGGAGAGTGATAAACCCCTATTTTATGATTCATCTTGTGCTCAATTGAGTGTTTTTATCAATTCTTCACCCACTTATTCATATAAATTGCATGGTTTTACAATTCCTTCCTTATTCTGTGATACAAGTGAAAACATGTTTCTTATGCCTTAAAAATATTAATGTTAATTATCCTTTATTACCATTCGATGCCGTGATCTGTGTGTTAAGTATTTTTAGGCTTCATAGGGCAGGAATGGCTTAGAAGACAGAAAGGAAACATGCAAAAATGAAAGGAATGCACAAAATGGAGTTTTGAAGAAAATGGCAGCGACGCGCACGCATGGACGACGCGGACGCATGCCTGGTGCAGAGCAAAGAAAATCTCCAAATGACGCGCACGCGTGACGGATGCCACGTGCAGAAAATTACAGAAGTTGCCCCCAGTAATTTATGGGCCCTTTTTCGGCCCAAATCCAAGCCCAGAAACACAGAATAGAGGCTGGAGAATAGGGAAATCAAAAGAAGTAAGACATTCATTCAACATTCATTATTCACAATTTTAGGTTTTAGATGTAGTTTCTAGAGAGAGAGGCTCTCTCCTCTCTCTTAGGTTTTAGGATTTAGGATTTCTCTTAGGTTAGGTTTACTCCTTCTTCATTCCAGGTTCAATGTTCTTTTAATTTAATTTCTCTTTTACTTTTATTTGTTCCAGCTTACTAGTTTATTCTATTTTTCTTGTTGATTCCTTTCTTATTCAATTTGGTTTATGAACCATCCAATGTTAGATTTGAATTTTATATTTAATGCAATTTGAGGTATTTCAGATTTATGATTGCTTTCTTCTGTTTGTGATATAAATAATTTGGATTTTTCCCCTTTTGGCTATGGTTGAGTAATTGGTGACACTTGAGTTGTCAAACTCAGCTATTGATTGAAGATTGGAAATTGCTGATTGATTTGGATCCCTCTAAAGCTAGTCTTTCCATAGGAGTTGACTAGGACTTGAGGAATCAAATTGATTAGTCTACTTGACTTTCCTTTATTTAGTAAGGGTAAACTAAGTGGGAGCAATAACAATTCTCATCACACCTGATAAGGATAACTAGGATGGGATTTCCAGTTCTCATACCTTGCCAAGAGTTTTTATAGTTAGTTTGTTTCCGTTGCCATTTACTATTGTTGCTTCATATCTTAAAAAACCCAAAAATATACTTTTTCCATAACCAATAATAAACACACCTCCCTGCAATTCCTTGAGAGACGACCCGAGGTTTAAATACTTTGGTTATAAATTTTATTAGGTTTTATTACTTGTGACAACCAAACTTTTGTACGAAAGGATTCTTTGTTGGTTTAGAACTATACTTACAACGTGATTATTTTTATAAAATTCTAAATTAGCAGAAATCCATTTTGTCAGAGAGCTCTTACCACGGCACCAATTGTGAGGGGCCCTAACTGGACGCAGCCATTCGAGATAATGTGTGATGCGTCAAATCATGCTGTGGGTGCCGCGCTTGCACAACGCGATGGTAAACTCCCTTATATCATTGCTTATTCCTCAAAAACATTGGATGCGGCACAATCCAACTATACCACTACGGAGAAAGAACTCCTAGCTATTGTTCATGCGTTAGATAAAGATAGTAGTATACACGGATCATGCAGCTTTAAAGTACTTGTTGACAAAGAATGAGTCGAAACCTAGGCTCATATGTTGGATCTTGCTCTTGCAAGAGTTTGACATTGAGATTAGGGATCGAAGTGGGTCTCAAAATTTGGTTGCGGATCATTTGAGCCGCCTTGAAAATCTTAAATATGACCCATTTCCGATTGATGACTCATTCCCTTTGGATAGTTTGCATGCTGTTTCGAATAGCTTTCCTTGGTTTGCACCAATGGCGAACTATTTGGTTGCTAAGATCTTCCCTCCCAACTTTTCTAAACATCAAAGGGATAAGTTGAGGAGTGATTCCAAATATTACATTTGGGATTACCCTCACTTGTGGAAGAGGGGAGTAGACCAAGTAATTCAAAGATGTGTCCCGGAATCTGAAATCCAACCCATTCTTGAAGCTTTCCATTCATCCGAGTGTGGCGGCCACTTTGGCCCAAAACGAACGGCTAAAAAGATTTTGGATTGTAGATTCTGGTGGCCAACCTTATTCAAGGATGCTAACCGATTCTGTGTGTCGTGCCACTAATGTCAGAAGTCAGGAAATGCATCCCAAAGGGATGAAATGCCTCAACAACTGATGTTGTTCTGTGAGATCTTTGATGTATGGGGCATAGACTTTATGGGGCCATTTCCCAACTCAAGTGGGTATCTATATATTCTGTTGGCAGTAGACTACGTATCAAAGTGGGTGGAAGCGATACCTACCTACCTTGATGACGCTAATACTATGATTTCTTTCATTAGAAATAATATTGTGTGCCACTATGGGTCACCACGAGCAATCGTGAGCAACCAAGGTTCCCACTTTGCAACAGGAAAGTAGAGGCACTGCTCAAGCGCTATGGGACATTGCACAAAGTTGCAACTACTTATCACCCCAAACCAACGGACAAGCGGAGGTGTCCAACCGTGAGATTAAGCGAATTCTAGAGAAAGTGGCGAATCCACAAAGGAAGGATTGGAGCTCTCGGTTGGGAGATGCACTATGGGCGTATAGGACGGCCTACAAGACCCTGTTGGGATGAGTCCCTTTCGAATCGTCTATGGTAGGGCATGCCACCTTCCGGTGGAGATTGAGCATAAAGCCTATTGGGTGGTTAAGCAGTGTAACATGGATTTTACCAAGGCGGGTGTAGCCAGGAAATTGCAACTAGAGGAGCTTGAGTGTCTTAGGAACGAGGCATATGAGAATGCTCAAATCTACAAGGAAAAGACTAAGGCGTTTCATGATCACCATATCTAAAAGAAGGATTTTCAAGAAGGTGACGAGGTTCTCCTCTATAACTTGAGGCTCAGATTCATGCCTGGGAAGTTTCGTTCAAGATGGGAAGGACCTTTCAAGGTGAAGGAGGTAAAGCCCTATGAAGTGGTAGAATTGTTTGACCATAGAAGCAATGCAACTTTCAAGGTGAATGTACATAGAGTGAAGAATTACCATGGCTACAAGTCTCCAAAGGAGTTAAAGGTGCTCCTGCTTACGGATGCACCTAGAGGAGGAGAAGCTTAAGCAACTGACCCTCCAACTTAAGGACGTTAAAGAAAAGTGCTTGGTAGGAGACATCCCACCGTGGTAAGATCTTCCTTATATATATTTTCTTGCTTCTAGCTTTAGATTCTTGTGAATTTTGTGATTTCTTGGTGTTGTTGAGTTACTTAGGAATGCTAGCTTTTGTTGATTTTGCTGAATTGTTGTGATATCCATGTAGATTTCATTAATCTTGGTATGGATGGATTGATAAGGTTAAAGAAAATGCTTTATTTTGAGTAGTGCATGAATTTGTGAGTGTTTTCTTAACTATCTAGCTTGAATACCTGCCAAGAATGTGTTAAAATACCTTTCTCTATGTTGGAAAAAAAGGGGGGGATGCACGCGTAAGCGTGCAGGACGCGTGCACGTCGCTGGCGTTTTTACAACTCTGGGTAAATTTACCCGAGAGTTGCGCAAACAGTGCGCAAACAAAGCGCGAAACACGCATTGCCTACCCACGCGTATGCGTGAGGCACGCCCACGCACCCTCCCCCCCCCCCTCAATTTCCTTATCCACGCGTACGCGTGGGTTGCTCTGCGTGCCACTCTTGGTATATTTTTTCCCGAGAGTTGCGCGAGCGCTGTGCAAGCATTGCGCAAAACGCACAACTCCTGGTCAAGCATGTGCGTATGGGATGCGCACGCGTCGTTTGTCCACCTACCCAACCACGCGTGCGCGCACATGATGCGTACGCATGGGTCGCCTTACATGCCTTCCTCCAGTACTTGGCACCCGAGACTTGCGCGAGCATTGCGCGAGACGCGCAGTTATACCCACGCGTGCGCGCGCCTTGACGCGTACGCGTCCCTTACCTACTCTCTACCCACGTGTACGCGTGGGTGGCGCTCACGCGCCCTTCCTCCTTTCTATCATTCCACGCGTGCGCGCGCGCGTCGATCCTTGGACGCAGGTAATGCCCCAGCGTGCCCTGTTTCAAATGTTCTCTTCTCACCTCTCCTTCCCACTTTCTTCTTCCTCTTTTACTCTCTTCTTTCTCTTTCCTTCTTCACCATTTCTCTCGCCCACCACCACCGGTGACTTCACCCACCGGCGACCACCACTTCCGGCGGTCCCATTTTCTCTCTCCTCTTCTCTCTCTTCCCTCGTTCCCTTTCCCTCACTTGCACCTTATCTTCTCCTCTCTTCTCAAGGTCATATTCTTTTCCATTCTCTTTGTCTTTACTTTATGCCTTTCTTTCAAAATTGCATGTCTTTACTTTTTCTTAATTCCCTTAGTTGCACTTTGTTAAATTTTCTCGTGTTTATTTGCTTTCTTCTTTTTCTTTGCCATTTTCTATGGATGTTGAGATTTGAGTTACCTCTTGCTTTGATGGGTTGATTTCTTATCTTTTGAATCCCTTGTGATTATGTGATGTTGTTGAGATGTGGGGTATACCATTTTGGGATATTGCACCTTTGCATTTAGTCAATGTGCTTATGGTTTAAATGCTACACGCCAAGTGTTTGTTGAATTATACCTACCACATTTTTAGTCAATTTTGACACTATGCCTTCAAATTGGTGCTCTTCTATCAATACACTTGCCTTTTTATTGTACATTGCGCTCATTACACTTCATATTTACACTCATATGTGCATACCCATGACTTGCTTCTGTAGATCATATTGCAAGAATTGTATTTCATTACCCTCTAACTCCACTTTATTCCTCATGCATGCCTTATTGTCTTGGAGTTAGATTGGGTATTTGAATTTTTTGCGCTTGTTATCTTTCTTGCATATGTCACTTGGGGTTGTTGACAAACCCCAATTTGACGGTTTGTTTTGTATTGATTTTTGGGGATTTTATCACCTTTTACCCATATTTATTCAAGAAATAGCATGGTTTTGTATATTCTCCTTTAATTGTGCTTGAATGTGAAAACATGCTTTTTAGGACTCAAAATAGCTAAATTTAATTCACCTTGATTCTATTAGATGCCTTGATATGTTTGTTAAGTGATTTAAGGTTTAGGAGGCAAAGATTGGATCAAGGGAATAAAGAAAGAAAGCATGAAAAGTTGGAGAACTCATGAAGAAATGGAAGAACCGGAAAGCTGTCAAGCCGACCTCTTTGCACTTAAACAACCATAACTTGAGCTACAGAGGTCCAAATGATGCGGTTCCAGTTGGGTTGGAAAGCTAACATCCGGGGCTTCGAAATGATATAAGATTTGCCATAGTTGCTACACGTATGGTGGCGCGCACGCGTAAAGTACGCGCACGCGCCTTTGCTGCCACCTGGTTCACTCAAAGCAAAACGTGGCCAGCGAATTCTGAAGCCTTGTGGGCCCAATCCAACTCATTTCTGATGCTATTTAAGTCAAGGATTGAAGGGGGACTTTTCATACTTTTACATACTTTTCATACTTAGAAGTTAGTTACCATTAGTTTAGTTTTTAGCTTAGTTTAGTAGTGAGAGTTAGTTTCTAGAGAGAGAAGCTCTCACTTCTCTCTAGAATTAGGATTAGGTTTAGTTCAATAATCTTAGATCTAGGTTTTAATCTTTGCTTTCTTCTACTTCTACCTTTCAATTCTTTGTTGTTACATTGCAATTTCCTTTATGTTGTTCTTATATTTTGTTGTAGATCTAGTATTGTTCCTTCTACTTTCTTCCAATTCAATAAGAGGTAATTCATAATAATTGTTCTTCTTTGCTTTTCTATTGTTGATCTCTTGTTTTTGTAGTTGTAGATTCCTTTAATTCTTGCATTTAATAATGTTTACTCCTCTTGCACTTTATGTGTTTGTTGAAATGTCTCTTTTAGTTTTAGTGTAGATCTTGTTCCTCTTGGCCTAGGTAGAGTAATTAGTGACACTTGAGTTATCTAATTCCCTTGTTGATTGATAATTGGAGAGATTGCTAATTGGTTTGGAGTGCACTAAAGCTAGTCTTTCCTTGGGAGTTGGCTAGGACTTGTGGCTCAAGTCAATTCATCCACTTGACTTTCCTTTAATTAGTAAGGGTTAACTAAGTGGTAGCAATGAACAATTCTCATCACAATTGAGAAGGATAACTAGGATAGGACTTCTAGTTCTCACACCTTTCCAAGAGCCTTTTATAGTTTTTAGTTTATTTTCATTGCCATCCTTATCCAAAACCCCAAAATAACTCATAACCAATAACAAGACACTTCATTGTAATTCCTAGGGAGAACGACCCGAGGTCCAATACTTCGGTTTATAAATTTTAGGGGTTTGTACTAGTGACAAACAACTTTTTGTATGAAAGGATTATTGTTTGGTTTAGGAACTATACTTGCAACGAGAATTCATTTGTGAAATTCTAAACCATCAAAAATCCAATTCGTCAGTTGTTAGTGATGCTTGAGTTTATTCCTCTCATGCCGTATTTGCATGCCTTTTTCACTCTTGCATCTCATGCTAGTGCATTGTTCCGTATTTTACTGGTTGTCTTGCTTGCATGTTACAGCTGTCATGTTTGCATGACACCGTTTCTTTTGTGGCACTTTTTCTCACTAGAATGTTATAATTTGAGTGTGGTCTCTTTGAGTTTAATGTCTTCTTTTCCCTCACCTTTTTCAGATGGCCATCAAAAAAAACAAGAAAAAAGCACAGAAGAAGCCGCCTTCAAAAAGGGCACCTCAAAAGCCACCGCCAAAGCGCACCACGCTCCCAAGGCTAAGCCTCTCCCCAATAAGGCGCGAAACATCACTAAGATTGATGACCAAGAGAAGGATAACCCCGCGAGAGATCTCACTAGGTTTCCAAACTGCTATTGTGAGCTAATGTTCCCCATCGTGATTGCACGGAATTATCATTCTGAACCCCTTCTTAACCCTCCGGGTCATGTGGTTCAGTTTGTCATACCTCGCATTGAGCGACGAGGATGGGGCTTTCTCATGAGGAGACCACAAGAAGCCAATCTCTCGTGGGTCGTAGAGTTCTACACCAATTACTTCTCACCCTCTCTGTAGACTTTCTTCATGCGCCGAAAGCAAGTTCCAGTCTCTGAGAAAGCTATTCAAGAAGTACTCCAAGTCCCACTCGTACTGGATGAGGTAGATGGTTACCAAGAGGCCCTTCGCCAGCGTGATGAGTTCAATTCTGCTTTTGATTGGGATGCTGTCTGGTGCACGAATTGTAAATCACACTTTTCACAACTCGTACCACTAACCAGCAAGTGCACTGGGTCATCCAAGTAATACCTTACGTGAGTAAGGGTCGAATCCCACGGAGATTGTTGGTTTGAAGCAATCTATGGTTATCTTTTAAATCTTAATCAGGAAATCAATTATTGAATTTCGAAGAATAAAAGAG